>NC_085846.1:73876232-74199566 GCF_035594765.1 Anolis carolinensis
ATACAATTAAACAATACAATAAATAATCATGTACAATGCAACACTATATATATATATATATATATATATATATATATATATATATATAACAGGGCAGGCCGCATGAGACACTTAGTTAAAACTTGGGGTGAGAAAAGGATAAGAATACAACCACGGAGAACAGGGACATAAGATAAAAAACAATCTAGAGGATAGATGTTGGGGGAGTAACAAAAGAAGTGTGTAATAGTTACTCTCCGAAAGCACATCGGAAAAGCCAGGTTTTTAAATCTTTCCTGAAGGCTAAAAGAGTGGGGGCTTGCCTGATTTCGATGGGCAGTGAGTTCCATAAACGGGGGGCCACAGCAGAAAAGGCCCTCTCCCTTGTTCCCACAAGGCGGGTCTGGGATACAGGCAGTGGCGACAGAGGGGCCTCCCCTGATGATCGAAGAGATCGGGCAGGTTTATGGCAGGAGATACGGTCACGAAGGTAGGTGGGTCCCAAACCGTTTAGGGCTTTATAAATGATGGTCTGCACCTTGAATTGGGATCGGAAAGTGAACGGCAGCCAGTGGAACTCCTTAAACAGGGGAGTGGATCTCTCCCTGTAACTCGCCCCCGTTATTAATCTGGCAGCCGAGCGTTGGACCAGTTGTAATTTCCAACTATGACCTAAAATGGCATATTCCAGGAAGATGACTATTCCACAATTTTGTTAAATGTGCATTCCGGCTCTGAGAATTGCATTTGAATTCTAGAGACTGTGAAATTGGAGAACAAATTCCATACCTTCTTCATTTCACTCTTCCATTTATGACATGTCAATATCTCACTGTAGCATAACTACCTTATATATTGAACTACAGGTCGATCTCAAGGATAAGTAGAGGGCAGGTTTTGAGCCCCAAATTATAGAATTTGCAATTGCTATAACCCATGAAAAAACCAAGGGTAAATCTTGGGGGGGGGGGGCATCTAACAAACCTTTTCCTCTCCTTTAAAATGCATAGATGGGACATACTTAGGAAGAGCAAAGGAGAAGAATGGGATAAGATCTGTTTATTTAAGGAGTTACAATGAGAGGGGGAAGAGATATACATAACACTGCAGTATTCTATATAGGTTGTGCCATTTATTAGTATTCCTGAGTGTTGATATGTATATTGTACTTTGTGATCTTACACACTTTTTAATTACAGTAGAGTCTCACTTATCCAAGCTAAACAGGCCGGCAGAATCTTGGATAAGCAAATATCTTGGATAATAAGGAGGGATTAAGGAAAAGCCTATCAAACATCAAATTAGGTTATGATTTTACAAATTAAGCACCAAAACATCATGTTATAAAACAAATTTGACAGAAAAAGTAGTTCAATACACAGTAATGTTATGTTGTAATTACTGTATTTACGAATTTAGCACCAAAATATTATGATATATTGAAAACATTGACTACAAAAATGGCTTGGATAATCCAGAACCTTGGATAAGTGATTCTTAGATAAGTGAGACTCTACTGTACTATTTTAGCATTACATTTTTTGGCGGGGGGGTGTGTCTTTTTTTCAGTCCTCTTCATTCTATGGGATCTCTTACATTTTTGGAGACTCTTCCCTCCTTTGCTTTGTTCTCTTTGGCTTGTGACAGAGTTGACTCTAGGGCTTACTATTCCCAGATGATAAAAGCACAGAACAGTCATCTCAGTGTTGTATGTCATAGGATTATGATGAGGGTGACACAGATTGCAGCCAGTCTTTCAACAAACTGAAGAAAAGCAGTATTTCTGTGAATACTTGCATACATTAAGATACATGTTCAAGGTGAAAACCCCCCACTGATATTTCAAACTAAATTTTAAAAACAGAGGTGCCATGGGATAATTATGGATTGCCCATAATCAGCGTTTAATAAGGTATCCTAAAATGCATAGCAGTAGTGTTATTGTAATGTATCGAAAATTGCCTAAGAATTTTCCCTTTACTCACAATCCCAAACCAGAGAGTTCTCTAAGCAATGAAGAACGGAAGATCAGTTGTGACATCATGGGGGCGAGTATGTATTCAGTTAAAGGCCACACTTGAGAAAAGGTGCAATTCTCTTTCTTTCAAGATCCTGCTCATAAACATAACATAAAACCCATCTTATGTGCATGTTTTTAATTAGCTATAAATCTGGTTGAGCATCCCCATTGTCTTATTTCACTTGCAGACATGCATTATGTGACTTCCTGCTAGAGGCTGCTAGTAAAACATTAGGCAGAAGGTAGAGTGCATCTAGAACTACTGATCATGAATTTCTGCTGATGGCAACCTTTTGCAGTGCTGAAGGTGTTGGCACAGCTGCCATAGATTCCAGTGGTCTCTCTTGCTGTGTACTTTAATCAGTGTATACAAGCTAATATTTGAGGTATGAGTTTAAAATTCTCCACTGAAAGTGTTTATGGGCCTTGAATCATCAAAACCTACTAGAGAGGCAAACATCCAGCTAAGCAAACTGTTGATAATGGTACAATTAAAATTAGCAATCTTTCTTTGAAATGGCTGACAGCATATTTCAACCTGACACATGCATTGGACTATGGCTGAATCTGCATTGCCATATAATGCAGTTTGAACCAGCCTCTTGAGGCCAGGGTACAGATCTCTACTCTCAGCCATAAACATGCACTGGGTGACCTTGAGCAAGTAAATCAAAAATGACTTGAGGGCACACAACAACAACAACAATAACATAGGGCAGAAAAAATTGCAGTCTTGCCTAGCTTATACTAATCACTTCTAATCAGCTTTTGAAAAAATAGGAAAAGGAAATCTTTTGTTATTCAAATTGCACCAATGTTACAAAGTAGCCAAGAAGTCTAAGTACATAAGAACTGAATGCAGTATTGGCAACAAACTGCCTGTAGTGTGAGAAGTTGAGTGAATTGTGCCTTTTCTAAGTACAGTAGAGTCTCACTTATCCAACACTTGCTTATCAAACGTTCTGGATTATCCAACGCATTTTTGTAGTCAATGTTTTCAATATATCATGATATTTTGGTGCTAAATTCGTAAATACAGTAATTACTACATAGCATTACTGCATATTGAACTACTTTTTCTGCCAAATTTGTTGTCTAACATGATGTTTTGGTGCTTAATTTGTAAAATCATAACCTAATTTGATGTTTAATAGGCTTTTCCTTAATGCCTCCTTATTATCCAACATATTTGCATTTTTGTAGTCAATGTTTTCAATATATCGTGATATTTTGGTGCTAAATTCGTAAATACAGTAATTACTACATAGCATTACTGCATATTGAACTACTTTTTCTGCCAAATTTGTTGTCTAACATGATGTTTTGGTGCTTAATTTGTAAAATCATAACCTAATTTGATGTTTAATAGGCTTTTCCTTAATGCCTCCTTATTATCCAACATATTCGCTTATCCAACATTCTGCCGGCCCGTTTATGTTGGATAAGTGAGACTCTACTGTATTATAGAAATCTGTTGCCCTAAAATGTTTTTGCATAGTGTTTATTCACACAGCACTGCTAGTGGACAGGATACAATCTATACAGAGAAACTAGAATTTACTATGCAAGGGTTGTTTGCCCTTCTGTTTGGTCTCCCTTTGCACACTTCCAGAAACCACATTCAGGAAGATGACTATCTCATGGGACTCTTTCAAATACAGTATTATGATGCTATGATGCCTCTTTCACTGCCACAGCAATATCTATTGATAGACACTAGAAAATTCTGGCTAAGCATTCTAACAACACTTTTTAAACTTCAAATCCCAGGATTCCATAAGATGTTACCATAACTAGGAAACTGCAATTAAAGTGTTACAGTATACCTTACCTACCTATATTATACTGCATCACTTAGAAGCCAAGTTAACTAAATGGCTAATTTGTGCTTTGACCATGCAAAAAAAATAAATAACTTGCTAACATGAAAAAAGAAAGACTGCACCAAATGAATAGACTCAACCAAGGAGCCAAGGCCCTGATTCTGCAAGATCTGAACAGAGTTATTGATTATACCCTGTTTCTCTGAAAATAAGACATCCTCAGAAAATAAGACCTAGTAGAGATTTTGCTGAATTGCTAAATATAAGACCTCCCCTGAAAGTAAGACCTAGCAAAGTTTTTGTTTGGAAGCATGCACACTGAACGGAACACCAGAGCATGCAGGATTGGTAAATGTATGGACCATAGATTTACCATGGAAATAATGGTAGTAACAAGAAATTATTGTTAGGATTCACAGTTTGGCTGGTTATGCTTGTTTGTAATGACAATTACTGTACAGTATATAATAAATATTCATTTTTTTAGTTCAACAATAAATGTGAATTCTTCTTCATGGAAAAATAAGACATCCCCTGAAAATAGGACCTAGCACATATTTGGGAGCAAAAATTAATATAAGACACTGTCTTATTTTCGGGGAAACAGGCTAGGTTGACTTTGAGGTCATCTATACTGTATCCATAAGTCAATGTCAACTTGACAGCGGTTAACAATAATAGTACAGTATGAAGGGCTCTTAATGTCATAGGTGTCCTCCACAGAATGATCAATCATTGTAGTTATCAGTATAGGAAAACAAAGTATCTGCTGCAAGCCATCGTTCCAGTTTTGGCCTATACCTTAATAAACTGGCACTAATAAATATGAATGGAAAGAATAGCAGGCCCACAAACAAGACCAATGGGTTTGCTAACAATCAAATTAGAGATTAATTCTCCTGCAAACAAATGACATGATGGAGAGAGTATAATGTCATTTTTAATTGGTGACGAACCCAGGTAGCTGAAGATCTACCAACAGCAAGGAAAGCCAGGCTGGGTCATTCCTCTACTAAAATTGAATTTTCCAACTGTTTGATTAATACTAACAATAATAAAAACAATAAGGTAAAGGCAATGGTTTTCCCCTGACATTAAATCTAGTCATATCTGACTCTGGGGGTTGGTGCTCATCTCCATTTCTAAGCTGAAGAGCCAGTGTTGTCCGTAGACTCCTCCAAGGTCATGTGTCCGGCATGACTGCATGGAGCGCTGTCACCTTCCTGCCAGAGCGGTACCTATTGATCTACTCACATTTGCATGTTTTTAATTGCTAGGTTGGGAGAAGCTGGGACTAACAGAGGGAGCTCACCCCGCTCCCTGGATTTGAACCATCAACCTTTCAATCAGCACCTCAGCAGTTTAACCCACTGCGACACGGGAACTCTGAACAACAACAACAATTGTATTACCCAACTCTCCTTGCAGCTCGAGGCAGGGTACAACATGATTAAAACATAAAATCATAGAATTAGAAGAGACCACATGGGCCATCTAGTCCAGCTCCCTGCCATGGAGGAAAAGCACAAAGTACCCCTGACAGATGGCCATCCAGCTTCTGATTAAAAGCATCCAAGGAAGAAGCTCCCACCATACTCGGAGGCAGAGAGATTAAAAAACAAGACTATTAACATACATATAACAAGAGACACACTTAAAACTTAATAGTCCAAATCTGAAGCAGTCAATCACCATAAGCAAGGATGAGGAAGGTGCGGGGGACAGAGCGCTATATCCCAGAATATCAAGGCAGAACATCCCACATTATCTGAGTGTGGACTCAGATAACCCAATTCAAAGCAGATATTGTGGGATTTTCTGCCTTTATATTCTAGGATATAGGGTTGTGTGGAAGGGCCCCTCGTCTCCCTGAACACAGATACAGTCCATTCTAGTTCTGTATTCAATCCGTGCAACACAGCATATCCACAACGCAGCAGAGGAGGGAGCCTCCAGCCCTTTTTAAATCAAACTTTGGAGTCAGCATTTTTTCGCCTGCCTCTTTTTTTCCTCTCGATTTCAACCAGGCTCTAGATCCGGAACAACGTACCAACATCCCTTGCAGGAAGAAGAGGGGAGATGCTGAGGTTTATCCACAAATACACACACACTCATTTCCTCTCCTCTTTCTAACAAGTGTCCCTTTAACTCTTCGCCACCCGCTTCGTCCCGAAACAGCCTGGACGCAGTTTAATGTCCTTTGGAGAGGAGGCCAAACGCCCCCCAGAAGGACAGACACGCTTCCCCGTTGAGGAGGGGGATAATAAGAGATCCGCGCGAAGGGGGCTAGGAAAGAAGGGCGCCAAACCAGGGTTCGCTTCTCAATGCCAGATGGGTTTTTTCCCAGGCAGAGGATGTTCTCCCACCCGCCTGGGAGGGAAGGAGGGGCCGCGGAGTTGGGGACCGACCTTTTTGTCTTCTTTCTCGCCGCTCTGCCTCTTCTTCTCCGGCGGCTGAGGCGACTGCGGCGCGCCCTCCTCCTCCTCCTCCTCGCCGCCGCCTCTTTCCCGCCCCGCCTGGGCGTCCTCCTCTGCCTCAACTCCCTTCACCTCCATCTTCCCCTCCTGGCGAGCCCAGGAGAAGACTTCCCGCCAAACCCACGGCGCCTTTTCTCCCACGGGAGACGTCCTCCTCCTCTTTCCTCTCCCCAACTGAGTGGAAGAGAAAACGCAGCCCAGGAAGGAAGCGTCCTCCCTCACACGAGGAGGGCTTTGTGCCTCCGCCTCTGCTTCTTCGCCCGCACGCGCCGTGCGCTGAGCCTCGAGGGCGCGCCGTGGCCTTCAGCCGCCCCCTCGCAATGAATGGCACGGAGCCGGGCTTTGGGCGACAGAGAGATTCCCGCCTCCTCCTCGCTCCCTCTCTCCCTCTCCCTCTCTCTCTGTGTGTCAACCCACCCCACGAATGGTGGACTTGGACTTGGTCGTACTCTTTCAGTGTCCCGGCAAGAATAAATTGTCTATTTCCACACACAAATACAAAAAGGACGAGGGGAAAGCAAGGAAGGAGATGTCGAAGAGGTGACAAGGAGTGTCCTCCTCAGCCTCGCCCTACTCTCTTTTACACTATGAGGAAGGAGGCGAGGATGGACTTCGTGGTGCTCTTTTAGCCCCTTCCACACAGCTAGATAAAATCCCACATTACCTGCTTTGAACTGGAATATATGCCAGTGAGGACTCAACCCAGTACAAAGCAGATATTGTGGAATTTTCTGCCTGATATTCTGGGTTTTATAGCTGTGTGGAAAGGCCCGCACATTACCTGCTTTGAATTGGGATATGTGGCAGTGAGGACTCAGATAACCCAGAGCCCTCCCACACAGACATATAACCTAGAATTTCAAAGCAGAAGAATAACCCACAATATCAGCTTTGAATTGGGTTATCTGAGTAAGGTAAAGGTTTCCCCTGACGTTAAGTCCAGTCGTGTCTGACTCTGGGGGTTGGTGCTCATCTCCATTTCTAAGCCGAAGAGCCGGCGTTGTCCGTTGACACCTCCAAGGTCATAACTGCATGGAGCGCCATTACCTTCCCGCCAGAGCGGTACCTATTGATCTACTCACATTGGCATGTTTTCGAACTGCTAGGTTGGCAGAAGCTGGAGCTAACAGCGGGCGCTCACTCCGCGCCTCGGGTTTGAACCTGGGACCTTTCGGTCTGCAAGTTCAGCAGCTCAGCGCTTTAACACACTGCGCCACTGAGTCCACACTACCATATATCCCAGTTCAAAGCAGATAATGTGGGATTTTATTCAGCTGTGTGGAAGGGACCCCTGTTCAAAGCAGATATTGTGGGATCCTCTCTCTCTCTCTCTCTCCCTCCCTCCCTCTCTCACCGCGCTATTCTTCTCCACCTCTCCCACCTTGCTTGATTTCCCGCCTCTTATTTCCTCTTCGCTGAGGCAGCCCCTCACAAAGTTAAGGCAAGGAGGGCGGGAGAAGCTCTCCCCAAAACTGAGGAGAGAAGCGGGAACGCGAGGAAAAGTGAAACCGCCTCTTGTCTTCCTTCTGGGGCCCCTTCCACACAGCTGAATAAAATACCACATTTTCTCCTTTGAACTCTGTGGACTCAGATAATCCAGTTCAAAGCAGATATTGTGGGATTTTCTGCCTTGATATTCTGGGTTATATGGCTGTGTGGAAGGGCCCTGGGTCTTTTCCCCTTGACAGAAGAAAGGCAGCCTTCAGACACAGAAGAGCTGCTCTTCATGGCAAGCTGGACTATAAGGGAGGCAAATGTGTAGCTTTTCCTGAGGAAACACATCCCTTCTTTCTTGTTTCCCTCTCCTGAGTTTTCTTTTAAGGGCCCACAAAATCTGCTTTGAACTGGGTTATCTATGTCCACACTCAGTTAATGTGGGATTTTCTGCCTTAATATTCTAGGATATAGGGCTGTGTGGAAGGGCTCCAAATCTCCTCTCGCATCTCTCTGGTTATAATATGCACAACTACAGCTTCCTTTCTAGACATGTGGTACACAACTTGCACACATAACCTGACTTTATGCAATTAAAAATATTTTTTTGCATGAAACAAAATTTAGGTATGTGTTGTTGAAATCTTTCATGGCTGGAATCACTGTGAGTTTTCCAGGCTGTATGGCCATGTTCCAGAAGCATTCTCTCCTGACGTTTCATATTACTGGAGAACACAGAAATGCTGGGCCACTCTCACGACAACCATGTCACACTACACAGAGAAGCCATTGAAATCCACAATTTTAACAGAAAGTTGGAAACCATGAAAATGAACAAAATCTGGCTTCCAGTATTTTTTAAAAAATCAAAAAATCAGGACAGTAAATAAAAAACACCACTAAGAAAACAGGGGAATCTCAGGCAGGAAACAAACAGTGCCAGTTAACACCTCCCAACAAAGGATTCCCTAAGGCAGGAAGCAGCCAGTCTTTGAAGCTGCAAGGCCATTCAATGCTAATCAAGGTGGCCAATTGCAACATTCGCACTTGCCTCCAACAGACAAGAGTTCTTTCTCCCACAGATATATAAACCCCACTTGCCTAGTTTCCAACAGACCCCTCGACCTCTGAGGATGCCTGCCATAGATGTGATTGAAATGTCACAAGAGAATGTTTCTGGAACATGGCCATACAGCCTGGAAAACTCACCACAACCTCAAGTTTAGGTACATCAGAAAATAAAAAGGTCACAATTTCAGTGATCCATGTAGAAAATCATGAGTACTTCAGAATTCTGGATAAGGAGGGATGAATAATAATAATATTATTATTTTATGACACAGCAAACAAGATAGACATGCTGGATTTCATATCACAAAATCACAAGTCAAACACTTCCCAAGCGTTTAGGACTGTGTGATGTATTTTCGGATGATGCGTGCAGATCCCAGTAGGGTGGCCTTTTGCAGTTGGTAGATTGTAATTTTGTCAATGTCTATTGTTTCCAAATGTCGGCTGAGATATTTTGGCACAGCACCCAATGTGCCCATCATCACCGGGACCACCTGCACTGGTTTCTGCCAGAGTCTTTGCAGTTCAATCTTGAGGTCCTGATAGCGGATGAGTTTTTCCATTATTATTATTATTATTATTATTATTATTATTATTATTATTATTATTATTATTATTATTATTATTATTATTATTATGTGCATGTGTTTCCCACTTTTATCAATATTGAGATTCAAGGTGGGCTTTTCACATCATTGAAACACATACAAATTTAAAACTATACCAGTAAAAATACCAGTAAAGAATATCAATGGAGTCAACAATATGCAGAGTTAAAACCAATGTTCATTAGGACAATATAAGCCCTCTAACTGTATGCAACCATTTAAAATTATAAACCATGAAAGCATGTATTAATCTTTTATAATATATACCTTTTAAAATTCACTAAAAGAGGAGTTGAGACTCTGTGGTACCTCTGGGCATGTGCAAAGATAGTCACTTCTGCTGATTCAGCAACATAGCCTGACCTCATATATTTCAGCTTATGGACTTTACCAGACTCCACATCTTTTTAGTTAGAAAGGAGCAACGTGCTGTAAGGCAGTGCACTGAATGCACAAGAAGGCATGGCAGTTGGTTTAAAGGGATGTCTGCACACTCTTGGGGAGACAGATGTCCGTTTTTTTCACAGGGAGAAAGCTAAATCAGCACAGGCAAGCAGTACAGTCCAAAAGAATTTAAATCACATTTTGGCATAGTGTGATACAGCAGCATAATAGTAAACAATGAAGAGCAGGTGTTCAGAAGTATTCATCACGATACTTCTCATAGCCCTGATCCCAAAGGGAGTCCAAAAAAGGGAGGCTGCAGTGTTGCTTCATTTGTGGGAACATCGCTTGTCTAACAGAAATATATTACAGCTCATAAATAATCTATTTTGTTATATCATTTGTTACTCAATGCTATGGAATCAAGGCAGCTGGAGTTTTACAAAGTCTTTAGCCTTCTCCACTAAATACTGCTGGTGCTTCACTAAGCTGCAACTCCCATGAGTCCATCGCATTAAATCATGGCAGTTGAAGTGTTATCAAACTGCATTAATTCTACTGTGTAGGTGCCTCAGGTGTCTTTTTTGTCCCTGTTACTTCTGAAGGCTGCTAAAAGCGGTAAAAAAAGGGAGGGGGCAGAAATTTTGGATAGCTTACAAATGATTTTGATAATTCACCTATTTAAAGGTGAAATGCATGTCCCAGTGGGCTCCAGAAGAGACCAGACAATCACTCTTACTATGTGGTTTTAAAAAGTCCAGTGGTCAGTAGAGGTCAAGGGCCACAAACACACCCTCAGGAGCCATATACAGCCCCATGCATCCTCACTCATACTCAAAAGGGATAAGAAAGCTATGGGATGTGACAGATGCCATCATCATCTCTGCTGATTAAAATGTCATGGCATGCCACCCATGAACCTGTATGGATAATGTACCCAGCCAGTCCAAGGATGCCATAATATTTTCTCATTCCGTTACTGAATAGATGTTAAGCTTTGATCTGATCATTCTGAAATCAGGACTCTTATCAGATGACTGAGCTACATTTCTAAATATAAATTTCTAAATATAAGATATCGTTCTCTCAAAGAGCTGCTGCTTTGAACATTACCTGGGAATGGATATAAGCCAGTAAAAATTGGCATGCATTTCTTATAAGTGCCACATTACACAATCACAATCCTTTAAAAGACTCATAATGTTCTAGAGATCCTGCATTAGAGACTACAATGCCATGATAACATGATACACAACCCTCCTAGTGAACTGCAGTTTTGTGTATAAGGGTTACTCATTGCATATTAGGAGACAACATAAGACATCTTGACATGTGTGGCACAAAGGTCCCATTACAAAGCAGCCACACTACTGGCTCCACTTGCTGAGGTGCCATTCTGAATGTACTAAAGGCATGAACATGGTGAGAGGAAGTTATTGAGTAGCAGCAGTAATGGGTGATGACACTGGTGGACAGTCTGTTAGGATCCATCTACATGACCAGATGAGTTGGATGTGGGGTGAATGTCACTTACAAATGAAGCATGTGCTCCATTTGCCTTGTCCTGCATTACAATAAGTTGCTTCCCTGAAACTCCAGGGAGCAGCCACGCTTGAGGCTAGTGTAAACTAAACAGATAGGCTGCTTCCTACTCAGAAATGGCTGGAGCTGGAAAAATGCCATCCTGCTTCCTTCAGGCTCAGGCAGCCCGGGAATAGGGGATGATACATACCTTCCCCAGTCATTTTGGATTTAGCAGCAACCACCAGGCACAAAATGACAGTGATTATCTGTAGTGACAATAGCTGGTATGACTAAGTAATATGGGAAGAAAAAGGAAGGAGCGAGCCCCCCCCCCACACACACACACACACACACTGTCATGTTGCTCTGTCATTTCAGCTATCATCACTATCAATGTTAAATGGTGACCACTACGATTGTTATGGTTGGTGTCTGTCACTAAGGCCAAATTGATGAGGAAGGTAAGGGCAGTCCAGTGGTGCTAAAACAATTTCAGCACAGCCACTGAGCTGGTTTGGGGCCATGCAGTGGAGACATCCCATGTGTATTTCATGACACAAATCAAGAGCACCCTCCTCCTCCTCCTCCTCTTCTTCTTCTTCTCCTCCTCCTCCTCCTCCTCCTCCTCTTCGGATCAGCATTGCCATTTATGGCATGTGTCCATGGCCTCTAAGAGGCAAAAACAGTGGTATTTCAGCTAACTCATGTTAGCACTGTGTAAAAAGCGGCAATATCTCTTACTTTGATGAAACAATTAGCTACATTTACTTGTAGCCATTTGTAAGCTCTTTTATTGTGCATTGTGATTTGTGTCCTTGTATCCTCTTTTAATTGTTGCCATCATCAGCCATTGTTACTGATTTTATTTATTCATCCATCTATTTGACTTAACTGTTTCTGACAGTATCTCTTAGTTCCTCTCTTAGATTTGCACTGCTTTAAAATAGTTGTTTAATGTCTTGCTGTAAATATTGGTTATTGAGTGCAAATGATTCTGTCATGATAGGCCTAAATTGTACCAATATGTGCAGCATATTGTTGTGTGACAGATTGCATCTAATAACATTTTAAAGCTAATTAAAAGCATTGTCTTATTTGTTGCATTATTGATTTACACAGTTACTTTTGCCACTGTCACTAGCCACTTGTTTACAAAGTTAATAAAATGATAAATTACACCAAGTCCCAGTAATAGGGAATGATAAATAAATGGTGTTGCATTGTAAGGATATAAAACCAGAGAAGCTATAGTGGACTCGCGACACCTGGGGTTTGGTTATAGGATGCTATATGGATAAATGAAATGTTTGCATTATATTCACATCTGACGTGAGAGTAGGAAAAATATAAATTTCACCACTGATTGAAATATTGCACTACAGATTGAGAATTACAGATTGGGTAGGGGGGAAAAGAAAAGGAAAGAAATTGAATGTTGGCCTACTTGCAAAATTAACAGGTTTTCTACACTGTCTCTCTTATATGTGAAATGCCAAAAGAGAACTTTTTCTATTCCATGATTTACAGCAGAATTATTGTTGGTGAATGGAGTGGGGGGGGGGGCTCTTTTTCAGCAAGAGTGCATAGAATCTGCTTTTATCCTACACTTTACATAAATATACTCTCACACTTTGTAATCTAACCTTTACAACACAGGCAAAGATCTGAAACTTGAAACTGTATCTTTAGCAGCTTGCAGAATATTGGCTTTTAATACATTTTCTTTAAAAAACACAAATGAATGGTAATTGGACAATATCCTTTAATAAAACTGTTATTAGAGAAAACAGCTGGAGAACAACTATTGGCACTTCACTTGAAAGGAGAAATGGAAATACAGGCCAATTCAACTCATGATCCCACTGTCAGCTAAACAATACTGTGCAGTCTATCCATGACCTAAGAATTAAGTTGGAAGGCTTGTCACTGTATAGGTCCAAGAAAATTAAACAGCAGCTGCTTTTTATTGGAATAATGTGTGGGACAGGAGGCTGTTTCTCTTTCAAGATACCTCTTCATTAATGGGCAAGAACTACATCAAGTTCTATAAGGATTTGTACATTTTGTAACCTTTGCCATGGTTTGAGCTTGCTTTATGTGCAATTGTTTCAAACCATCATTCCTCAACTTTAAAATGGAGATGGATTGGAATTAATAAAATAAATGAAAGACAAATTTGACCTTGTGGGATAGTTTGAGCTAAAAAGTAATGGGTTGTACAAGGTTGTCAAGTCTCCACACTATATAACTTATTTTTCTTGAAATGAGAAAGTGATACATATGGAGGAGTCATTTGGCTAGTTCAGATGCTGCCCCATACAGTTGGTCCTCCACTTTTGCAGATTTCACTTTTGCAGATTTGATTTGAGAATTTGGTTATTATGTTCTCCTCAGGAATCTCTAGGTTACTGGAAGACATTTGTGATCAATGTCCAAAAGGACCTAGATATTCCCAGAGAGGTGTTCTCCCAGGTACAGGTGTTTTTATTCAATTGTCATACTTTCATGGAGATCTTGCACACCTAATTCCACTGAATGTGGAGGGCTGGCTGTACTGTACTGCAAATCCTTTCTGGTTGTGGTGCCAGAAAAATATCTCTATCATACACAAATAAAACATAATATTGAATACTACTTAATTTTATGTATAGATGCTTGTCAGATATTGTTTCTGTCAGTATAAATGAGCCAGCTAGAACACTAAGATCTACTGAGGAGGCCCTGCTCTTGCTCCCGCTGCCTTGACATGTGTGATTGGCGGGGATGAGGGACAGGGTCTTCTCCGTGGTGGCCCTTCGGCTGTGGAACTCCCCAGGGAGATCAAATTGATCCCTCCCTCCTAGATGTTGTTGTTGTTGTTTTGATCTATTGTCATCGTTGTTGTTTTGATATGCGATGTTTTATACGTGTATGACATTGAATTTTGCCATTGATTATGTTGGGAACTGCTTTGAGTCCCCCCAGGGGTGGTGAATATATGCAACAGTTTCATGGGTATGAAAAAGGAGGAGCAAGGAAGAAAATGCTGCATTGCACACTGAATTCAATTCTCCAAGAACCATAATTTTTGCAGAATGCAGGGTTTTATAGCACAACATTTGTGTGTGTGTGTGTGTGTGTGTGTGTGTGTGTTTTGGTGCACAGTATACAGATCTCTGCCTAGGCCTTCATATGATATGCCTTTATCATGTAACAAGCTACAGGATGGAAGACAGTGGCAGGAAAGGATTGGATAGCTGGGTAGGTGTCTGCTGTAAAATGGTTCAGAGAAAAATGCTCTCAGAATAAATGTGCCAACATCTGACCAAATAGGCCAAACTGTGTGTTCTTTTGGAGAGCAGCAGTTTTGATGTTGGTACAATCAAACCCTGAATATCTTTAGCAACTAATAGAAGGGAGCACATCCATATTCTTAATACATCAAAATACACTTTTAGATTAACTTGTGATAAAAGATGCAGGTTCTTGAATCATTTCATATCTTCTTTCATACCTGTCACAACTCTCACCCTGGTTAACACTGGAGATGCTGGATGTTATAAATCAACACATCTGGAAGTCACCAGATTTGAAAAGATTATTCTTTCTTACATGTGAAAATGAAATACCTTGTTTAAAGCAACCAGAACTCTGAAACATTACTTGTTTGTACAATAACGTACAACCCCACCCCAATCAACACATTGTTTGACCATGCTGTCTAAGGAGTTTTGGAAACTGCTATCCGAAAATTAACTTTTAGAAGGTTACACCTATAAAGTCAACCCTTGCTCTGCTTAGAAGCCAAGTCCTCTAACTGTCAGGGCTTTAGAATGGGCTGTTCAAAAATGAAGACTGATTATTCCTCCTCCCACTGAAGACAGAGAGAGAATTTACATTGTGTCACAAAAAAACAACTGCCATTTGAATACTTTTTGCCCTTTGCTGCCCTCAACAATATATATCAAAATCTTTCTTCGATTGACAAAAACTCTTCCAGGTCTTGGTGAACACTGTAGCTGTCAGCTTGTATTTTAGCCTTTTTTTACACTCTGGGAACTGCATCACAAATATAGTTGTTTCTTCATGCACGCATTGACCTTATCGATAATTCCCTGAGTACGATACATTTCAAAGCAGATGACACGGATGTACATTGAGTCATTTCCCCCCATATATCAATTTCTGCTTCTCTGAGGGGATTTTGCGGCAAGAGTACAAACATCCAGCAGTCTGGAGGTTACTGTCATGTTTAGGCTTTTAGGCATACAGGCCTTTGGAGATTTGCCTTTGAGGCCTATAGTCGTCTACATTTTCAGAATGCAAGCCTGACATAAATAACTCTGCTGAACAACATCATTCTACCAGAGACATGGAGAGAGGCCACTAAAATCCTTTGCAGAATTCTCATGGGGGGTATTGCCTGAGCCCTTTTGATCATAACAATATCACTGGGTATAATTCATGTTCAAATTTGTGTATCTCTTTGGAACAACATGTCTGTACAGCTACTTTTTAAAATATAGCTACATGATCCAAGTCATTTAGGATTTGTATTGTGTTATGACAGGGATAGGAATTGTGTCACTTCCATATGTCGTTGAACTACAGTTCTTTGCAGCACTTGCCAGCAATAGCATAGTCAGTGGTAAAAAATGCTGGGAACTAGAGTCCAACAGTGTTGCAAGGACCACAATTTTCCCACCTCCATGTTATGGTTTGTCATGACCTTGGCTTAATAGATTTTTTGAATGCCACTCTTTTTAATCAGGAAACAAGGAAGATTAGCTAGTTCTCAAATTACAGCTCTGAAAAGTTACTGTTTGGACTGCAGTTCTTGGCATTTAGGACCATCTCTTAATGAAACCCAAAATAACTACCCATTAACCATCCCAGCCCATTTTTTAGCCCAACTTAGTCATAGGGAATTTAATGGTGACAAGTAACTGTATTACATTTACTAACTTTAAAAAGTTAATTGCACACACTGTGCATGAAGAAAAAATCAGCAACCTCAAGCTAAGCACCAAGTACATTCTGATCAGCTTCGATGTGGTCTCCCTATTTACTAAGGTCATGGTAGCAGACACCATAGCACTAATCAAACAAACCTTCCCAGAAGACATCACAGCTCTGTTTCACCATTGCTTCATCACAAGCTACTTTCTATGAACAGAAAGATGGAGTGACCATGGGGAGCCCTCTCAGCCCAGTAGTAGCAAATTTCTACATGGAACACATTGAAAAACAAGCCTAGAAACAGCACCAAAAAGCCAACTATATGGTTCAGATATGTTGATGACACCTTCACCATTTGAAGTCATGGATAAGAAGAACTCAGCAAGTTCCTGGAGCACTTCAACAGCATCCACCCAAACATCCAATTCACCATGGAAAAAGAAAAAGGAAGAAAAACTGCCATTTCTAGATGTTCTAGTCAACCACAAACCCAATCAACAATTGGGCCACACAATTTACAGAAAACTTAAACACAGGGATAGATACCTTCATAAAAACTCCAACCATCACCCAAGTCAAAAAAGAAGCACAATCAAAGCCCTGCAGACCGTGCACAAAGAATCTGCGAACCTCACCTCCTCCAAGGTGAACTAAACCACCTAAACTGGGCTCTACAGGCCAATGGATACTCCACCATGGACATCAAAAGAGCTGTAAGGCCAAGAACAAGCCATGAGAGAAAAAAAAAGATCCACCCAGAGAAAAGGTGTTCTTACCATAATCAAGGGAACCACTAACCGCATAGGCAAACTGATGAAGAAACACAACCTACAAACTATCTACAGATCCACTAAGAAAATCCAACAAATGCTACAGTCAACAAAGGACAAGAGGGATCCTCTCACCTCTGCAGGAGTCTACCGTATACAGTGCAGCTGTGGACAGGTCTACATAGGGACCACCAAACGCAGCATTGCCCAAACACAAATCAAATAACATGAAAGGCACTGCAGACTAACTCAGCCAGAGAAATCAGCCATAGCAGCACTTGATGAACCAATAATTATGGAAATATAAAGCCAGATTAAAGATTAATTTTTGTTTATTTAACAACATTGGGAAAGCATTTTTCAATTTATAAGTCTCAAATCAGTTTACAATAGAAACAGATGTAATAATAGCAGTTGTTAAAAATAAGAGAATAATAATAGAAGTATAAGTATGGTAAAATTAGTCATTATATAACAATTCATTACAATCCAGACTCATCTGTATTATCCAGGTGTGACTCAGTTTTAGAGCATCCTCTAAGCCTAGCATTTCTTGAAATAATTCAAACTATTGGGCTGTGATGCATAACAAGGATTTCTTTAAAATTATAGGTTGATAAAATTGGAAAATGTCATGTTAGTAATCATAGATATAGTGGTGTTACCATATACCAGCACTTTAAAAGATGAAACTATGAGTATAATAAAGTATTCATTTAAATAGACAGGTTTAAGCAGAGTATCTACAAATTTTAAACCAATGGATTTTGTATGTCCTTTAGGTGAAAGAAAACTGCATTTTTCCAGTGTTACAGTTTCTAGTAGATCTCATAAACTATAATACGGTGCTGTTTTGTATTAGTAACAGAACATCTGTTCTTGGCCAATTTTGAAGTTTACATCTTGTATACAGATTATCCTTTCACAGCTGAATCTTGTGCGTATTTACTCTTATACAAGCTCTGGTGAAATCAATAGGGCTTACTCCAAGGTATCTATACACAGAATAGCAGACATATAATGAGCTAAATCCTATTGTGAGTACTAATTAGAATAGACACATTGAATTAATTGGATGTAGTTACTTATTCACTTGTCATTCAATAATTCATTCAATGGGTCTACTCCAGTTGGGATTAATCAACAGAATTCTAGCCATGGTATGCAGTGATAAGAAAAACTTTCTAGAGTTATAGCTATCTCACATTGCCTGATTTTTACAGTATTATCATATGTTGGGGCTCCTCAAGTCTTTCCAATAGTTCCAGAAAATGTTGGATTTCATGGATATCATGGTTTCATCTCTTGTCCTTCCCTAAATATACTATGAGGGCAGTATGCGTGTGCATTGTTGTTATTGTTTTGGTTATGGGCCTATTACTGGTGGTAGCAGATTCTACTCCCCAGATACATTTTTCTTTTCAACTGTACTTTACTCCAAGTTGAGGTATAGTTAAGCAATTTGAGTGTAGTCTCACTCCATTCCTGTCAACTTCTTCATGAAATCAACAGTTCTCCTCATGCTCCTTACTGTATCCCTGTTACCAACTACACATTTTTAAAGGAATAAACTATAATCATAGTGCTGAGAGGATATATTAAGAAGGATTTTCTGTTTGACAATATGAAATATACAGTACAATCCCAATTTCTGTGGGCGATCCAATCCAAAACATCCTGTGAATACCTAAAACCATGGATAATAGCAAACACTGTGTCTTCACTATACTTAAATTTCATAGAATTGCACTGGAGTATCTGAGGGTCTACACTGTAATGAGGGAATGAAGTTCAGCAGTAAATCTCCATGGTCAAGGTCGCATCCTCAGTTAATACACCCTCCATGGTACTACCAAAACTGGCGGGAAGTTAATGGCGTTCCACGCAGTCATGCCGGCCACATGACCTTGGAGGCGTCTACAGACAACGCCGGCTCTTCAGCTTAGAAATGGAGATGACCACCAATCCCCAGAGTTGGACATGACTGGACTTAACATCAGGGGAAACCTTTACCTAAGGTGCACTTAGGGACACTCATAACTAGTAGGACACCTCCCTGATGTCTAGCTGAATGCAAAAGAGCATCACTGCTATAGTTACACCAAACGTATATTACAAGCAATTGTAAGACTTAAGTTTTTAATTTTTTAAAAAATCGTTAGAACCATTTCGCTGAAATCAGAACTGTCTGGATGCTGATAGTAACCACTTTGACACCTCTTGCAATTGTAGAAATCATATGTGACTTGGATTCATCTTTTGTTATTGGTATATATTAATAGGTTTTTTCCTTTCTTAAAATGTGTACACACTTTTGGTACCCTCTGTGTGCACATGTATAAAACACTACGTATATTTTAATAAAAATGTATTCCTTAAAAAGCCAAAAGTCGGAGCCTATTGCCAGGTCCTACAAGTCACTGTAAGTGAGAGAAACTGAGATGATGGTTGCAGAAGAGTGACATTTACCCCAGCCTATATGGGGAACTCACAGAACAGGGGAAATTCCACTTTGCCATGACTTTTAAGAGTCAGTATTAGCAACTTATAAGGAAAAGACCATGGAAACTTTAAAACAACACAGTAAGTACAGCAATTCCTGCCAAATCCCAAGGCTTTTGGCCAGTCTGTAGGAGCTATTCTAGCAAAACAACAGAATCCTATGGCACCTTTTAGAATAATTGATTTATTTTAACACAGGCTTTCATTTCTTGCAATCCACTCCTTCAAATGCATGGAAATACAATACAGGGGCTTCAGGCTAGAAAGTCATACTAATTCATGAAAACTTATGCTCACATAAATCTGCTAGTTTGAAAAGGTGCCATGGCAAGACTCTTTGTTGTCATGCTCGCTGGAGATCCACAAAGGCAGGTGCTGGAAACTAAAATGATGCCATAAGAGCGGTACCTAGGATTGTTAATAATGTTGCGCAATGTCAGATTATAGGTGCTTATAACTTATCTTCATTTGGCTACACTTTCCCATGTTCCTTCAGGCTCATGTCAAGAGGAGGAAGATGGAGTGCCTGGGATAGAAAATAGACTTGGTCTTATTCCAATATTGCCTTATAAAGGATATGGACTTTACCCAGATGAAGGGAAGAGAGACTGCAATGGAGTATTATGGAGGAGGGCATGCCTAAGTGGGACACTACACAGTAACATTTTTGTTGTATGTCTTACTTGTTTTCTAGCACAGCAGGGTACGTGGGAGTAGAATGCTGTCTATGCAAGTGACATATTCCTTAAAATGGCATGTAAATTATGATAGAATTAGAACTTCTACTTATATCTGTGTATAACCCATTTGGTATATAGGTTAACAACGAACATCTGTGCTACTTGACTCTATTACACAATTGTAATTTCGTTCAATTAAAGTGGCACTGTTCTTAACTGCCTTATGGTGTATGTAATTTTCTTTCTCTTCATTTTCTACCTTTTTGTATTTATATTTTTGCAGAAATAATTTTTATGCTATGTATAAAATTAAAGTGTAGAAAAATCCATGTCTCATCAAGGCAACCATTTCCTATAATGGAATATCCATTTTGTTGCTGAGCCTGTAAGTCATTTCTAGCTTATGGCATTCCTGAGGCAAAATTATCATGGGGTTGACTTTGCTTTCCTCTGAGGCTGAGAGATTGTCACTTGCCCAAGGCCACCCACTGAGATTCCATGGCCAAGCAGGGATTCAAACTCTGGTCTCCAAAGTCAAATCCATTATATCACAACAACTCTTGTTCCATTTTGGTAAATAACAACATATCTGAGTATGGATTCTTTTGAAATTCTGTTGAATTAAAAGCTATTTGACTTAGCCATTAAAAAGGGTTATGAAAATGGAGAGATATTGAGGATTTACTGTCAACTCTGATACTATTTAAAACATACCTGAAATAACTAGAGAGAGATGATCTGCAGTGCCGGAATTTGGTCCCACTTATAAGACAGTGCCATCCAACTCAGTTTCTTTTTACTATTTAAATGGTAGCTTTGGGGCCTCCAGATATTGTGAGTCCTTGTCTATTTAGCTATTGGTAAAGAACAATGGTAGTTGCAGTTCAATATCTGAAAAACCACAAATACCCCATCCCTAATTTAAATCTAAGGAACCTGCTCAGGTTACTGTCTTCAGTGTTAATGTCTCCAAAAGTTGATGAGCAGTGCAACAAATGATGCCACCGGTTACTTCTTCATCACAGTAATGAGTTAATAGCAACAGGATGCTTCTCAAACTCTAATGAGTATGAAAAAAATATATTTTGAGAAAAAAATAACTTTCCGAATACTGTTTGGCCTTTAAGCTAACATCTTATTATGAAAAAAGAGGTTTTAATTGGTGAGTGCTGTCTGATTCTTAATTTTATGGATGTACTGACTAGCTTTGATGTTTTAATTATAATTTTTAGGGTAAAGTCTATTTTATTGTTGTTAGTTATGTTGAGCCCCATTTATGGTGGAATGGTGAGATCTACCTTTGATAAATAAATAGATAAATAAAACATTCAAACATCTAAAATAAAAAAAATCTTCAAATACCCTGATGTTCTGAAGAAATGTCTAGCATTTTGAAGGCTTTTGGTTGTTTGAAGGTATGGCTGATTCATGTTTGGCACATTACGTGGAACCACTCAAATGACTGCATTAATTTGCATGCAATATATTCTAATGAAATCATCGCACCTATGCTGAAGGGATTATGAAGCGAATGTACATATGTGAGGAATTTTTATAAATTTGAGTTGTGTGTTTTTAAAAAAGCTATAGTTTTCTTTTAATGATAGAATTTCTCAAATGATCACATGAGTCCATCTCAAATCTTTTTAGCTTACCACGAGTTTTTCCTAACTCTCTCTGTGTTCCCTGAAATGGAATATTCCAAATTTAGTCCTATTCCAGTAATTGTTTCAATATGTAGTACAACCCACTAGGACAATGGAGGAAACCATGTGTGGGGGCCACTCCTACTACTATTACCACATTCTTGGACCTCTGCAGATTGCACTTGCTCCTTTAAAAATATCTGGAGCTGAACAGAGGATCACTTTCATTTTGTGCAGAACAGAAGGATAATACCCCCTTTCCCTACAAGAAAACATGGGGATGATAGAGTCATCAAAGGGAGGGAGAATCATACTATATGGAATCTCAACTTTACCAAACTTTCCTCCTCAGCGTGGTGGAATCGGAAGACCACATCTAGATGCACAAGTCCCAGCCCTGCATTGGGGTGTCCTCTTCCATTAATGAAAGAAAGCTCCACTGGCACTGTATATCTATTCCAGTGATGGAACTGAACACAGTGATATTGTTCTATAGCTTATCTTTATGGCTATGAGAAATCCCTGAGTGGGCTGTATTCCCTTAACTATATCCATTCATTAAACTTAATTCCTGAGAAGAACAATGTTGTTGGTTGATTTTTTTTAAAAAAATGAAGCAGTTGTATTGGTTTATCCAACCTAGAACAGAACCATTGAATCAATTGTCAACACTATCAATCCCATTAAGAACTGTTTATAGAAAACTGCCCTGCTTCACAGAATGCATTTTCCAAGGTTCCAGACCCACTCATGTATGAACATACCATAGTTCCCAGTAAAGGTTCATGTATTTGTGGTGGAAGCTTTTAGAGTGAAAGGAAAACAAATGTATTCAATGGTTGTTTCAGTTTGTTTGTTTGTTTTGGTGGTGGACTTACTAGAATAGTTGGTGATTCCTTATATATACGAGGATATGAATCGATATCAGGTGAATTGCATAGATGTGAGGTGAATCCTGTGGATTCAATGGGTCTATGCTAGCTAGCAGTAACAGAAGGATAGAAGCTATGCTCTCATGGCAAACCCAGCTTCTCAAATCTTTCAGGAGCCTTCTTTTTTATTTCCCTTAAAGCTGCTTCAATATGAGTAGTTATTTGCTGCACCTGTTCTGAAAATTGAATGGAGAATTCAGGAAGCCTCTAATATCACCTTTGAGACTACCTTTCAGGTTCTGCTCACTTCTTCCCCCTTTTACATGAGATATATAGTCAGTCAGCAGCACACATTAAAGCATGCATGCCAACCCCTACCTCTCAGCATTCAGACTTTGCTGATTTACATCTGAATGAGGACACTGCCTTTGGAAAACCATCATGGTTGAGATTATTTTCTGTGCTTTCATTTATGTGATAGAGAAAGCTCGGTCTGTGGTAATTGATCTCTGGCAAGAGATAGCTGTTTCAGAGTCATGTCAATCAATAGTTACCTGATGTTATTGGGCCATTTCCCTCACACAGGTTTATAGAAGTGCAAACCTTTACTACCATCTCTAATGTGGATCAGGACTCATGTGCATTAATCCATATCTGACATGTGACTGTAGTGGGTGACTGTAGTGAGAGCATGATAAAGTTGCTTTTTGGACCACCACTACCAGAAACCTCCAGCCAGCATGGTAATGCTGGGGAATTTGGGGAGTTAGTAGTAGTATCATCACCATTGCTTCCCCATGCTTTGATCCTACTTATGTGTGCCCACGTGATTTTCCTCCCCCCTTAAAAACTCTTGTGGAGAAGAAGTAGACTTACCTGTCAAAGAGTTTCAGCAGATGCCTGAAAACTTAAGCATTTGACCCAGGCTCTTCCCCTCAGGTGCAGTTATGAAGCTACAAACAAGGTATTGAGAGGAGCACATCATTAATGGGCATGGCCAAGCATCTCTGTCTCTAAAAGGCAGATAAGACAGCTCATTGCTAGGAGCAAAACAGTTCCTTGATCTCCGCCTGTGGCATGGTTCCCTTGTTCCTGGTGGATTTATGATTACTGGATTACCAAATGACTTGACTACAGATAAGCTCCATATTTTTGGCTCAAATTTTGACTGGCTACTGACAATGTAGGAGCCCCTGATGGCATAGTGGTCTAAACTGCTGAGCTACTGAATTTGCTGACCAAAAAGTTGGCAGTTCGAATCCGGGGAGCGGGGCAAGCTCCCACTGTTAGCCCCAGTTTCTGCCAACCTAGCATTTTGAAAACATGCAAGTTTTCAGGAAGAGACGGAACTCCATGCAGTCATGCCAATCACATAACCTTGGAGGTGTCTATGGACAACACCAGCTCTTTGGCTTAGAAATGGAGATGAGCACCAATCCCCAGAGTCAGACACGACTAGACTTAATGTTAGGGGAAAACCTTTACCTTGTCAGGGGATTAATTAACTCCGAACCACCCTGATTTATTCGTGAGTCAGGCCTCTCACCAATCCATCCTCCGTCAGACTGCTTAAGCATCCGGCTAAGCAGCACCAACTAACGACCCCACAGTCATAATTCAGCTGATCACAGCAGTTCTAAGGCTTTATTATATATACAAACTATATACAATTACAAAGTAAATCGCTCATAGGACCCATGCTTCCTTAAGCAAGGCAAAGCATGTCCTCTCTCTTTACTGATCGTCAGTGAAGCTCTCCTGCCGACAACTCCCACATTCCATAGCAGAATGACAAACGTTCTGTCTGCACTTCTGAGACCTGAAGGCTTGACCTATTGGCTAGGCAGGCTATCATTCAAGCTGGCCTGCCATTAACCCGTGTGCTGCTGGAAAGCATGCCGGAATACACAGTTGCAAAAAACCCAACAGCAAAACACTTGATTCAACATTTTACCCTTACACCAAAATACACCAACATAGCTTACTGACAAATTTACCTATCTGATACTGAAACATGGCTCCTTTTTTACCCCTGACTTGATTAAGGCAGGATTCTCCAATTTGCAGTAGAGTTTTTTTTATATATTTGTGGTGGATGGAATGTAAGATAGGATCCCTGTTCCTGATCGTCACTAATTTTTGTCTACTGAGATGTGCTGGGGAGGCAGAAGAGAATTGTACCTACTGGCCTTAACAGAGTGTAAAATGACATTTCAGCACCTGAACTAAAGGACATGAGGAAAGCATGCTCACATACTCCATATATAGAAACCAAATGATCTAGGAGTTCAATTACGTCAACATTGACAATAGGTAACACCCTCCATCATATTTAAAATAGGAGGCTAGCTTAGGAAGCCCAGAATAGATACTGCCCACAGCTTGGGAGGAACAGACTGCTGTTTTCCATCCCACCTAGAAGTGATTGTCTGGGCCTTTATATGGATTGTGCTCCATTCTCAGTTACATGGAAGGCCCCACTTGCACACAGGTAGAAAAGCAGAGTGCTCTAGTCTCACCTTCTGCTCATCATGCCAAGACTGAAAATGAGGCCAATGGCAGGGCAAGGGGGTGGTCAGAGGGGATGACCCCTACTTACATGCTTCTTCCTGGGGCTGTTTGTGAAATAACTTGATGTACTTACACATATGTATGAGACTACTTAAAGATAGATAGCCTAAGGGAGAATTGGGTGGGAATAGTCAAGATGGCTCATGGCTGTTCCCAGTACATTGGGTTTCAATCGTCTGAGTTCTCTTCAAAGTGACAACATGGCACTTGCTTGATTTTCAGCAGGAGGTGTCAGAAATGCTTTCAGTAATTTATTTTGTGCTAGCTAGAATCCATTCCCTCAGCTAGTCTCTCATCTGCTTCACATATTGCCCACATCGGATTCCTCTGCCAAGAGCAGCTTAATTAACACAGATACCGTATACTGCAGAAGGCAGCAATATAAACTATATCAATACAGAGGAAAGGTGAGAAAAAACAACAAGGCAGGAGAGCAATGGAGCTCTGTGACTGCAATTATGCATAGCCTTTTGTTCTCTGGTACTATATCATCACCTGTAAAATGGGAACTGTAGTTCTCTACCCTGCAGTGGAATACTCAGCCTAAAGGTGATGAAAACTGGATACAGTTTTATCTATTGTTGATCCTGTTATATTAATGCATCACAAGATATAGTATGTATTTCTTTTTCCAGGACTCCTCTGCCATTTAGTGAGCTCAAACCTTTCCTCCAAGACACAGAATGAGTTTTTGAAAAATTACATTATAAAAAGGCTGAAGTGATCCCTTGTGCTGCAGTTGTAATGTAATGTAGCTTTACTCTTATTGTGGTAATCATGGACAAAGTAAAAATAGCATATTTCATGCATGCTTTACTTCTTGAGTCTAAATATCTAGTTACGATGTCTAGTTGAATGCAATTAGGTTTTTTAATGCTCCAAGGAGTCCTTGTAGTAGCAGATGTATTCTTTTTTGTGCTGTAAATTAAAGATGTGTCCCAAGGAACTAATTTTCTGCATTTTTACCATTTATAGCTGCTTATAGCATTTAATAAAATGCCACTTTTTTAGAGTCCTTTTGATGATTGTGTCCTGAGAAGAGGTTCTGTTACACCTGCTAAAACTGCAGGCACTAAGTCTGGTTTTATGGCTCTAGACTCACACTCTGGGAAAAATAAGATGATATAAAGTTTGGGAGACATTTTACAGGGAGGTTGTAACAATTGCTTCTATGTTCTGATTATATAATCTTACAGTTACATGATAGCAGTGGGAAAGGCTCTGTATCTTGGAGAAGATAAACCTAAATCTCAGGAACAAAAGAGGCTCCAAATTTGAGGGCTTTCACTTTATACTCAAAATAAACAGCGTTGAATCAATCTTGACTGTAGATATCTAGGTATAAAAAGAGGTATCTTTGCATAGAATATTAGGTTGGGATATGAAAAACCCAGTGAGAAAATTCTAACCCTCTGCATAGCCATGACATTTACTGGTTCCTCTTTGTGAAAGAGGTTATAGAGACAAGAACAGGAAGGAAATGCAACAAGCCAGAATACAGTGCCTCACAAAGGCATTTCAAACCCACCTACACTTCCCTGATGAAAACTGGGACAGTTATGGACAAGCAACAGTACAATGTTATGAAGACAGCAAATTATTATTAATGAGGAATAACACACAAGCCAGGAGAGACTCCAGCAATTAGCTTTTAACTGAGCTGACTGGGAAGGGGAAGAAGAAGAAGAAGAAGAAGAAGAAGAAGAAGAAGAAGAAGAAGAAGAAGAAGAAGAAGAAGAAGAAGAAGAAGGAGGAGGAGGAGGAGGTTTTTATTATTATGTTTATTTATATCCTACTTTTTCTCTCCATACAGAGACTCCAAGCGACTCACAATAAAAAGCATTACAATTCAACTTAAACAATTCAGGTTAAAATCATTAAAACATATACAATCACAGCAACCCCTTATGACCTTAAAAAACTATCTTCTTTAAAAGCTGCCTGAATTAAAAAGGTTTTATTTATTTATTTATTGTCACCTGAAGGATAGCAGGTGGGGAATGGGCATTCTGACTTCCATGGGCAGGGAGTTCAAGAGTCGAGGGGTAGCCACTGAGAAGGCCCACTCTCTCGTTTCCACCAACCGAGCTTGAGATGGGGGTGGGATTGAGAGAAGGGCCGCTCCTGAAGAGCTCAGGGTCCAGACAGGTGCACAAGGGGATGCAGTCAGCCAAATAGCCTGGACCTGAACCATCCAGGGCTTTAAAGGTCATAACTTGGGGCCGGGCTGTGGCGCAGGCTGGTGAGCAGCCTGCTGCAATAAATCACTCTGACCATGAGGTCATGAGTTCAAGGCCAGCCCGTGGCGGGGTGAGCACCTGTCAATTAAAAAATAAAAAATAGCTCCTGCTCGTTGCTGACCTAGCAACCCAAAAGATAGTTGCATCTATCAAGTAGGAAATAAGGTACCACTTATAAAGTGGGGAGGCAAATTTAACTAATTTACGACGTTGGAATGAGGAAGTGCCATCACAGTGGACGATGAAGCAGCTGCTTCCCCCTGTGGCCAGAATCGAACATCCCCTTAGGAGAAGGTTAAATTGCCTCTGCGTCTGTCTTTGTCTCGGTTTTATGTGTATATGGGCATTGAATGTTTGCCCTATATGTATATAATGTGATCCGCCCTGAGTCCCCTTCGGGGTGAGAAGGGCGGAATATAAATACTGTAAATAAATAAATAACCAGCACTTTGAATTGTACCCATAAACAGACTGGCAGACAGCAGAGCTGCTGCAATGGGGGGTTATCCACTCACTGTAGCCAGCCACAGGGAGCAACCTGGCTGCAGCTTTTGGACCAGCTGAAGTTTCTAAGCACTCTTCAGAGCACCCACACATAGAGCACATTACAGTAATCCAGATGAGATGTAACTAAGGCATATACCACTGTGGCCAGATCTGGCTTCTCAAGGAATAGGCACAGTTAGCACACAAGTTTTAATTGTGCAAAGGCCTTCCTAGCTATCACAGATACATGGGCCTCCAAGTTCAGCTCCGAGACTAAGAGGAACCTCAAATTGTGGACCTGTGTAACCCCATCCAGAACAGATTTGATCTCTATTCCCTGGTCTGCCTTCTGACTGACCAGGAGTACCTCTGCCTTGTATGGATTAAGTTTCAATTGCCCTCATCCAGTTCATTACTGATGACAGGCACTGGCTTAGGGTTAGGACAGCTTCCTTGGCATTAGGTGGAAAGGAGTAGTAGAGTTGGGTGTCATCCGAATATAGGTGACACCGAACTCCCAAATTATGGGTGACCTCTCCCAGTGGTTTCATGTATATGTTAAACAGCATGGGGGACAAAACAGAACCCAGCGGAACCCCACAAGACAATGTCCAGGGGTTCAAACAGGAATCCCTGAGCACTATTTTTGCATTTTGAACTCAGCAATTGAAGTAAGCTGATGACAGAGAGGGGAAGTGGGAGGAGAGAATTTATTTTAAACAGGATATTTTAAAAGTATCTTTAAAGGTGGACATCACAGACGAATGACACCTTTCCTCCACAAAAGAATAGCATCTTCATAGTTGGAGGGATTTTT
Source organism: Anolis carolinensis (assembly GCF_035594765.1). Lineage (NCBI taxonomy): Eukaryota > Metazoa > Chordata > Lepidosauria > Squamata > Anolidae > Anolis > Anolis carolinensis. Next base: position 73,905,075 of record NC_085846.1, read on the forward strand.
ATTGGGACCATGCTGGAAGAAAAGGGTTAAGCTGTTTCTTTCATGTCATGGTCCCAAATGTCTTGGACTACCTAGAGTCTTCCAGAAGAATTGGATCAGAAGTCATCTGAAAAAGCTATCTAGAACTGAAAATGTTTCAAATATTCCTTCTTTCATAAACAGTGCCTTTCAAAAGTGTTCACCCCCTTGATTTTTCCTTATTTGGTTGTGTTACAACCCTGAATTAAATGTGATTTAATTGGTAATTGTCATATGATGTACACAACAGATCGTGCTGACTGGTGATAATGGCAGCAGTAGTCAGAGATATCTGCAAAACACCGTATTGAGGAAGAATGGTTTATGATATGGGTGTTTATTTAAAGCTATTAAACCTTGAAGATTTTCTTAAGAAAACTAAAGTTGAAAAAATTATTTGTCAACCATGTCTGTATGAATATTAGCAAATACTACACATATTTTTCATCAAACCTACTGCACATTCAGGACATTTCTTCCAATATTTGTTCATTTTAATTCCTACTTTTTGATTTGCTCCATTACATCTCCTAGGAACATCCTCAGCAGTTAGGATAGAGGGGAAAATATATGATAGTTAGGACATTTTAGTTAAGGATTATATCATTTAAATCATGTTAAATGTGCACTACGCATTTATAGATTTTATTGGAGAACAAATCAGAAGAGGCAACAAGTATCATTTTTATCATGTACAATTCCAGAATAAACTATTGTTTTAAAGAACTGTATTGCCATAAATGGAAATTCATGCTGGACAAAAATAGGCAATATACTTTACACAGTTACATTTGATATTGTTATTGTTGTGTGTTTTCAAGTCAATTCTGATTTATGGCAACCCTAAGGTGAACGTATCTTGGGGTTTTTTTCTTGGCAAGATTTGTTCAGAAGGGGATCCAACATTGCCTTCTTCTGAGGCTAAGAGTGTATGACTTGCTCACAATCACTTAGGCAGTTTCCATGGCCAAATTGGAATTTGAACTTTGGTCTTCCAGAGTCCTAGTCCAACACTTTATCAGTGTACTGCGTTGGTTCTCTTGCATACTTTTGAGCCTTAAATTATCAAAACAGGGTATGTGTATATACACATGCATATAAATATATGAATTATCATATACCATGAAGGAAACAGCGTAACCCTTGTTCTCCCATCATGGTCCTCATAAAAATCCCTCCAACTGTGAAGATGCTATTCTTGGGAGGAGAAAAGATGCCATTTGCCTGTGATGTTTTTTAAAATGAAAAGTCTGTATCTCCCAAGGGGATTAGGAATGCAGACAGAAAGTGTAAAAGTCAAGAAACAAAAAAAGAGGTAATATGATGGTGATTGTTTTCAGAGCTTGCCGCTGAAGTCAATTTAAGTTAATTAGAACATCTGAGCATTGAAACCACATAAGTAGCAATCAGACCTTGTGTGCCAACTATCCCTTAGGTGAAAAAAAATGTGACAAAGACTGTTCCCTTGATCTTTGCATTATTACCTTTCTAAAGTAATAAAGCCACATCTGTTATTCTCCCCCAAGGCATAGTTGTGAAGCATTTTTAAGGGAGCTTTGTAATGTCTGAGATAAACATCTTATCCCTAAATAGTTATATTGTATGGAAACCTAATCTCTTGCCTAATACAGGTAGTTTTTAGTACCAGGATGATGGTCATCCATTCATAGACAATTCACCAAGCAGGAAAACCTTCACATATGTATGCATATATGTATGTAAAAATGTGCAGTTGCTTGCTTCTATGGACTGGCCCCATATCTAGTTTGAATGACACAGTATTTCTGAATTACAGCATTTATCACACTTGGAAAAACTAGGAGCAGAAACCTTCAATTGTCAAGGGATATAAAATCCAACAGGACCTTGATAGCCTGTAACACTGGTCCTAAACCAACAAGATGAAATACAACAGATACAAGCGTATAGTCCTGCACTAAGGCACAATCAATCAACTGAGCAATAGAAAACACAAGCCTAATATGAGGGAGATCTGTGGACTGACAGTAGTAGATGTGAATTGGATTTACCTGAACTCAAGGTAAACAGTTCCATGTGGCTAGTTAAAAAGATGAATGACATCTCAGCCTGTAATTTAAAAACAACAGCATCAGATTGTGAGGAATAACATTTAAACACAATTCTTCATTGATCAGGCAACGTCTAAAGTACTGTATTTGACTACCCTTTTTTAAAGAAGTATATGAACATGGGAGCAAGGAGATTAGGCAAGTCTACATTATATCATCCAATCTGTTTAACATATCACAGACTTGGAAGAAGGACTGATCCTGGCTGGTCAAACAAACCCATATGACACTGTGCCACTAGCATTAAATAGCAAATACTTCCAATGATCACTGAAGAAACTCACGGACAAAAGTGCAAAGGCAGGTTTACAAGATTTCCAAAAAACTGTTGTAGTTTCTCTTACCATTTCATAAACGTTTTACTTTTTTTTTTTTTTTACTAAAGGCAGGATTATGGATGGACTTTAACAAAACAAAAACAATGATGACAATTAATTTACATAACTTTCAAGTGGATAGAGAAGACATTTAAATAGTTCCATGTTTTCTATACCTTGGTATAGATTAATCAGACTGGAGACTGCAGTCAAAAAGCCAAAAGACGACTTGGACTTGGAAGCTATGAAGGAGCTATGTGTTGTCGAAGGCTTTCATGGCCAGGATCACAGGGTTGTTGTATGTTTTCCAGGCTGTATGGCAATGTTCCAGAAGCATTCTCTCCTGACGCTTCGCCCACATTTATGGTAGGCATCCTCAAACCCCCCTTCAAACCCTCCTCAAACCTTCCTCAAACCCTCCCCAAACCCTCCTCAAATGCTCAAACACTCCTTAAACCCTCAAACCCTCGTGAAACCGTCCCCAAATGATCAAACTCTCAAACCGCCAAACCCTCCTCAAACCCTCCTCAAAGCATGCTCAAACCCTCCTCAAACCCTAAACTGTCAAACCATCAAACTGTCAAACCCTCCTCAAACCCTCCCAAAACCCTCCTCAAACGCTCCCCAAACGCTGAAACCCTCAAACGTTTCAAACGCTGAAACCCTCAAACCCTCCTTAAACCCTCAAACCCTCCTCAAACCCTCAAACCCCCCTCAAACCCTCAAACCCTCCACAAACCCTCAAACCCTCAAACCCCCCTCAAACCCTCAAACTCTCAAACCTTCCTCAAACCCTCCCCAAACCCTCCTCAAACGCTCAAAAACTCCTTAAACCCTCAAACCCTCGTGAAACCGACCCCAAATGATCAAACTCTCAAACCGTCAAACCCTCCTCAAACCCTCCTCAAACCATGCTCAAACCCTCCTCAAACCCTAAACTGTCAAACCCTCAAACTGTCAAACCCTCCTCAAACCCTCCCCAAACCCTCCTCAAACGCTCCCCAAACGCTGAAACCCTCAAACCCTCAAACGTTTCAAACGCTGAAACCCTCAAACCCTCCTTAAACCCTCAAACCCTCCTCAAACCCCCAAACCCCCCTCAAACCCTCAAACTCTCAAACCCTCCTCAAACACTGCCCAAACCCTCCTCAAACCCTCCTCAAACCCTCAAACTCTCCAAAACCCTCCAACCCTCAAACCCCCCTCAAACCCTTAAACTCCCAAACCCTCAAACCCTCCCCAAACTGTCAAACCCTCCTCAAACCCTCCCCAAACCATCAAACCCTCCTCAAACCTTCCTCAAACCCTCCTCAAACCCTCCCCAAACGCTCCTTAAACTGTCAAACCCTCCTCAAACCCTCCTCAAACCCTCCCCAAACCCTCAAACTCTCAAACCATCCTCAAACCCTGCTCACACCCTCCCCAAACCCTCCTCAAATCCTCCTCAAACACTCCTCAAACCCTCCTCAAACCCTCAAACTCTCAAACCCTCCTCACACCCTCCCCAAACCCTCCTCACACCCTCTCCAAACTCTCCTCAAAGCCTCTCCAAACTCTCCTCAAACCCTCAAACTCTCAAACCATCCTCAAACCCTCATCACACCCTCCTCAAACCCTCGTCCCCAAACCCTCGTCCCCAAACCCTCGACCCCAAACCTTCGGCCCCAAACCCTCGACCCCAAACCCTCGACCCCAAACCCTCGGTCCCAAACCCTCGATACCAAACCCTCGCCTCGACACCCTCGTCCCCAAAACCTCGCTCCCAAACCCTCGCTCCTGAACCCTCGCTGCCAAACCCTTGCTCCCTAACCCTTGCTCCCAAACCCTCGATCCCAGACCCTCGCTCCTCAACCCTCGCCCCAAAAACCTCTGCCCCAAACCCACGCTCCCAAACTCTCGCTCCAAACCCTTGTCCCCAAACCCTCGCTCCCAAACCCTCGCCTCGAAACCCTCGCTCCCAAACACTTGCTCCCAAACCCTCTCACGCAAACACTCGGCTCCAAACCGTCGGCCCCATACCCTCGGCCCCAAACCTTCGGCCCCAAAGCCTCAACCCCAAACCCACGGCCTCAAACCCTTGATCCCAAACCCTCACCTCGAAACCCTCGTCCCCAAAACTTCGCTCCCAAACCCTCGCTCCCGAACCCTCGCTGCCAAATCCTCGCTCCCTAACCCTCGCTCCCAAACCCTCGCCTCCAAACCCTCGCTCCCCAACCCTCGCCCCAAAACCCTCGGCCCCAAACCCATGCTCCCAAACCCTTGCTCCAAACCCTCGTCTCCAAACCCTCGCTCCCAAACCCTCGCTCCCAAACCCTCGCTCCCAAACCCTTGATCCCAAACCCTCGCCTCGAAACCCTCGCTCCCAAACCCTCGCCTCCAAAGCCTCGCTCCCGAACCCTCGTTCCAAAACCCTCTCATGGAAACCCTCGCTCCCAAACCCTCACCTCCAAACCCTTGCTCTCAAACCCGCACTCCCAAACCCTCTCACGCAAACCCTCGGCCCCAAACCCTCGGCCCCAAACCCTCTCTCCCAAACCCTCGACTCCAAACCCTCGCTCCCAAACCCTTGCCTCGAAACCCTTGCTCCCAAACACTCACTCCCAAACCCTCGCTCCAAAACCCTCTCATGCAAACCCTCGCTCCCAAACCCTCGCCTACAAACCCTCGCTCCCAAACCCTCAGCCCTAAAATCCTCGCTCCCCAACCCTCGCCCCAAAACCCTTGGCCCCAAACCCACGCTCCCAAACCCACGCTCCAAACCCTCGGCCCCAAACCCTCAGCCCCAAATCCTCGCCCCCGAAACCCTCGCCCCGAAACCCTCGCTCCCAAACCCTTGCTCCCAAACCCTTGCCCCCAAACCCTCGCCCCCTAAACCTCGGCCCCAAATCCTCGCTCCCAAACCCTCGCTCCCAAACCCTAGCCCCCAAACCCTCGCACCCACGCCATAGCCCCCAAAACCTCGGCCCCAAACCATCACCCCCAAACCCTCACCCCCAAGCCCTCGCTCACAAACCCTCACCCCCAAACCCTCGCTCCCAAACCCTCGCTCCCAAACCCTCGCCTCGAAACCTTTGCCCCCAAACCCTCGGCTCCAAACCCTCGGCCCCAAACCCTCGCCCCTAAAATACTCGCTCCCCAACCCTCGCCCCCAAACCCTTGGCCACAAACCCTCGTCCCCAAACCCTCGCCCCCGAACCCTCGCTCCCAAACCCTCGTCCCCAAACCCTCATCCCCAAACCCTCGCTCCAAAACCCTCTCACGCAAATCCTCGCTCCCAAACCCTCGCCTACAAACCCTCGCTCCCAAACCCTCGGCCCCAAACCCTCGCCCCTAAAATCCTCGCTCCCCAACCCTCACCTCAAAACCCTTGGCCCCAAACCCACGCTCCCAAACCCACGCTCCAAACCCTCAGCCCCAAACCCTCGGCCTCAAACCCTCGCCCCTGAAATCCTGGCCCCCGAAACCCTCGCCCCTGAACCCTCGCTCCCAAACCCTCACTCCCAAACCCTTGCTCCCAAACCCTCGCTCCCAAACCTTCGCCTCGAAACCCTCGTCCCCAAACCCTCGCTCCCAAACCCTCACTCCCAAACCCACCACCACCACCACCAGCACCACCATCACCACCACCACCACCACCATCACCATCTCCATCACCATCACCACCGCCATCACCTCCGCCATCGCCATCACCACCACCACCATCACCACTACCATCTCCATCACCATCACCACCACGATAACCACCGCCATCACCACCACCATCACCACCATCTCCTCCACCACCACCACCACCACCATCATCATCACCACCACCATCACCAGCACCATCACCACCATCACAACCACGACCACGATCACCATCACCATCACCACCACCCCCTCCATAACCATCACCACCGCCATCAAAACCGCAATCATCACCATCATCACCACCACCACCATCACCACCACCACCACCATCACCACCAGCATCACCATCACCATCACAACCACAATCACCACCACCACCATCACCACCACCATCACCACCGCAATCACCACCGCCATCACCACCACCATCATCACCATCACCACCACCACCACCATCACCACCACCACCACCACCATCCGCTCCCTTTGGACCACCATCACCGCCACCATCACCACCACCACCACCATCACCCCCCCATCACCAGCACCACCACCACCATCACCATCACCACCACCACCACCATCACCACCACCATCTTCATCACCATCACCATCACCACCACCATCACCACCACCATCACCATCACCACCACCACCACCATCACCACCACGGTAACCATCACCACCACCATCATCACCACTACCACCACCTCCATCACCACTGCCATCACCACCACCATCACCACAACCATCACCACCACCATCACCTCAGCCCTAATCCCTCGGCCCCAAATCCTCAGCCCCAAACCTTCGCTCCCAAACCCCCGGCCCCGAACCCCCGGTCCCGAACCCCCAGCCCCGAACCCCCAGCCCCAAACCCTCACCCCCGAACCCTCGGCCCCGAAACCCTCGGCCCCGAAACCCTGCTCCCTGAACCCTCACTCCCCGAACCCTCAGCCATGAACCCTCGCCACCGAAACCCTCGCCCCCGAACCCTCGTGCTCCGAACCCTCAGCCCCGAAACCCTCGGCCCCGAAACCCTCGGCCCTGAACCCTCGCTCCCCGAACCCTCGCCCCCGAACCCTTGACCCCCGAACCCTCGGCCCCCGAACCCTCGGCCCCCAAACCCTCGCCCCCGAACCCTCGCCCCCGAACCCTCGGCCCCAGAACCCTCGGCCCCAGAACCCTCGGCCCCAAACCCTTGTTCCCAAACCCTTGCTCCGAAACTCTCAAACCCTCCTCAAACCCTCCCAAAACCAACCTCAAATCCTCCCCAAACCCTCCCCAAACCCCTCCTCAAACCCTCCCCAAACCCCTCCTCAAACCCTCCTCAAGCCCTCAAACCCTCCTCAAACCCTCAAACCCTCCTCAAACTCTCAAGTCCTTTATGGGTACCTTCTTTGGAGCGGTGCCCTTTAGGGGTACCTTCTCTCGACCTGGTGCCCTTTGGGGGTACTTTCTCTCGACCGGGTGCCCTTTAGGGGTACCTTCTCTCGACCTGGTGCCCTTTAGGGGTACCTTCTCTGGCCTGGGTGCCCTTTAGAGGTACCTTCTCTCAACCGGGTGCTCTTTAGGGGTACCTTCTCTTGACCGGGTGCCCTTTAGGGGTAACTTCTCTGGCCTGGGTGCCCTTTAGAGGTACCTTCTCCCAACCGGATGCCCTTTAGGGGTACCTTCTCTCGACTGGGTGCCTTTTAGGGGTACCTTCTCTGGCCCAGGTGCCCTTTAGGGGTACCTTCTGTTGACCGGGTGCCCTTTAGGGGTACCTTCTCTGGCCTGGGTGCCCTTTAGAGGTACCTTCTCTCCACTGGGTGCTCTTTAGGGGTACCTTCTCTCGACCTGGTGCCCTTTAGGGGTACCTTCTCTCGACCGGGTGCCCTTAGAACTTTTCTTCAGCACCCCATTTGAAAGGAGTTGATACTCTTCCTATCAGCTTTCTTCAATGCCCAGCATTCACAACCACACATAGAATTAGAAATATTACAGCATAAGTATTGAATGATATATCTTGACATGTCAGAATCTTGTCAGGTTCCTTCATAGGGTTGTTGTATGTTTTCCGGGCTGTATGGCCATGTTCCAGAAGAATTCTCTCCTGACGTTTCACCCACATCTTTGGCAGGCATCCTCAGAGGTTATGAGGTAATACACGCCGGGAGGTGCCCGGTGCCTGCGCCGGGGCTATCTGGATTATTTGGGGGCTATCTGGATTATCTAAGTCCACACTGCCCTATATCCCTGTTCAATGTTTGGTGCTAAATTCGCAAATATAGTAATTCCTACATAATATTACCATGTATTGAACTGCTTTTTCTGTTGATCGATTGTAAAACATGATGTTTTGTTGCTTAATTTTTAAAATCTTAATGTAATTTGATGTTTAATAGGCTTTTCCTTAATCCTTCCTTATTATCCAACATTTTCGCTTATCCAACACTTTTATTTTTCAGTGATTGGTTTGGGGTGGGGGGCAAAATTCTGTTCGCCTACACTTGAAAAATACCTAGGGCTGGCTCTGATTGCAGGATCCCAGAGGATTGGCACAGTGAGAAATCTTTGTTCTGTAAAAGCAAAGTATTTGGAATTACTGGCAGCTTCAAGTGGCTCTGCACCTTATTGATTGCTCAAACAAGTCCAGCTGATACTTTTTTCAAAAATTCTCTCTTATAAGTTCTGTGAAATCAAGTTGACAGCTCTTTTTATTTTTCCAGCAAGCATATCCTAGCTTAACTAAGTGGATATATTCATATTGTTAATGCATAATTTCTTGGGTGTTGAGTTTGGAGGCCAATTGTGTCTTGAAGATTTCTCTGCAACTGTGCAAAGCAAGGTCTTTTTGGAATTTTGCTTTAGGATTTCCAAGTTGCAAAAAGGATCCTAAAGTAGACTCTGAAACCTTGAGATCAAAGGACCATATTTTCTTTGTGTTTAGGCCACATCTGAATACATAAAAATAAAATGCAAATTTTAAGAGCAACTAAAGCGCTTTAGAAAAATTCTAATTGGTAAAATGTACCTTCTCCACCTTGTAACTGCCCAGATATGGTGAACAAACCCTAGTCATTCCAGATAAGATGACAACGTGCCATGTGGTAGAGATATCATATCTGTAGAGTACCAGACTGGGGGAAGCTGCTTAGAGCTATGGGTTCACCATGGGTGGGACACATATGACCTTTTATCATCATCATTATTGGCTATCACTCATGGCCAAGTATGATTGTTTTCCAAGTGTAGAATCTTGGTGGTGGGTCTGCAAATGACTGTAGAAGTCTATTCTAGGTTCTCAGAATCTTTTGCAGTGAGGACATACATTTTCAGATGGAAGGCGATCCTGACAAGTGTTAGATTGACGCGCCTTCCTCTTGGCACATTTCTCCCTTTCCCTCTCTATTTGTGCCTCTTCAAAATCCACATTACTGTTGGCTATAGCTGACCTACAGTGAGAGTGCTCGAGGGCCAGAGCTTAATCCATATCCACTGCTCATGTGCCAGTCTGTAGCTTGGGGCTTCCAGATTTCACAGTCCTGCCCCCGCCAGCACTCGCTGATTGCCATGGGACTGTTTGGGTTTGGCATGCCAATCCCTCAATTGACCTATATGCCTTCAATGGAAGCAACATTATAGCCCTCACAAGTCTCTCAGAATTGCAAGTCTCTTTTAAAGAAAGGTGTACAGTCCCTCACAGGTCTTACTTTAAGCAAAAAATGACCCTTCTCTAAAGAAACCAGCAACCAGACCTGATTAAATTGCCCACAACTGATGTATAAGGTGTTCTATAATACGTCTCCTTATACATTGCTTACGTAACTGTGTATAACAAAATACTTGATAAAAGAAATTTCTTTAAGGAAGAGAAATTCTGCAAACATTTTCTTTAGATGATTTTCCAAGCTGAATTGCTCCCTCAGTTGCTTCCTTGGGCTAAGTTGCAAACATATCTTTACCTATGCAAACACACTACTAGAAGCCAACAAATATGTAGTGTGAGGAGGGAGTTAAATACCATCTATATTTTAAGAGAAGTTATGTAGTTGCTAAGTCATGCCCTAACCCACTCCCCAAAGCCTGATGTTTATTCATTCAGTCGCTTCCTACTCTTCATGACCTCATGGACCAGCCCACACCAGTACTCTTTGTCGTCCATGGCCACCCCCAGCTCCTTCAAGGTCAAACCAGTCACTTCAAAGATGCCATCTATCCATCTTGCCCTTGGTCACCCCCTCTTCCTTTTTCTTCCATTTTCCCCAGCATCATTATCTTCTCCAAGCTTTCCTGTCTTCTCACCCCAAAGCCTGGAGCTCCCCAAATATTTACATTTATATAGAGAGTTCCTCCTCACAAGAGTGCTTGAGTGGTACAATATATCCTTTTATTGCATCAAGGAGGTAGCTAAAGCTCTCTGAAAGGAGTTATAATCACAGGAGCTATTTAGATTTAGAAAGCGAAGGGCTGGGAACTTTAACCCCTTTTTAAAGTCCTCATCAACCCTGCTTCTCTTCCATTCCAATTGCCTATTCCAAAATATTTCCTACCCAAAATTTATGTTTTATGTTTGGCTACGAAGTCAATTTGGGGGCAATGAAAGAGGAGACTCTGACCTGCTCAACAAGTAAAATGGTCTACATAATCATGATTGGCTGTCAACACATTGTTAGAGGCCACAAAAAGGCTCTCCTTTGTGCAGTTGTAGTTGTCATATTGGTTGTTTTCAGTTCACTACAATTTAGCTAGTGATTATCTCCTCCCATCCTCTAAATCAGATGACAAAAGTTAATTATCTGCTGACACATTTTAAGTATCATGCTTCTTACAGCACTTATATGATTGATAAATGGACAAAACACAGCTTATTCAAAGAACACATTTATGACCACTGTACTCATGATAACCAGTAGAAAGAAATATGAGTAATTAATTCATTTGAAATAAAAAATGAGCTTATGAAAATCAACCCCAAAGCAGCGTGACAACAGGCATAAATAAAAGACAAAACAAAGCAAAATATTTCAAAGAATGTGCTGCTTATTGTGAATTAGACTTCTTGACTAATTAAGAAGTCAGCTATTTGGAAGATTAAGATGGACTTCATCCTTTAAAAGCTGCAGCATTTCCAAAGGGATGCAAGCATTTTCCACATTTTGAATTTAAATCTTCAAAGTGGCATAGATATGAATACCCTTGCAGTCTGCCAGCTATTCTATCAACAAATGGTTATTCATTAGCCACTACGCCTGAAAGATAAAGATAGCCCAAAATGTATCACTAAAATAATCTCATTTCACCGGAAGGTCAATAACATACTTTCTCTCTCAGTATGGAAGCTTCTACAACTGCCTTCTCTAACCAAATTGGACTACAGCTCTGGGGGTAATGAAATTCGTAGTCAAACACAATTGAGGGCATCAACTTGGGAAGTTTCCTCTGCATGCTTCATCTACTTTGTAATAAAATTGATCACATATATGGTGTGTGTGCCTTTCAATTTCATGAAACAATGTTCAGAGGGTATACAAGCCAAGTAGAAGGTTTCCAAGGGCAACCAGCTGAAGGAAAGACAAAGGTCTATGGACAAAGTCTAACTGTGATAACTTTAATAAACATAAGATTATATTTGAAATTGTCATGAAAGATTCAAACTAACTATTTCATATATTGTTGTAAAATTATATTTGTAAATGTAAATTCACAAGACAATGTGTACACAATTCAGTACATCAGCTCTGATTTATGGTGGCTCTCCAGCATTTCAAGAATGGTTCTTTCCTGAACCTATCTAGAAAACCTTGATATTCACTTTTGGTCTACCATCCAAGTAATGATCAAGGATGATCCTGCTTAGCTTTTGATATCAGTTTGGATACAACCAGGATGTTATGTTGGTAAATACAGTAATAGAACAGAATCCCCAGCACTTGGCTACTTTATAAATAAGCTAAATGCTAGATCATAGTGATAACTATTACTCACTGTGATTAAAAATAACTTTAGGGGGTCTATTATATTACAAAAAAAAGGACTTTCATTCACTCTTGTTACCTAGAAAAAATAACTACTGTATTTTGTTTCTTGGTGGTGGTGATCTCAGTTAATTCTTATATGACACAAACGAAAGATACCGTAGTGTGGAGGTACATTTCATTTCAGAAAACAGCAGATTAATTTAAACTGACTTGGGGAATGGAATAAAAAGTCCTTGATAATGTTGGGACTGTAATGGGAATACTTTGGGAAGAGCAAAACATTACATTGATCTCCAAAAGAAAATCAGTTTGCACAGGAGCAAAGCCTGGGACCTTCACAGACTTTTTTTTCTTGTCTGGAGAGGCTATTAGGCACTACATTATGCTTCACTTAAAAATTCTTCAGGAAGCACTAAGGAGGGAGTGCAATGGTTATTCTATTCAAACAGCACAGTATAAGAAAGGAATACAAATAAGCTGTTACTTCCCACTAACATCTTATATTTAGGATGCTCTATGAAGTGTTATGAAATGTTAATGAAATGAGACCTGGGTATCCACTGGGATTTGGCTCCAGGACCCTCCATGGATACAAAATCCATGGATGCTTATGTCCCGTTGAATACATTAGCATAACAAGATGGTGTCTCTTGTACAATATCATAAATTAAAGGTTCAAATGTTGTAATTTATTCCCACTTGAATTCAGTATTGACCAAAATAAAGGCTACTGACTGACTGACTGAAAATCAAAGTTTATTGTAGATGGTGGACTCCATAGATGCAAAATCCATGGATATGAAGGGTCAACTATATTTCAAGTTGGACTTCACAACCAGATCACCATGGATCTGAGCCAGTACGGACTGATTCCTCCTCCAAATTCCCATGTGCAATGAGACACTTTGGGTGTGTTTCAGCTCTGAGAGAAAAGCAGGGAAGGAAGGAAGGAAGGAAGGAAGGAAGGAAGGAAGGAAGGAAGGAAGGAAGGAAGGAAGGAAGGAAAGAAGGAAAGAAAGAAAGAAGGAAAGAAAGAAAGAAAGAAAGAAAGAAAAACAAAAGAAAGAAAGAAAGAAAGAAAGAAAGAAAGAAAGAAAGAAAGAAAGAAAGAAAGAAAGAAAGAAAGAAAGGAAGGAAGGTTTTACAGATACACTGCAATAGGAGACTGGCTACAAAGTTATCTACCAATAATAATTTGTTTTGCAAGGGCAGAAGAAAAAAGCATCAGCCCAACGTGGAAAAGAGACCTTGGTGAGTAAGCTGCATTATTAACTCATATTTCTAATATGTTCTGTCCTCTGACAAGCTAAGAATATATCAGTAAGGTGAGAAGGCATTCAAATGCGGGAAAAACAAACCTTTCAAAGTAAAGGCCATGAAAAGCACATCATGTGTTTTGTACATGTCTACCTGGTGGCACAATTACATTAAATGAGTAAGAAGCATGCATGTGTATTTTCTGAACAGTTCAATTGTTTGGTTTTCCTTCCCGTTATTCCTGTCCTAAAATGAATTTGAAAGAAAAGGCTAGGACATGATGAACATTTTCTGGATTGTATGTGTGTGCGTGCGCATGCGCGCACATACACACAGGAGCCCGAGTTGTATAGTGGTTTGAGCATTTGACTAGAGGATTCTGGAGACCAGGGTTCAACTCCCCACATGGCCATGGAAATCAATAGGGCAACCTTGGTAAACTCATATCCTCTCAGCCTCAGAAAAAGGCACAGGCAAACCCCCTCTGAACAAAGTGTGCCAAGAAACTGCCATAATAGATTTGCCTTAGGCTTGCCATATGTTGGAAACTATTTGAAGGCACACAATGGCAACACCAAATAATATCAGTTGAGAATCCTGATAACGAAGACAAAATTGATGATGTCATAATTAATTTCTGAAGGTGTATAATAATTAGGTCAGCTACTTTTCAGTGTTCTCCTCAAAAACATATTTTCCTAGATGGACAATGACATCTATGGTAGACACAGAAGAACACAAAACACTGTGTTTCTGTAGGATGCTGTGACAAAAGAACAGCATCCAGATCATGTAACAATACCACTTCATTGTCTTTCACACTTTTCCAGTACTGGACACCATAATAAGAAGGATGTTGATGAACTGGATAGGCTCCTGGGAAAGATAAAAAAGATGGCAAAAAGGTCTGGAAATCAAGTCTTATGAGGAATGGCCCAAGAAGCTGGGTATAACAATAAGAATATACAAAAGATTTAAAGGTGATTTGAAAGGTAACTTCAAATAACTGAAGACTGTCACATGGAAGATGAAAGATTGATTTCTAGGGCTGTGCATAGATCCATTTTTCAAAACAGACTCCAGCTGCTCTGACTCTCTCGGCTCTTTTGGCCTGCCGTAATGACACGGGCACCATCACCACTTTTTTGCGGCCACAACAGACCACATGGTTGCCGGCCACAGCCACTTTCAGTTTTTTTCAGCTACACGTAGAGTGTGAGGCAGCTGCACACCTACATTGGGTTTCCCTCTGAGTCCTGTCTGTTGAGCCAAATAGAACAAAAGAAAGTCATGAAGTGTCTTTTAGCCAACTGGGACTCCATTTTTCTGTTGCAAGCAGGCAGAGCCGTCCCGAAGTAATTTTCGGGAGTAGGCGACCGGAATTTTAGCACCCCTCCCAAATTCCCCCCCCCCCCAAACAAATTGCTGATAAATACCAGCGGCGACGGCAGGCCCAGCCAACCGTCTGCGCGGCCGCCCTCCTACTCTCCCTTGGAGTCTGAGGACTCCTCGCCCGCCGCCCGCCCATCGATGGGTCTGTGCGTGTGCGCAGGCCTTCCAATCGACTGCGTGGTCGATTGTAAGGCCTGCACACACGCACAGGCCCATCGCCCAAAAAGCATGGTCGATCGGCCTGCGCACACGCACAGGCACATTGACAGGTGGGCAGCGGGCGAGGAGTCCTCGGACTCTGAGGGAGAGCAGGAGCTGCACGGATGGGTGGCTGGGCTTTCCGCCGCCGCCGCCTCGACAGCGCCCCCGCATGGTCTGCGCCACAGGCGACTGCCTAATTTGACTCAATGTTGGACCGCCTCTGCAAACAGGCTTCTGAGAGAGACAGACCATGCTCCAGTCCGCTGATGATCTAAATTCTCAGTGTTGATCAAAGTTCTGCGTTGCTTGTCTTACTTTTTGACTCAAATAACAATAAAAAAGAGTTTACTTTCTACACTTTTAAGAAACTGCCACCGATGGTGCCCTTCACATGACGCAAGCTTCAAATGTGGGGTAGAGATATCTTCTTGCCATTTCTAAAGCTGCCATAAAATGAGGAGGGGATTTATATCTTTTAAAAAAAAGAAAAAAAAAGAATGGCTAATGCTCCTTCAGGTGGCGTTGCTCCCACTGAAATAAGTGATTTAAAAGGGTGCCTTAACTTGGCTTCATTTAAAGGGCGTTGAGGGCAAACAATCCAAGAAAGAGTGGTTTCTTAAGTCTGATGCTTTAACTCAGGTCTTATTTAAGGATATAAGGGGAAAGGACCCTAGAAAGGATGATTTTTTTAAGTCTGATGGTTTAAACCCAGGTGATATTGAAGGATATAAGGAGAATGGATCCCAGAAATTATGGTTTCATTAGTCTGATGCCTTAAACACAGGTGTTATTGAAGGATATAATGAGAAAGGATCCCAGAAAGGATGGTTTCTTAAGGTTGATGCCTTAAACCCAGGTCTAGTTACAGGATATTAGGAGAAAAAGTGATGGAAAGAGGAGCCTAGGAAGTTCCCCCATTGCCGACAATGGGCTGGATCTTCCCGGAGCAAAAATTGATCTTTTGGCTGCTGGATGAAAAAACAGAATTTTGCCTGAAAAATGGATCACAGGGCCACAGAAATCCAGACACTGAAAACAGCATGGGTTTAGCTGAATTGCACACCCTATTGATTTCTGCTGTGCCAGAGGGAAAAATCACAATCAGTGTACGCAAATTACAAGAAAATAGGTTTTGAATAAATGTTAAGAGGGACTTGCTGATGGTAAGAATTTTCCAGTAGTGATATGGACTTCTTGGGAGTACGGTAGACTCTTTTTAAAACAGTAGAAGTCTGTCATGGATGTTTTAGCTGTACGTTCCTACACTTGGAAGAAGTTGGATTAGATGGACCTTAGGGTCCTTTTCAAGTTTTCAATTTTATGATCCTGAGATCTTAATCATTAGACTGAGACTGTTGTCTTGTTTCTGGGTAAGCATTTCCTAGCAATGAGGCTAACAGTTCAAAACTCATGCACACAGCTCTAAAACAGATTGGACAGGCAGAATTCAGAAGCAGAGAATAAGCTTCAAGTAAAATACATACTAAGTCCTATTGAAAAATCAGTAGGAAGGAGGATCAAAATGTTAAAGAAAAGAAACAATATGGAGTCCAACCAGTGCAGAACAGTGCAGGCACAACAGCAAGTAAGAAGCAATATTCTAACAAGCAGAATCAACAGTCTAGACTCAGGCACTAGCAGATCACAACATATCAGGAGTCAGAATATGTAAATAATGATGAATGGCTGATAACTCATCAATTTCCACCATAGAAATAAACCCCAGAAAGTATTCTAGTCTCGCAGGCTACTCCAGAATCACCAGGAGTGATTCTCCAGGAGTCACCAGAATCTCACTCAAGATTCAGTTGAAATGTACACAAGCTTCTTGAAGAAGTTCTTCTTGTGAGAGCCTTATACAAAAGTTCTTTTTTATGAGATAATTGCTGCTACAACCAACCTCTTTCTATAGATATGTTTGTGGAACAAAGGTATGATCCATCAGTGGCTCTCAGCAATATGCCTGTGAAACTGAAATTTCCGTTAGTCATTGCTATGGGATTTTCTTAAATTCTTGTAATTCATCTTACTGGAAATTCAAGGTGCATCTATACTATTAAAATTAATACAGTTTTCCACCACTTTAACTGCCATAGCTTAACGGTAAGGAATTAAGGGAGCTGTAGTTATACAAGATATTTAGCCTTCTGTGCCAAAGAGCACTGGTGCCTCACCATACCACAACTCCCATGATTCTATAACGTTGAGACATGGCAGTTGAAGTGGTGGCAAACTGCATTAATTTTGCAGTGTAGATAGATACACCCCTAGAAGTGGTATGTGTGCTTGACATATTTTCAAACTCAACTACAATAGCTTTTTCTTTTTTTCTGATTTCTAAAAACATGAACTTTGCTTAAACCAAGGAAAATACATCTTTATTAAACAAATTCTAAAAACACACACTTTAGCCATTAAATCGAGTTTGTAATCTTCAGAAACTAAGTTTGATATCAATTTTCTCAAAGAACGCGGGGAAAACATAGTAAAAATGAACTGAATATCAAACTAACCATATTGTTAAACTGCTGTTAAGAATCTCCAGCTACATGTGAAAAAGGATGCACTTTAAAGCTGTAATAGTATAATAGCTTTTCTCTTATCAGTGCTACAAGCTGTCTTGGAATTCAGCCATTAAAGAATCTATTTCCTTAAACCTGTCTGTTATGCTCTCAATGCACTCTCCAGCCTTCAAAGTTTTCCCATCAATTATAACACAGTCCTCTTGAGTGTTGATTTCCATTGGCTTTTTTTCAGTGAATTCAGTGCAGCAGTTAGTTACCTAGAAGAAAAATATTCTTATTACGATTATGTGAAACACAATTCTGAAACAAAAGGCCTTCAGCTGATCCAACATATAGGAGCCCCCAATGGCGAAGGGGGTTAAACCCTTATGCCAGCAGGACTGATGACTTGAAGGTTGGGTTGCTGACCTGAAGGTTGCCAGTTTGAATCCAACCCGAGGAGAATGGATGAACTCCCTCTATCAGCTCCATCTCCATCTGGGGACATGAGAGAAGCCTCCCACAAGGATGGTAAAACATCAAAACAGCTGGGCGTTCTTTGGGCAACATCCTTACAGATGGCCAATTCTCTCACACCAGAAACGACTTGCAGTTTCTTAAGTAACTCCTGACACAAAAAAACCCTTATCCAACATCCAAAGATAGCTTATACACACACACACACAGCCAGTGTGAATGCACAAGTGCATTCTGATCTATACTACAGTATAATAAGAAACCAACTAGATGTCTCTTTTGATACATATGAAAATGTAAACTAGTAAAGGTAAAGTAAAGGTTTTCCCTTGACATTAAGTCTAGTCACATCCGATTCTGGGAGGTGGTGCTCATCTCTATTTCTAAGCCAAAGAGCCGGGGTTGTCCATAGACACCTCCTAGGTCATGTGGCTGACATGACTGCATGGAGCACCGTTATCTTACCACTGAAGTGGTACCTATTGATCTACTCACACTTGCATGTTTTCGAACTGCTAGGTTGGCAGAAGCTGGGGCTGACAGCGGGAGCTCACCCTGTCTCGTGGATTTGAACTGCCGACCTTCCCATCAGCAAGTTCAGCAACTCAGCAGTTGAACCCACTGCGGCCCTGAAATGTCAACTACCTTCCAGAAATTCAGGGTTAAATCCAGACTTATTTGATTGGATTTGCTCTAAGCAAGATTAAGTGGCTAACCTTCCCCATTAAAGTAAGTAGGTTTGATCTGTGCATGACTGTATTCAACTCTTTGTTTCTGGCATTAGAATAGTGGTAACCAACTAGTGTTGGACCTGGGAAGCATGTTCCAATATTTGTTTTGATGCTAAGCATTTCCAGATTATCATTCTTACAAAGTGTAAAGGATGAAAAACAAAAGATATGTTATGTATACATAAGAATACTGGGAAACCTTGGGGGAAAAGGGCTGGAAATCAAAGCCTATAGCCTAAAGAGTGTGCTTTGGGGGTGACAGAGAAGTGTGTTAAAGCTTAAAGAAAGACTAGCAATCAGCACCTCCTCAGATGAGAAAAGGGAACAGACTGAGAGGGGAGATCCAAATAAGAACAGGGAGGAAGACTGCTGTTAGGTTAATTGTGGACAACTCCATATTGTATCTGCAAAATGAAGAACTATTTGTCTTTGTGAGTGCTGTATTTTTTATTATTATGTTAGCCTTTATTCTCTCTCCCATTCAGTACTAACTTGCACGATTCCGTGAGTTTACTTGCATTCTTTTATTTAATGTTTTACCACTAAGTGTGTATTAATCTATTGACAGTTTTTTTAAAAAAAAAAACCTATTATGATGTTTAATATTATTATATTAAATATCATTCTGTTCACTATCTTATGGGAAAACAGCATATAAATGAAGGAAGATGATTGATATAATGGACGCTTTGTGGGGAAAAAGTTTAGAAATGTAATGACTACACAACTAAAAAAAATAAAAAGATAGACATGTTCCTATCTTTGTAACAATGGCTTTCCAGAAACATGCAGCTTTCAAAACAAATTCTAGTGATTCAGTTCTATGCTTGGTATGTATACCTGAATCATTCTATGACTTGGCAAAACTGGAAACAATTAAAGCACATTCCATAGCCTCATTGATGAATGCATGAACTGACCTAAAGTTTCTTAGAATTCTACATAAACAAGTGTGGCATTTCAGGTTTCTTCTGTAGTGTATCTGTAGTCCAGGAATTATAATGGAGTAAGTTCAATGTGGAACTTGGCTTGGCAAAGCAGTATCCAAAAGGCAGCTGTGTCACATGCAGAAATGTGTAAAGCAAACAATAACAAGGTTATCGGTGGATGCAGCTTCCCTGGTTTGGAATCCCAGTGATAAACATTAATTTCAAAAATGGTTTCATCATAAGCATGTGTTTCTATTTATTGAGGAGCACATACAGTAGAGTCTTACTTATCCAAGCTAAACGGGCCAGCAGAAGCTTGGATAAGCAAATATGTTGGATAATAAGGAGGGATTAAGGAAAAGCCTATTAAACATCAAAATAGGTTATGATTTTACAAATTAAGCACCAAAACATCATGTTATACAACAAATTTGACAGAAAAAGTAGTTCAATATGCAGTAATGTTATGTTGTAATTACTATATTTACGAATTTAGCACCAAAATATCATGATATATTGAAAACATTGACTACAAAAATGGCTTGGATAATCCAGAGGCTTGGATAAGTGAGACTCTACTGTAGTTTAACAAATTTACTCTTTAAACAATATTCTGATTTCTAAATGTGTGCAATGTTAGAATCTGGTGTGAATAATTTTTGTAAATTTGTTATAAGCTTAGTAAATATTTCAAATGTTGTTTCTCAGCCAAAATAAGAACTTGGTTAAAGTATTTTCCAATTATTAGCATTTAGCAGAGGTTCTATGAATAATTTATACCTTTTCCCTTAAATCATTGTCTTCCCCATCCGCAAACGACTCAAAAGAAGGCTTGAAGGTATCTGCAACATGCTTGAGAATTTGGTCCAAATCTTTCAGTATAACTTCTGTCTCAGAGAGAACTAACAAAATACCAATATTAACACTTCAGCTAAAATATGCTTTGTATTATTGCGATACTATTTATTGTACTGTTGGCTGCTTGGCATAGTACAGAAGAGGTTATAATAATCATGATGCCAAATAAAAAAGTGTTTCATATCTATCAAACAAAATTCACTGATTGCTCTTTTTGAGGTATGCCAGAATAATTGGACAACTGACAATAATATTTATATCTGTTGTTTAACAGTTCAACAGGTACTGTATGTACCGCATCAACTCAATTCACAAAGCAGTGAAAATGAATTGTTGGGAACACTCTTCAACTGGTTTCAAATTAAATTGATGCATGTGAATCTATTCAGTTAATATAGATTGTAGTTTTCCACAACAGATAGATGTGTGTACATCAAATAACCTGTTAACTTATAGCAATCCCATTAATTTTGTTGATTTTTTTTAAAGACCAGGACTACACAGAAGTGATTTCTCATTGCCTTCCTCTGAAATACAGCCTGAAGCATCTTCACGGTTCCTCATCCAAGTGTAAACCAAAACTGAGCTTAGCTTCCTACATGGTTAGCGATAAAAACACAAAAACTGTTTGGTGGATTTGTCCAATAGTATGTAAATGTGATATTTAAATAGTAATATTTAGAATGGAACAAAATAGAATCATTCATTTTCCTCTAATAATAAACCATACATTAATTTTAATAAAATGATACTTTAAAAAATCTTCAACTGACCCATCATGAAATGATTACTTGCATGAGTAATAAAGTTGTAAAACTGCACAGGAACAATTAGATGGTAATAAGCATAAGTGGGAAAATAAACGTCATTAATACATATTTTATACAAAAGTCACTCATTTTGATTTAAATAAATGAGAATGAACTCAAGAATAAAATAGCTGTACTAGCACCCAGATCCTCTGACTGGAAGGAATTAGAAGTGTCCTTCCACCAGTTCAAAGTTCTGCCAGTTGAAGATCATGTCTGCCTTGATACACTCATCTTAGATAAATCTCTAAGATGAACAGGTTGTTTACCTATAAATGTGGTTCTTCAAACTATATCCTCACACAAATGAATTTCACAGCTGCACACAGTACACAGAAACCTTATTTGGAATCCTCTAGTTGAATAGCTTGGCAAGAACCTTAGTTACATCCCCTTTGAATTACTGTATTAAGCTCTTCTTGGTGCTACCTTTAAAGAGTGGTCAGACACTTCAGCTAGTCCAAAGAGCTGTGGCCAGCTCTAGCTACAAGAAGTGCACAACTCCTTTGTTGCAACACCTCCACGGGGCTGCCAGTTTTTTTCTTAACACAATTCAAAGTGCTGGTAATGACCAAAAGCCCTATATGGAGAAAGTCCACAGTATTTGGTTGATTGTATCTCCCTATATGAACCTCCAGGGCCCTAAGATCCTCAAAAGAAGCTCTTCTCAGTCCCAACACCATCACAAGCACATTGTTAGTGACAGAGGGCCTTCACAGTGGCTGCCCCAGAACTCTGGAGCTATCAGCTTAGGGAAACCAGAATAGTTCCCTCCCCATACCCTTCTAGTGGCAAGCTAAAACTTTTTAATTCAGGTGTGCTTTTAAATAAGTAAGTTTTTAAGAATGAGCCATGGGTTATTTGAAAGATTTTAGTATAGTGTTGAAAACATTTAAATAGTTTTTAGTGGGTTTATGCTATTTTAACCATTTATTTTTAACACTGTCATGTTTAATTCTATTTTAGTATTTATATGCTGTAAGTTTTAAGTTTTAAATTGTAAATTGTTTAGTTTCTAGTGTTGTTAACCAGTTTGAGTCTCCTTTAGGAGAGAAAAGAGGGATTTAAGGGGGGAGGAGGGGAGGAGGAGGAGGAGGAGGAACGAGGAGGAAGAAAAATGAGGTGGAAGAAACAAGAAAAGGAGGAGGCAGAGGATGAGGAGGGGAGAGGAGGAGGACCACCCCTCTGCGTCACATTATCCACCAATTATCCTCAGTTTCAAAGTCTGCAATGAAATCTACTGGGACCTGAAAGAGAGGAGATGGGGAAAGTTTGTGAAAGGGACTATATGACAACTGAAAGAACTACAGTCACAGGTAAGCAATTGTGCCTCACAGAAAAAGGTGACTATAAAGCATACAATAGGATGGTGGGCCAGGTCACTGACAGATTTATTCATTTATTTATTTATTACAATATTTATATCCCGCCCTTCTCACCCAACAGGGGACTCAGATGGAAGGCAACAGCATGTCCAAACCAGCTATTACTTCTGGCTCTACAGTTTAGTCTGTAATGTTAAATAAATGCATGTGGCTGTGTCCATGTATTAGAGAAACTCCTTGGAGGAGAAAGCAATCACCCTTGTAGAAGGGACTGTAAGTCTATTTGGCCAGTTCATAAAGAAGATGTATGGTAGCCACTGCTCGCTTTTAGAACGCCTCTGAGCATACATCTGTTGACCACAACTACAATTTTTCACTTCTCTATGTATCTATCAATTATAAATCAGCGTGTAACTGTGACAAAGAGTATCTACAAGTCTGTCCATCTCATCTTTCTTTTCAATGTAGTTTCTTAGGGAGACGAGTGCCTCTGATGTCAAAGGAACATTAACGGTGCTCCAAGTTTTAGTTCAAAAATTAGGCACTAAACCTATTTAGTGAGTAGGATTTATAATTTTTGAAAGCTCCTTTAAACTTCAAACTGAAACTTGAAGCAGATTAAACACCCCACTGACATCAGACCAATAGATCTCCTCTAGTTTTTTTTAATCTCTTGACTCTCCTCCAAATGTTAGTTTCAAACTGGTTAAAATGTTCAGCATGTTCAAAGTAAATTACCTTTTCATTTTACCTGTTTTAGTATTATTGGCTTTAGACATTTTTCAGAAGGTAATTATATTTGAAGTAACAACAGACTTATCAAAGAAACTAACAGAATAAGAGGCAATTACTTTAAGTAATTTGACTTGTCAAAATAAAAAGGCTCAGTTGTATTCATGGAAGCCAGAGTTATGCAAGAATCAAGTAAAGTCGTATGGTTGGGATTAGACTCAGTCTAAACTGATTTTCACTTATTCACGCAACATGTATAAGTGAGCTACCAAGTCAATTTATTGCCTGACACACTCTCAGAAGCTATTAATCTGCATCAGCAGTTTTTACAGTAAAATATACTTGTGAGCTGTACACTAAAGGTCCTGATTCCTTTCAATGGATTGTCACTTTGTCATAGTGAGGAGGCTTTTGTGTTCCAGTGAACCTGCGGATGAAACCATTGGAACTATGTGCTCCCAGGGAGTCTCCCTAGGCAGCAGGTCTGCAAGGGAGGAACCAGACCAAGCACAATCTGAAGTCCTCACCAGTAGAGCAGGGGGATGATAACATGGTACATGTTTCAATGGCTGTGAAGGCAGAAGAAGACTTTACTATCAACTGGACACTATCCTTATTGGAGATACCTAAGGAGGATAAAAGGATTCTCCTGGGTGATTTTAATGTGAGAGGTGGACGAGACTTCGACCTGTGGCCAGGGACTATATGAAAAGATGGGGTTGGAAACAACAACTCAAACGACATCCTATTTCTCACTAAATGTGCGGAACATAACCTTGCCATCTCCAACATACTCTTCCGTCAGAAAAATAAGCTTAAGACATCATGGAAGCATCCCCGTTCAAAGCATTGGCATCTCTTAGTCTATGTAATTATACTTGTCAGACACGATCGTGATGTGGTTCTCACAAGAGCCATGACAGGTGTGGATGACTGCTGGACAGACAAGTTAATTTGATCCATGATGGCCATCAAGATCACCCCAAATACTTAATTGTGTAACATTAGAAAATGTCGATAATTTCTGCTACCTTGACAGCCACCTCTCCATAAAAGTCAACATCAACACTTGAATTCTACACTGTCCGAGCTCTGCGAGTGCAGCATTTTTTTTAATGAAGCAGAGAGTGTTTGAGGATTAGGACATTATAAACAAGTAGGATGTCTTGTTTATAAAACTATTGTCCTCCCAACCCTGTTACATGCCTACAAAATGTGGACCATGTATAGATGTCAAACTGAACTTCTGGAACCATTCCATTGGCGTTGCCTCTGAAAAATCCTAGAAATCTCTTGGGAAGACAGGCAGACAAATGTCAGCATTCTGAAAGAAGCAAACACCACCAGCACCGAAGTGATGATCTTTCAGCATCAACTTGGCTGGATTGGCCACACTGCCCAAATGCCCAACCACCGTCGCCCAAAGCAGTTACTCTACTCTCAACTCAAAAACAAAAAAATGGAATGTTGATGGATAGGAAAAGAGATTTAATGATAGGCTTAAATCTAACCTTAAAAACTGTGGCATAGACACAGAGAACTGGGAAGTTCTAGCCCTTGAGCATTTTAACTGGAGGTCAGCTGTTATCAACAGTGCTGTGGAATTCAAAGAGGCATGAATGGAGGGTGAAAAGGAGAAACATGTCAAGAGGAAGGCACGTCAAGTCAACTCTTGTTAAGATGGCCTTCCACCTGGAAATCGATGTCCTCACTGCGAAAGAACATGTAGATCAAGACCCACCACCAAGACTCTATACTTGGAAGGCAATTATACTCGGCCATGGGGGATCGCCGATGATGATGATGCCACTTGTCTACCATCTCTTGAAATGTTCCTAGGAGGGGAATGCAGATTTAAACTGAGTTTCAAAGATCAGATTCCCACCCCTCTAGAATGAATTGCACACCACTGTGTGGAAATGTACTTGCAGAATGTTAATGTTAATGCAATACAGGCTGGTTCTACAACACAGACAAATAATGTGGTTCAGAACTGGCACACAGAATGCCTGTTCCAGCTTGCATTACAGCTCGGCAGGGACACCCCGAGACACTTTGGCAGCAGGAAGGCATCCCTACTGACCAGCCAGGCTGAAACCAGTTCTGTGCTACTGGGAAGGGGCCCAACCACCATTCCTTCTACCTCCCTGTTGCTACCAGCTATAGTGGAGGAAGAGGGACTGCCAAGCATGAGCTAGGTAGTTGGTAGCGACAGGAAGAGGCAGGAGATGACAACTACCTTATGTCCCCAGACCAACTAAGCCCGGGAAACATGGGATGGCTGTTGGAACATCTACAGCTGGTTCCACGTGGGAACTGGTTTTGGGTGTCTGCACTGCCATAACTCAGTGAAAGCCTGAATCCTGGTGCAGGATTTGGGTTTTTCTCTAAGTTGTTTTAACCTGGTGTGCAGTTGCAGTAGACAGGGTTAATGCGGATTAGCCCATGCATCTGCCATGGTTGCCTGCAGACTGATCCGCCACCATTCCAATCTAAATGGTCAGTGTCAAGGTGCCCACAGTCTGTTTCAAAAGATTCTTTTGGACAACCCCAGTGCTGTTACAATCACAGTGGTTCTGTACTATAGAAAATCTTGAGTTAAGAATTTTTATCTTTACTTTAAATTCATCTGTCAGTTTCAATGTCTAATCTTTACCCAAAACTCCCACACATTTTTGACCCATTTATGTCATTTCCCCCAATATCAGCTTCCTAAAAATGTTCCTGTTTCCTTCCCATAGAATATAGGCAGAAGACAGAAAAACATCAGAATACGTTGCAATTACATTGTACCCTGTTTCCATCTGAAATTATGTTACAGAGAATTTCTGGTTATGTTCTACAGAAAAATTTAAAATAAGACATATTCAACATTTTTATTTTACATTTTACTAAAAACATAATCAGAAAACGCTTTGACATATTCTACATTTTGGTTGATATGTGATATACAGCAAGCAATTTCATCACGTTCCTTTTCTTTGCATAATAAAAATGTTTTCATTACACTTTGCTCATACAATATTTTCCTGACTTAGAACACAATCTATAGCCAAATATTCATGTTTTTATGAAGCTTTGATGGAACCCTTTATTAGTAAACCTGAACTGATGGTAAAAATAGATGCTGTAAGTAAAGGCTGCAAACTGAGCTTTAATACATGTAGTCAGCAGTTACTTCTATCTACTTTAATGTTAACTAATACCCCTCCTACTGTGGTTGGAAAGGAAGTAAGACAGCAGGAAACATTTAATTTACAACAGCCTCTTGCTGTTATTGCAAACATGGCTGTCAGAGTATTAAGTAAATACTTTGCACAGTATTTTAAGAACACTCCTCAACAAAACAATGGAGTGGAAAACCACAGAAACTCATATGATGGCTGACATGTATCAGGATCAGGCTGACTTAAAAGTAGAGTATCCTCAAAAAATCTCTGTGACATAGTTTTTCACTCTTTCATGACCTAGAAATAGGAAACTTAATATCTACCATGAACACATACTGCTCTACAATAGGTCTGTGGGAACATCTCCCAATTCAGTTTGCATCCTGATTTGGATCCAGTCTTATTTAGACTACATAAATGTGAGCCTGAACAAGTACCATAGGAGCTTGGGCTGGTTTGCATAGAGAATATGATTTTTTAGATGTGGGCTGAAGTGGTTTCTAAAACGATGATCACTAAGCTTTATTATCTCTATTGGCTTTGGACTGGTATTTATTTCCACCACAGGATCCTGATTTCTTCACAGTGCATCTTGTTATTAAGCAGCTATTAAAGTTGTGATGTTTTCCTTAGAATGGAACAAACAGATATTTATGTATATAGTAAAGGTAAAGGTTTTCCCCTGACATTAAGTCTAGTCATGTCCGACTCTGAGGGTTGGTGCTCATTTCCATTTCTAAGCCAAAGAGCAGGCGTTGTCCGTATAAAACTCCAAGGTCATATGGCCGGCATGACTGCATGGAGCACTGTTATCTTCCCGCTGGAGTGGTACCTATTGATCTACTCACATTAGCATGCTTTCAAACTGTTAGGTTGACAGAAGCTGGAGCTAACAGTGGGAGTTCACCCCAACTCCCCGGATTCGAACCACCAGCCTTTCGGTCAGCAAGTTCTACAGCTCAGCGGTTTAACCTGCTGCGTCACCAGGGGCTCCTTTATATATATGTCACAACTCCCCTCTCTTGTCATTTACTGTTTCCAGTTATCAGTATCCTACATGAAATGTCACTCAAGAAAGCAAACACAGTGTTTTCAATCAGTACTTTAAGGTGAGCCTGGATAGAGAACTATCCTTTTACATTCTGTGGATGCATGGTGACACTGATCACAATACAACCTGGAACAGCATTGTACCAGTATGCTACAATACAGAATGGTTAAATCATTTTCAGTTTGCTATTATCTGCAAACCATCAGGGAAATGTTACTGCTGGCTATCCTTCCGCTTGTATATGCTTTCCTCCCTTTTATCTCTTCCACTTGCATATTTCTTTTTAAAAAAATTGCAGTGTGGAGAATAACAAATATCTCATCCTTGATACTGAACTGAACAGAATAGGTAGAAGAAATACAATTATATGTGTTCCACTTTTTAAAAAGTAACATTGTATCCATTTTAGAGTATGCTATGCACCAGCAATAGCTGCTGTTATCTGTATGTATGCATTGTTGGTGACAGCTGTAATCATATGGAAATTCCTTATAAAAGGACCTGCTCAACTGCATGGGAATGAAATCCCACAAATACATAGGCAAGAACTGTACAATAAAATAAAACCAAATAGCAATGAAACGGCTTGAATTTGCAATAACTCAGAGAACATTAGGTGCTGTTTGGTTCGGGTTGCCAGTGAAAGAAATGTAAACAAAGTGAGATTTACTCTTGAAACAGGAATTTAAGCAAGAATTCAGTCGGTGAACTGATTTACAGCTTCACTGTGCCAAATATAGCCTGCTGGCTCTCACCAATTAAACTCAGAATTATAGGAGTCCCAAATGATACAACAGCAAATAAAGGGACTATTTGATTCATTTCCTTCATCTTCCCTTCCAACAACCTCATCCTTTGACCTGATTTGAGATGTTGCAGTTCAGCAGGTAATAAACGCATGCCTTGCACATTAGCAATTTACTAATCACTGCTCAGGAACAAGTATTTCACACCTCCTAATTTCACCCATGATATTAGGAAGCACTCTGCATCTTATAAAAAGCTACTTCAATTTGAAATCCTTAAAAAAAATCCTAAGCAACACAGTGACTACAAGCATCCCACCAAGAATCTTATTTTATAATGCAACAACTTACAAACATTAATAAAAGATTTTAATTAGTCTACAGCACAGACCAACATGTTGCCTTGAATCCCAAGCTGGGAGAAAGGTGGGATATACATTAAAACAGAGAAACAAGCTCTCCCTCCTGCTACTGATTTTATAATGTATGGTTTTATCATGTCAATAAATCCTAGAATATGGACTACGTATGTATGTGTGTGTGTGTGTGTGTGTGTATGTGTGTATGTGTGTGTGTGTGTATGTGTATATATACACACACACACACACACACACACACACACACACACACACACACACAGGTTTAGAGGAAGTAGAGGTCCCTCCAAGGACTTGGGAGAAATAACAACATACTAATTTATTCCAACTTGTTCCTCTCTATTTCTAAAATAACTAACTAACTAACTAAAGACCTTGTCAATATCTTTATTAGAATGAATTAAAATGAGAAAAAGGATGCACATTTCCAAGTTCTCCAGAACTTCCAGTACACATTG
This sequence comes from Anolis carolinensis, assembly GCF_035594765.1. Lineage (NCBI taxonomy): Eukaryota > Metazoa > Chordata > Lepidosauria > Squamata > Anolidae > Anolis > Anolis carolinensis. The sequence goes on from NC_085846.1 coordinate 73,934,110, forward strand.
ATATGACATCATCAGAGAATTAATAACTGGTTGGAAATCTAAAGTGCGTTGTATCCTAAATTAATCATGCTTTAGTCTTTTGAAAATTAATAAGTCAATATATTATAACAGAATTCAATTAGTCCAGTTCTACTGGGATACGAAGCAATTTTAATTGGATTTTGTTGAACTTATGCTATATACTCACGTATAAATCTAGAAATTTTAGTCAAATCCAAACATCTGGTTTAACATATAATGGGTCAATGTGACTACTGTATTTTAACTTATCAAAAAAGGAACAATTTCCTTCTCTGAGTAGTGTGGTAAAAGGCAAGAGCATAGTCCGCCCCAAGAGAATAGAAAAGAAACATTGTTATGGAAATTTCCCCAAAATAATAGGGGGAAAAAGACAAAAGCACACAGCAGAGTAACTTACTCACACAGTGGGAAACAATAGATAAAAAGGGAAAGTCTCAAAAATTACATTGACATTCTGCTTTGAACTCTCACACAAAGCCTTAGAGAAGAAGAACTGGGGAGCACTGGCCACAAGGTCTTGGGGGCCTAACACACATGCAACCTGAGAAATATCAGTCTACATCATCAATGAAGTGAGGAGAGGGAATAGAGAGTGAGAAAGATAGACAAAGCAACAGACGTTCCGGAAGGATAATGGGGAAGATCTCCCCTAGCTGACCTTGTTTGCTGATTATCTATTTCCTTGATGAAGACTATAGGCTTGGGCTGAATGTGGTTGAACTCCAACATTCATTTCATTTATATTCTGTACTGTTGCACTATTTCTGACCTTTCTAAATGCCTGGGTAGGGAAATGGCAGTGTTGGCCATGGGTGGCTGACCCCTGAGGTGGCCTTGGTGCTTTCTCCTCTCTGCAGAATGAACCTCAACTTATTCATGGGTCCTGTCAAAATCCACAATTTCAATCCCAAAACCTGCCCTCAATTTATACATGAGGTCAACTTATACATGCATATATATGATAGGTAATGTTAGGCAAATGTGCATTAGATTCAAGCTGTAGTCTCACAAATGTTTAGAATGCTTTGTAAACAATGCTGACATTTGACAGTCTCTTACAACACGCCTTAACTGGTTTCTATATAGTCATATAGACATGGTTAACAACATACTGCCATATTTCATCAAATCAAAGGTGCACTTTTCCACCATTCAATGGGTTTCGAAAAGGGGATGTGCCTTAGATTCAATGGCGCCTTAGATTTGCCAGTTTTTGTTTTCTAAACTGTCTTATCTTTGAGAGAGAAGGAGAAAGGGCCCCAATGGTTCTGCTATGCCTCCACTATTTTGTCCTCAGCCTCAACCAGATGGCCGTTTACCAATATTTTAGCTAGGCATGGCTTCCAGCTTCCACTGCTTCCCCAATGTGCCCATAGGTAAAGGTTAAAGCTTTCCCGCTGACGTTAAATCTAGTCGTGTTCGACTCTAGGGGTTGGTGCTCATCTCCATTTCTAAGCCAAAGAGCTGGTGTTGTCTGTAGACAGCTCCAAGGTCATATGGCTGGCATGACTGCATGGAGCGCCGTTACCTTCCCGCCAGAGCGGTACCTATTGATCTACTCACATTTACATGTTTTCGAACTGCTAGGCTGGCAGAAGCTGGAGCTGACAGTGGGAGCTCCCTCCACTCCCCGGATTAGAACTGCCGACCTTTCGGTCAGCAAATTCAGCAGCTCAGTGGTTTAACTCACTACACCACCGGGGCCCATAGACTTAATAAAATAAACTGATACAAATGGATGACTTATGACTTTTACACTCTCTCTTCACTCCACAGGAAAGATTACACTACAAAGCCACACTGAAACAAAAAAGAATGACATTCTTTTTCCTGAATTGAAGTTTCAAAAATGGGGTGTGCTTCAATGGTGCCTTAGATTCGGTGAAATACAGTATCATTTTTCAGAAATACATTATGTTCTATTGGAAGTTGAAATAATGCTCTGTATGTACCTTTTCCTAGATATGAAAAAGTTCATTTAAAATCTAATGTTCCTGATGAGAAATACTTGTTCATTTTATACAAACCTAGATTTTCCATTGACAGGATATCTTCTGGGTCTGCTGTGTCAACTGAGCATGTTAGCATTCTTTTCCTTCAAAAATTGAGAGATTGTTGAATTATTTGTTGTGAAATACTAATGAATAATGGTTAACTAATCATGAAAAAGACAAAAGATTGAATCATGAATGGTTCATTTTGAGAACAGACTGAATGATATTGCCGGGTCATAATTTCTTGTCACTGATTTTAATGGTTCTGTTCCAAAAATGGCACCATCATATAATCCAATCTATAACACTCTGTGTACCAATTTATCCCTCCATTTCCTACTTTTCCAAAGGAAATTGGTTTATAGATGTTTGTGGAATAGTCTTATAATTCAGATTGTATTTGTTTATACCTGTAAGCATAACTTCAATTATTGTATAATTTTTCAAGGAATTATATCCACTTGATGTGCCCTTAATAAGAACATAGGTTAAAATGCAATTACAAAGCCACTAACCAGGAAGAAAGTAAAAAAGAAGTAATACTTTCTTAGGTGCTAGTGGGGAATCTCCCTTTACATACAGCTGTTACAAAAAGAGAGCCTACAAAGTTTTGAACTACAAGGTTTTTGCAGGGCAATCCTTTTCACCTTTACCAGCTGTTAGGATTTCTGGGAGTTGAAGGCCAATCTGGAGACCCCAGGTTGAAAACCACTGTTTTAGCTGTTCTTATTGGAATCACTGCCGATGTTAGAAAATGCTATTATTTTTGTTATTGTTTTCCTAAGCACATATTTTAAATCATGTATTTTGTAAATAAATGATCAAAATTATGTATAGCTACCATAAAATGTAAGAAAGGTGTTAGGACATACACATGTTTCCAAATATACTTCCTATAGTGTCAAAAAGGAAATATGTGTATCCATGTTAAGAAAGCGATAATAAATTTCTTCTAAGTTTAATGGGGACCACAGCATCCTAACAGTGTATTATAGCACAACAAGCAAAATTAGGTAATTTTGAACAATTCTATCAATAGAAACAATTTAACGCAATCCTAAACTTACTTTCTCTGTCTTCTGGTTCTGCTGTTATTTCGCTTCCTATAGCTGTTTACCTGTGAAAAGCCATACTTTGTTTATACTCAAATATTTGCTATATTTAATGGGTTTTATCCACTTAATGCTAGCAAGAAAAGTACAAGCAGCATTTTCATTGTTCCACTAGAGCAGACCTACACAATGAGCCCATGAGCTGTTTGTGGACCACCAAATGATTTTGGGAGCCCAAAGAGTTCCTCTGCTGCTAGTGCCCTCACCAGCCCTTCCAGTTGCTCAGCATCACACTCTGGCTCCTACAAGATGGCTCATATATATCCACCATAGACATCCCCATCAAGCCCTAGGGCATCCAGATATCCCTCCAGCCACAACTTGAAATATCAAGCATCACCATCTTAGGTCATCATGACCAATGGGTATTATTTTAGGGACATGCAAAATTTTTAGTCTGGAGAAGCCCATCAGAAAACCTGGAGGTACGAAGTATGATAAAAGGGCACACTGAAGGTGCATTTACAGTGCACAAGCAGATAGGCTTTTAGTGTATCACCAAACTACAACTCCGAAGATTCAATAGCATGAAGCCATAGCAGTTCAAATGGTGTCAAACTGCATTCATTATATATTCTTTACCCCAAGGCACGATCATGAGCTAATTTGCCTGTTTCTGCACTGCTTTGTACAATATATACCTGCCATGACCTACCCATGTGCAGTACTATTTCTGCCTACCATCGTTATTCCTGCTGCAGCTGTCCTTTCTCTGTGCAGAGGCCAGAGTATCCTTTGGGAAACAGGAAGCACTGGAGAAGGCAGCAACAGTGGCTACATAGAAGCTGAATCAAGGAGAGCCAGTGCCTTTGGCCAGAGTGGAGGCTACAGACGTCATGCTCCATCCCTGGCCTTGCTCAACTTTAGGGGCAAACAATGTGATGCAGGCAAAAAATGGAGTTGCTGCTAGCCTCCCTCTGCTTTGCCTGCTCCAAGAAGTGGGTTTGAGTCCAGGAAGTTGCTGAGATTCAGGCAAAGCATGGAATCAGCTTGATCCATGCCTGGTTATAGACCAGAGACTCTTTTGGTCACCTTGATGAACAATTTGTACCCAAAACTATCCAGATTCCTCAAGCCACCTTATCATATTGAGAAATTCAATTTTTATTGGAGGAGCAATTTCCAAAGTAATGTTGGTAGGCACATCTTTGATACCATGGCTGCCAATTCCTATGGTGTAGCCCATAATATTTAAAATACACACGAATGTGCTGGAGGTGAGGTATTTTTACCAGCAGAATGCTAATAACATCCATTCATAACTTTGTGTTCCATTTAAATTCCAGGAAGCTATTCTTCTAAATCAGTGGTTCTCAACCTGTGGGTCCCCATGTGTTTTGGCCTACAACTCCCAGAAATCCCAGCCAATTTACCAGCTGTTAGGATTTCTGGGAGTTGAAGGCCAAAACATCTGGAGACACACAGGTTGAGAACCACTGTTCAAAATCAATGCCTACTGCTAAGGTAAAGGTAAAGGTTTCCCCTGATGTTAAGTCCAGTCATGTCTGACTCTGGGGGTTGGTGCTCATCTCCATTTCTAAGCCGAAGAGCCGGCATTGTCCCTAGACACCTCCAAGGTCATGTGGCCGGCATGACTGCATGGAGCGCCGTTACCTTCCCGCCGCAGCAGTACCTATTGATCTACTCACATTGGCATGTTTTCGAACTGCTAGGTTGGCAGAAGCTGGAGCTACTACTAGCCTACTACTAGCAATAAATAAAATTCAGATGAAAAAGATGAAACAATGTAAACCAGAAATACATTATATAAGCTCTGGCAGGCTCTACCAAGCAATGGCCTCAGAATGTACCTCTCATCTGAAAATCAGAACAGAAAAGCTCTTTGCCAAAAGCATGGCCACAAGTGATGAATTGGTTACAGCTACAACTATGCATATAGTGCCTGCAGGGACTACTTCTATAAGTATAATTAAAGATCCTCAGGTCATGCAAGGTAAAATGTCAAGAAATATTAACAAGTTAAAATAATGAGGCGTTTTTTTTCTCATTCTGAACTGAGATTCTATGGCCAAATCCCATCTATTAAACAAAATTGAAACAAATTCGTGTTTACATAAATAAAATGGAATAGGTGTAGCAGACAGCAACATTACTGCTACAAAATAGCAAGTGAATACTCTAGTGGTGAACAGACTGTATGAATATATATTTATGCTCCTTGTTATTGTACCAGTTTTTGTTTCTTTATCCTTTACTCTGCCTGAAAAGAATTGTGAGAGCAGACAAATAAACAAGTGAATGATTAAAAGTACTTGTATAGTGTTTTTGATTTCTTGTGTACTATACCAAATTATGTTTATTGTTACCCTCCTTGAGTCCCTACATCAAGAGAAAGACAAAATAAAAGTAAAGTAAATTAAATTAATTAAATAATAAGAAAGCATTGCACTGAATTGTTTGGAATTGATTTCGGAGTGCTACCACCTACAGATGCAGTAGGTATCAGGAACTGCAGACATTCCACTGATGAAAAAGATTTCATAAGCATTGTATCGGGCTGTGAAATCAATGCAGCCACCCCTTCGAGACACATATGCTGAGTAGGAACTGGCACTACTCCCACATAGGCCAAATACTTACAGTCACATGTCAAGAGTGGACACTTGTAGTAAAAGATGCAGAAAAGGGCTGCACTGGTCACAAAAGTGGAATTTACCTGTATATGTCCAAGAGATAGATAGATAGATAGATAGATAGATAGATAGATAGATAGATAGATAGATAGATAGATAGATAGATAGATAGACCTTTGGTTGCATAATATAGTCTATGTGGGAATTAGCCTTTTGTGAAATAGCTTCAAGAACCAATACATATGAAACACTTGAGGAAGTCACAATCACAATATTATCATAAGGTTCTGAATGAGTCAGTGGCATTTGGTTTGTATAATGTAGTTAGTATGCAAAGACAGGAAACCATACAAGGTTACCATTTCTTGACAAGTAGCACATTTCAAGACTTTGGTGAGCAGAGCAGGCAAGCAGCTGGCCTGCTTCCTCCAATGCACATTCATACCATACTTTTTTCCTCTTGTACATACCAGCCTAGAGGAAAATGACATTAGTTATTATAGTATCAGTTTTCTGAAATTTAGTATTAGCATAAAGATTTAAGAAAACGAAAGCAGTGGATATAGTTGCCTATATGTGAAGTCACACATATTGTAAAACAATTTGAATAAACAAACTTCTGGCAAACAGCCATTATTTTATTTTAAGTCTATACATTAATTTTGCAGAGCTTATACAAGGTATAGAGCGACAGCTGACCTGTATAGCAGATTAAATAGGCCATTAAAGAACTGAAAAGTATCTATCTCCTTTTATTATTTTAAAGTTCAAACTAAAAAAGGAAAGACATGTAATGTTGATTTTCCTGCCTGAGCCATCCAAGTGTCTTTACCTAGCCATTGATTAGTGCATGGTGTTATATTTTGAAATAAAGTCTGTTTTCAATTTTGAATTTTTCAAATGAATATCAACCAGTTACCATAACCACGTTGAAGAATCCAGAGTGAGTGACAAAAACAAGCAGTCCTTTACCAAATATTCTGGTAGGGATCTACAACAGTATGATTTTAACAGGGGTCAGTGAAAGCCAGCATAGTATACCGGTTCAAGTCCCCTCTGAACCATGGAAACTCACTGGCTAGCCCTGAACAAGTTGCACACTCTCAGCTTCAGAAAACCTGTGATATGTTCACCTTACTATTGCCATAAATTAGAAATGACTTGAAGGTACACCCCAACAAATATGGAATAACATATTAATCCAATAACCCTTTCTGTTATCAATAGTTTTATGTGAATTATTTTGCTTCAAATGAAAAGGGTGAAAAAGAAGTTGTTCTGTAGGGATGAAACACCAGGGAGAAAGAAGCTTATCAATGGTGGTTGGAAGAATAGAAAGAAATCTAATACAACAGAGCTTAGAAAAATGTAAATTCTGCATTTTTCAAAAGAACTATGCCTGTCTAAGCAGTGCTCTAAAAGCCATATGATATAGGATTTAAAACAAACAAGCAAAACAAAACCATATATTCCAACTGTACAAATTCCCTTTCAGACACCACAAATGTATAAAAGGAATCAAATGAACACAACACATACTTTCATTTTTGCTTATATTCTTTTATCAGAAGTAGCTCTTATCTACGTCACAGCAATGTTTAATGTATGAATCTCTCTTAATTCATTAATATAGCAATCAAAACATTTACTGACATACCAATGCTAATGCCATTCTCACAACTTCATCAAAGTTGCAGTGCCAAAACTGGTACCAATCCAAAACTGAGCTTCTATTTCATTTAGATTGCCTGATACGCTCATTCAGGTGATTCCTTACAACTAATACATTTTACACTGCAATCCATGGTGAATGTGAAAAGGAGAAGTATCGAGTAGAATAAAGTATTTGAATATGGTGCAGGCATTTGCTTTGACACTGGATGCCAAATTTATTGTTCATACATTTCATATCATTTAAGTGCTCAATTAATATTTAATAAACAGAATGTGTAGACTCATTTTTGCAATTGCAAAACATGGGTTTCCCAATTGCACACTTTATCTCCAACTTGTAAAAAGAATTGTTTATGGCAAACCATAACAAATCAACATAATAAAAAATGGAAGAAAAAAACAAAGCAAAAGCAATGTTCAACCATTATTTTTAAGTTTAGCTCTACCCGAGTATTTATTTATTTATTTATTTCAAATATTTCTATCCCGCCCTTCTCACCCGGAGGGACTCAGGGCGGCGTACAATTGGCAACAATTCGATGCCGATACATCATTAAAAACAACAACATATAAAAAATACAACCAATTAAATACAGTATAAAATATAAAACATAAAACATGTTTAAAATCCGTTCGTCCAGTATCCTCCAACTTTATCCATATAACAATCTGGGTCGTCTTTATCATTTATTCATTAAAAGCCTGGGCACAAAGCCATGTTTTTAAGGCTTTTCTAAAACTCAAAAGGGTTGGGGCTTGCCGTATATCTCTGGGGAGGGTGTTCCAATCTCTTTGTTTATCTTATATAAGAAAGCTGAAACATAAAATATGTTTCTTTCTAGATACATGCTAAACAAACCCTGCTATGATTTTTCTTATGGCCGAATATTCAGTTCTGTATATACAGAACACAGCTTGGAAGCAATATGTTACATTGCCTGTAACATTCAAGGAGAGGTAAGTGAACATAACTATGACATTATGTGAAATATGGATAAAATACTAGATTTGGGGTAATTTTAGGTAATTTGGGTCACTTCAGTAGTATTAAAAAAACCTGAGAACATGAATTAAAAAGTGATAAATTTGTTCAATATTTTCATATGCTTTCTTTAAATAATGAATATAAGTAACAAGGTTCTTTTTCACATACACACACATGCACACATTATAAAAATCAATGAATTGCTTTTTAAAGATAGCATTCTAAGTTTAAAAAAATTACCTGTTTCAGATAAATCCCAACCTCTCCCATTGCCCAGTTAAGCATATAATAGTTTAACAAAATGAAAATTATCACCTGGAACCTTTAAAAAAAATGAAACATTATTCAATGCACATTTATAGTTGATTAACTGAAATCAAATTGGTTGCTTTGTCAAGGAAAAAACAGACTAAAAAGCTTTAGGGACAAAGATGAAACACTGCTATTCTTAATTATTCAGGCTCATGACATAATATAGTTTATGCTGGAATATACTTACGTTTAGACTATTACCTTCAGGTTTTAAAATCAATTGTAGCAGAAATTCCTTTAGCTTGTTGCTAGGCACCAATACCTAAACTCAGAATCTAATCCCTGCTTCTGCAGAAACTCTAATTGCATTCTCCTTAATAATAAAGAGAACTGATTAGAAGTTATTATTATTTTCTATTTTTACCATCATCTTGTCAACAATTAACCAAAGTAAAGCTGAAGCAAAACTCTTATCTATCAGAAGATTCAAAGGGCAGTAAAACCATCTCAAACAGGCCTCTGTAGACAACAAAATAATGTTTAAAAGGGGATCAAAAGCGAATCTATGGGCCTAATATATTTTAACCTTTTAGAACTTTCCCAAACCATGTGGGAGTTATAGTTGAATTGTCTGTAACCCTAGCTGGGTTAATGAGAAAATAGTCTTCAACAACCTAATCATATGCAGGGAAAGAATAATCTTCTCACCGCTTCTCTCTGTTGCTGGCACGGAGTCCCCCGGACCCCATCACATAATGCAGGGCTACTTTTGGCAGGACTCCGTGCAAGTAGCGTCATAAAAAAAGTCAGAAGAGCCAAAGAGGAAGGCGGGGGGGGGGGGGACAGAGAAGAAACATCGTGGGAAGGGATGCCACGGACCCCAACGGTAGGGAACACAGTGTAATGGGTTCCTATGCTGCCCCACAATTTCCCCTACTGTCCCCCACTTTACAAAGAGCCATCTGATGAGGTACCAAGACTGCTTTCATACCTACACTACAAAATAAATTTGTATATACATAATTTTTGTTTTACTCTTTCGCATGCTGTGGGGTGTAACATCTATATTGCTTCCTGAATCCACATTTGTAGCTATATATCTTTTAGTACAAGTGATAAACATTTGCTTATTTATATCACCTTATTATGATCAATACTCAGTTCTAAATCTGTGTCTTATTTCCCTTAGTCACATTTTCCTATCAGTGCTACTGTCAGAACAATTGTATGATTGTATCAACCCATAAATGTCTAATTTTTTATTTTTGTATCTGTCTTATTTTAAATTTTTAATAGGCATGTTATATTTCATAGTCACCCTGAGTCCCTATGTGGAGAAAGGCGGGATAGAAATAAAATTAGAAATAGCAACAACAACAATACGCTAATAATGCTCTATTTTGCTTTGGATCTAGGTGTCTGAGGATGATATTAATAAACTGCAATGTGACTAGAGGAGTGGTTTTTAACCCATGGGTCCCCGGGTGTTTTGGTCTACAACTCTCAGAAATCACAGCTAGTTTACCAGCTGTTAGGATTTCTGGGAGTTGAATGCCGAAACATCTGGGGACTCACAGGTTGAGAACCACTAGACTAGAAGATTATGATCGAGATGACAAAATGTCCTATGAAAAATGGTTGAGGGAGATGATGCAAATGGTATCTTCAAATATCAGAAAGATGTTACGAGAATATTGGAGTGAGCTTGTTTTCTGACACTCTACAGAAGTTTCTCAAACTGTGTTCCTCAGATGTTTTGGACTTCAGCTCCCAGAAATCCCAGACAGCTTACCAGCTGTTAGAAATTATGACAGCTGAAGTTCAAAACATCTGGAGGAGCATAGTTTGAATGGTGGAAACTGATGGTATGATAGTGGAACAACCTATCTTGGAAGATGGTAGCCATTCTTTGATTGGATGTTTTTCACCAGAGGTTATAAGGCAACCTCCAAAAGGTAGTTTACCAGGTTGAGTAGTGTGATTTAATGGAGCTTGGAATATTTTCCAGTTCTATGATTTTAGAAGCAACAATCTATGAATTATAGATAAAAATACACCCCAAATTCCTATTGCTCTGAACAAGCACCAGATGTGTAATTTGGACATTTCTTTTTGGGCAGGAACTCATTGGATATGTCACAGGAGATGTTACTCAGGTATCTTCCCCTGAAGATTCTCAGATTCCTGAACTGACAATTTGACTTGGGTTCCCTACAGAATTGCCACTCAAAGCTGAAATGGTAATATAGTTATCACCTTTTTTTCCCAGAGTTACTCCCCGCTGTGAAAGATGTCTGTTTGTCAAAGTATTTGGCATATCTTGCATTGAACATGTTTTGTTTTCCTGTGGTCGTTAAGGTAAACATAGGCTTGATTTTCAAATTTGACAAATATATATCTGAGGAAATCCCATGGAGATAAGATAAATGGATTAATCACAGGGAATACAAATTTCATTTATTATTTGACCCAGAGTCAGCCAGTCAGTCAGTCAGTCTCTCTCTCTCTCTCTCTCTCTCTCTCTGTCTCTCTCTCTCTCTCTCTCTCCCTTCCCCCTCCCCCCTCCCTCTCTGACTTCACACCTCTATCCTCACAGATTCTGCATTCAATCATCCATGGCTAGAAAAAATTCAAATAAATTCCAGAATGCAAGCCTTGATTTTACCATGTTATATAAGGAACACCATTTTACTATGTAATGTAGTTTGAGAATCTATGGATTTGGGTATCTATGGGAAGTCCTGAAACCCACCAAGGGCCCACTGTATCTATTTTCAAAACTTATCTTTTTTTGTGATACAAAGCTGTTGCTCCAACACTTCACTTACTTATACTGCAGCCTTCTTGGGTGCATCAACTAAACTATAGAATTAATGGAATTTGACACCACTGTAACGGCCACGGCTCAATGAGATGGTCTTTAGCCTTCCCTGTCTAAAATTCCTGGTGCATCATCAAACTACAATTCCATAGCATTGAACCATGGCTGTTTAAGTAGAATCAAACTGCATTAATTCTACAGTATAGATGCACTCCTTGTTCTTGCAGAAATTTATCTACCTGGCTAAGTCAATGTCTTTCCCAAATACAACCTAGGACCCTATTAGACAGGCAGGGGGAAAGTGGGGGGGGGGGAGTTTTCCTTCATTTACTGTCTTTCCCTGTCTTCTGGGATGGCGTCTCATCCCATGTGGTTTCCCGTTCTTTCTCCACCCTTTCCTCCATTTCCTCTTCATGTTTTCCCATTATCTGACTTCTCAAAGGCACTCTGGGCTCTGTTTCTCCACTCTGCCGAAACAGAGCCCCACGGAGTCCCATTGGAAGTTGCCCTGCATCATGTGATGGGCTCCATTGGACTCCATTTCAGCAGTGGTGAGAAACAGGGAGAAGACTGCATCTAATAAGGTCCTTAGACAGAGTTATCTCCATTATATATATTCTTCCAGAACTCTCTGACCAATATCTTTTAATGCCTGATTATCAATCTACTAGCCTAAATTTTAAGAAATCAATAAAAAGACCATTCCACACCTCAGTCTGTCTGATTTAATCCTACCATACAGTATAAAAACAACATGACCTAACTAAAAGCCTGTTATGATTTATTCTGCTGTTTCTTTTTAACAGTTATGCTAACTCTTGTGAACTGCCAACCAAAGGCCACAAATACAATATAGTTATTTTAAGGTATGGTGCCAACTGTAAACGTTTCACAAATCAAATCACATAGAAATATGTAACACAAAGCATAATGATTCATTTTAAGCATATAAGATTTCTCCTCAGGATCTATTGATTTTCCACATAGTTAATGCATCTTGGATGTGAAAGGTCTGCTACTCCAACTGTGTTGCCTGGCTAGAGTCAGGCACAATGAAATGTCTAGAAAATATATGTTAACATAAGAAGCCTGGAGAACTGCTTAATCTAACTGCACTTCTGGCAACCATCTGTTTGTTAGCTCGAGGCAACTGGTACATATTTTTGGTTTCAATTTTTCAGTCTCTCAAAGACACAGCAAAATCGAGAACTGAGAAAAGAGAGGACCCATCTCAAGAAACACTGCATGAAGAAGTTAAGCCAACAATTCACCTTATGGGTTGTTGGTTTTTTTTTGGTGTTTTTTTTTAGAAGAAGAGAACATCACCTTGTCTCAAGTTCCAAGCACACTCACTTATACCTTACTGCTCCCAAATGCTTCTTATTTGGGGAAGCACATGAATTCTTTGGTTGCTAATTCTAAATAACCTACCCTAAACTGCAAATCCAAGGATGGAACCATAGCAGTTAAAGTGGAATCATAGCTCTATAACTGTGTGGTGTAGCCAGTAATACCTCCTCTCTCTTCAACTGTCTGAGAAATATTTGGTTCCATTTGAACTTTGGTCAAATGGTTTTGCTTCCCTACCACATCCTAAAAGAAACATTTTCTGCAACAACACAATGAAGGAAAATAATTTTAGTTCAGATCTAAATTACAAACCAACTAAAAGATATTGATGTTATCTTTCATTGTATATTACCGCTCAGTCCCATGCATCTTTACTTGGATGTAAAGTAAAGGATGTAAAGGAGCTCTGGTGGCGAAGTGTGTTAAAGCACCGAGCTGCTGAACTTGCAGACCGAAAGGTCCCAGGTTCAAGCCCCAGGAACGGCGTGAGGGGCCGCTGTTAGCTCCAGCTTCTGCCAACCTAGCAGTTCGAAAACATGCCAATGTGAGTAGATCAATAGGTACCACTCTGGAGGGAAGGTAACGGCGCTCCATGCAGTCATGCCAGCCACATGACCTTGGAGGTGTCTAGGGACAACGCCGGCTCTTCAGCTTAGAAATGGAGATGAGCACCAACCCCCAGATCAGACATGACTGGACTTAACGTCAGGGGAAACCTTTACCTTTTTAAAGTCTACTGAATTCAACTAGACTTATTTTCATGTACAGGCAGTCCCCAAGTTATGAACAAGATAGGTTCTGTAGGTTTGTTCTTAAGTTGAATTTGCATGCAAGTAGGAACAGGTACATTTTAAAGTGTAACTCCAGCTTTGTGTGTGTGTGTATTAGGCTTGTGCATGGATTTGCTTTGGTCAGTTCCCTTCAGCTTTTTTGGCTTGTTCGGCTGGCCCTAACGATAAGGGCTCAGCTGCCTTGTTTTTTTGCGCTGAAATGGCCCACATGGCTGCCAGGTGCAGCTTCTTTTCTATTCAGGTAGGTGGCACATGCTTCCTTAACCACGTTCCTCAAACCCAGGCTCCTTTGAAAGGAAGAAAGGAAAGCGTCCCAGGATGGGTGCTTACTTAATCCCATTCTTGAAACCCAGGCTCCCTTGAAAGGAAGAAGGGAAAGGATTGCAGGAACAGAAATTGGGAGCCTTGTAAACTCCCCATTGCCACAAATTAGCCTGATCTTCCTGGATCTTTAGGCTGCCTAGCCGAAAATAGATTTTCTATTAGCCAATTTTCAGGAGGCTCCTGAAAACGGATCTGGATACCTAATGAAATTTGGGTACCAAAAATGGATTACCCTCCAGCCGAATTGCACAAGCCTAGTATATGTGTATATGTGTGTGTATGTGTGTGTGTGTATATATAAGATACACACTTTTAGATAGCATAGGGAAACAACGATTGGTGATAAAGCTTCACTTGAGACACCTTTCCCCCTTGATAACTCTTTGAGGAATTATTTTCCCTTTCTAGTGTTAGATTTCTCTCACTTCTTGTTATCTCTCATTGTTAATTAGGAGTTGTTTGTAAGTCAGATGTTTGCAACTTGGGGCCTGTATAGGCATTTACAACTTGAAGCTTAGGAGACATTTCAAGATTTGGTACCACCCAGCCAGACTGGAAACTAAATCTCAAAAACAATCTAGAAAACACCTGTGTTCAATCCACAATAAAATGTAAGGGACTTTCAAAATGCTGGTTTTCTTTATAAATTTTGGCTTTTTATGTAAGCAACTGTTTTATTTGTTTATACAAATATTAGGAAAAGTAACTGTGCCACCCAAGAAGAGTGTTCAATGAATATGCTGCCAATTCAACTGTTCTATGATTAGCATCTTTTACATCATTAATATCTGTATGTTTTATATTGTTGTCCAAATATATTATGCTAAACACATCCCTGGACATCCTCAGGTATATTTGACATATAGAAGTGTAGACTAGTTATCTGAAAATTCCCCTAAAACATTGTTTCATAGGGAGAAATACTTGAGTAATATGTTTTTAAAAATTAAACAAAATATAATTGTATTTGTAAGGCGTTACATTAAAAATCAAACAAACTTAAAAGCAAAAATATTTAGATATGCATCATAAATTAATGGCAATATTTACAAAACTTAAATCCTTCCGTTAAGGTGGTGGAAAAAATATGGTCCTTGAACACCACCTTTGTTGACCCTGATGTTCAAAATCCTTTAAAAATAAGAAAGCAGGCACTTTTAATGAAAATAATCTTAGATATATTGAAAAAGTAATGGTTTAACACCCACTCTGCCAACTCCTCTTTCCTAACATATTCATGGAAAAGAAAAAAAAAACTTGTAAAGCCAGGTGTAAATTAGCCAAAATGGCAGATGGAAGTGAGGCAATGTCATTTCCAATGCTCCTAAAACACAATTATAGAGCCTGCTGGAGAGGGACACAAGGTGAAAATTGACTCCTGCCCCATCTGCAGTTGCTCACTTGTGCTTTAATTACTCAAGATGCCTAATGAAGTACTTCTTTATTTGCTTAACACTTTTACATTGAAAAAAGGAGAAAGAGAAAAATCAGATTTATTCTAGTAACCATATTCATTATTTATTATGCCTCTTTGAAGGACCATTAAAACAAACACAGGGAGTATGTCATTCATAACCTCCTCAAATTAATATATTAATGTGCAATTTGACAATAATTACAATAATTACTACAATTACTTCTTACATTATAATTTGCACACACAACTTACATTCAGAAATGAAATGGCAGACAATTAGCGACTTCCAAATCTGCACAATCCTGTGCTACTTATGGCAAGATTAGAAGATGAGGGTTTTTGCATTAGTTTCATTGAGGATGAAATTAACTCCACCAGTTCTATGCTGGTGTATTTGAGAGGCCTCTCAGGTTAGGGCCTGAGGCATTTTTTGAGCTCTGTCCCACCCTTGACATGCCCCATATTGCTATATGTTTGCCTGTGGCAGTTTCCAGATGTCCTTGCTGCCAGCATCGCTCCTCCCCCTGAAGTCAACTGAATTTGCTCCAGTAAGGTGCACATATTTTAAAGAAATATGTGCATTACTACTTTTAAAACTGCTAGGAGAAGATGATTTTCTTCACAATCCCATTAAATGATAAGGAATTTCTTTAATTGGCCCAGTCAATTTTCAATACTTAATTTTACATTTACATTCCATTTGTATTTAATGTATGTATCTGTACTGTATTTAATCCTTGTACTATGTATTGTAATATATGTATTGTGTGACTGTGTTTTCTAATGTATGTATTTTATGGTACGTTTTTCATGTTGATGTGTATTAACTGTGGTGTGCTTCACCTCAAACCATGTGGAGAGGAGGGTAACAAATAAAAATTACTAGAATAAAAAGTATGGATGGAAGGAAAGAAAGAAGGAAGGTATACTCAGTTTGCTAATAGAAGCGTGCCATCTTGTGGTAGAACATTCCAGAACTCAAAGAATTAAGTTTACCTAGTAAGGCAAAACAAAATATACCTCTCTTAATTCAAATAGACAATAAAGAGGAGCTGTTCAGGTTTAGAAAAACCTTTTGCACATTGCTATACATTTTGGCATTTCTTTGTCATTTTTCTACCATCTACTTCAAGATTTCAATTAACTCATTTGACTATTTACTGTTATACTTGCTGTTGTCTACACAGGCTATTATATTTATATTCTTCTTCTGGACCCCTATATCCTACCAAATACCATCATATGTCATAATATCAGTCATGATATGTAATAACATTGTGTTGTTATGAGCAGTGCAAAACCACTTAATACTAATATCATTACCAATGAGACTTCAACAACAAAACTACACAGTTAAACATAAATACTCCCGCAATGCATTACATCATGAAAAGATTGTTTATATGTAAATATAATGTAAACATGTTAGTTTATATTCGCTCCTATTATATAAATATGCTCACACTTTGAGTCTCATCATCAAATGAATGCAAATTAGCACAATCTAAAAAAAAACCCATAAAATATCAAACATGTTTGAAGATCATTAGATGCCCCAGTTTTTCCAAAGCAACATTTAGCATTTACAGTTTTGGATGATGCAGGGGAATATCTTCTGAAGATCTGTGATAAACTAATAACTGCTGCATGTTATTAAAAAAAAATCCAGAGCATTAATTTGCATCTGCTATGTTTTCAGCTATGGAATAGTTTAGGTTTATCAGTGAAACTAATGATTATTAAGGATGAATATTTAAGCACATGTTATAGTTAGTTTTTATTAATGGATCCAGGTCCACACCTGGCTATAAGAAATGGACCTCAAATAAGCTTACTGCTGACAGAGTCGGCCCTAGGTATTTTTCAAGTATAGGCGAACAGAATTTTGGCGCCCCCCCCCCCCCCCGCAACCAATCACTGAAAAATAAAAGTGTTGGATAAGCAAAAATGTTGGATAATAAGGAAGGATTAAGGAAAAGCCTATTAAACATCAAATTACATTAGGATTTTACAAATTCAGCACCAAAACATCATGTTTTGAAACAAATCAACAGAAAAAGCAGTTCAATACATGGTCATGTTATATAGGAATGACTATATTTGCGAATTTAGCACCAAACATTGAACAGGGATATAGGGCAGTGTGGACTTAGATAATCCAGATAGCCAACAGTATTTAAAAAAACCTCTAAAATCAGGACAATAAATAAAGAATAACACTCTGAAAACAGGAGAAATCCAGACAGTAAACAATCAGGGACAGTAATCAATCAGGGATTGATTGCTCACATCAATACCAGGCAAAATTCTGGAAAAGATCATTAAGGAAGTGGTCTGCGAACACTTAGAAACAAATGCGGTCATTGCTAATAGTCAACACGGATTTACCAAAAACAAGTCATGCCAGACTAATCTGATCTCTTTTTTCGATAGAGTTACGAGTTGGGTCGATACAGGGAATGCTGTGGATGTAGCGTACCTGGATTTCAGTAAGGCCTTCGACAAAGTCCCCCACGACCTTCTGGCAAACAAACTAGTAAAATGTGGGCTAGACAAAACTACGGTTAGGTGGATCTGTAATTGGCTAAGCGAACGAACCCAAAGGGTGCTCACCAATGCGTCGTCTTCATCATGGAAAGAAGTGACAAGTGGAGTGCCACAGGGCTCCGTCCTGGGCCCGGTTCTGTTCAACATCTTTATTAACGACTTAGACGAAGGGTTAGAAGGCACGATCATCAAGTTTGCAGACGTCACAAAACTGGGAGGGATAGCTAACACTCCAGAAGACAGGAGCAGAATTCAAAACGATCTTGACAGACTAGAGAGATGGGCCAAAACTAACAAAATGAAGTTCAACAGGGACAAATGCAAGATACTTCACTTCGGCAGAAAAAATGGAAATCAAAGATACAGAATGGGGGACGCCTGGCTTGACAGCAGTGTGTGCGAAAAAGACCTTGGAGTCCTCGTGGACAACAAGTTAAACATGAGCCAACAATGTGATGCGGCTGCTAAAAAAGCCAATGGGATTCTGGCCTGCATCAATAGGGGAATAGCGTCTAGATCCAGGGAAGTTATGCTCCCCCTCTATTCTGCCTTGGTCAGACCACACCTGGAATACTGTGTCCAATTTTGGGCACCACAGTTGAAGGGAGATGTTGACAAGCTGGAAAGCGTCCAGAGGAGGGCGACTAAAATGATTAAGGGTCTGGAGAACAAGCCCTATGAGGAGCGGCTTAAAGAGCTGGGCATGTTTAGCCTGCAGAAGAGAAGGCTGAGAGGAGACATGATAGCCATGTACAAATACGTGAAGGGAAGTCATAGGGAAGAGGGAGCAAGCTTGTTTTCTGCTGCCCTGCAGACTAGGACACGGAACAATGGCTTCAAACTACAGGAAAGGAGATTCCACCTGAACATCAGGAAGAACTTCCTCACTGTGAGAGCTGTTCGACAGTGGAACTCTCTCCCCGGGGCCGTGGTGGAGGCTCCTTCCTTGGAGGCTTTTAAGCAGAGGCTGGATGGCCATCTGTCGGGGGTGCTTTGAATGCAATTTCCTGCTTCTTAGCAGGGGGTTGGACTAGATGGCCCATGTGGTCTCTTCCAACTCTACTATTCTATGATTCTATGATTCTATGATTCTATGACAGCTAACACCTCCCAAAAAAAAGATTGTCCCACGCAAGAAGAAGCCAAGCCTTGAAGCCACGTGGTCATTAAATGCTAATCAAGGTGATTAATTAGAGTTCTTTCTCCTACCCTAGACCTTCTACAGATATATAAATCCCACTTACCTCACAATCTCTGAAGGCCCCCAAAGGTGGGCACAGTGCCGGCACCGGGAGGCCCGGCACGGGCATCGGGAGGCACAGGCACCTCCTGGCACGGGCACGGGGCATGGCCTGGTGCGGGCACCGGGCACGGCATGGCGCGGGCACCGGGCACGGCATGGCGTGGGCACCGGGAGGCCCGGCGCTCCGGCGAGCGCTGGGCCACCCAATGAGTGTTGGGCTGCCCAGCGCTCACCAGAGCGCTGAGTGGAAGGGGAAGGCCTCACCAGGAAGGCCTCGCTTCCTGGCGAGGCCTTCCTGGTGAGGCCTCGCCAGGAAGACTTCGCCAGGAAGACATTTGGCGGTTTGGGGAGCAGAGAAGCGGCACTTCTCTGCTCTGCAAAGCCCTGAACACCTTCCTGGCTGCTTCTCTGCTCCCCAAAGTGGCGACCTCGGCTTCTTCCTTGCGGAGGGAGGCGCGGCGGCGGAGGCAGGCTGCAGGAGACAGGAGTTGCCTCAATGGGGCCCCCAACAAGATGGCGCCACAGGCAACTGCCTTGTTGGCCTGGTGGTTGAACCGCCTCTGACTACTGAGTACATGTATTTACTATTTAGCATTTCACTGTCTATTTAATTTAGTTTCCATTGGCATGAGATTTAAGCCACTGATAACTTGTTCCACTGATTTAAGGGCCCAAGCACAACTAACTTAGCTCAGATCAAACCTTTGAAAAAGATCTGATTTAGCTCTCTAATTCTCTACCATTTTTACAAATGTGAAAAGTGCTGACATACTGTGCTACTTGTAAATGAAAGGCACTAGAATGACTTTATATCACCTTGATGTTAACCAATAAAAACCCATTTACTACAACCAAAGATCCTTCACAAATTTCCCATCAGAGGTTTTGCCTTTGCAGGATTTATGAATTCCATAACTGTGGAAGAGCCACAATTATAATGTCCCAATATATATTTAATAACAGTAAAAACATTCACATATAGCAGATAGAAAACATTTTTTCTACTCCGTTGTTTCTGCAGAAATGGTTTAATTAAGGGAATCCTATGGAATAATTCTATAGACTAAGACAGGTCATGACAAAATTGTATTTTATTTGCCTGCTCTTGTTAATATGTTATTATGTTGTCAAACATATGCCTTAAAGAATGGTATGAATACAGTAGAGTCTCACTTATCCAACATAAACGGGCCGGCAGAACATTGGATAAGTAAATATGTTGGATAATAAGGAGGGATTAAGGAAACGCCTATTAAACATAAAATTAGGTTATGATTTTACAAATTAAGCACCAAAACATCATGTTATACAACAAATTTGACAGAAAAGGTAGTTCAATACGCAGTAATGTTGTGTAGTAATTATTGTGTTTACGAATTTAGCACCAAAATATCATGATGTATTGAAAACATTGACTACAAAAATGCGTTGGATAATCCAGAATGTTTGGATAAGTGAGTGTTGGATAAGTGAGACTCTACTGTACTAGCAAAAAAGGTCCAATTGATGCCCTTATTTTACATTTTTGTTTTTAGTTTAAACATGTCTATTTTCCAAGGCATTTGAGATTACTAGTTATCTGTTGTTGTTTTTAATCATTACCAAATTGTGCCATCTGTGTTTTGCTTTTAATTTTTAATTTTGTGGCACATCAGTCTCTTTCTGAGCAGAAAGGTGACTCACACAAATGCTTTAAAATAGTTCAAGATTCACAACCAGCCTTTTGATCAAATGATTTTCAAAGAAGCTTTCAACAGAATACAACACAAGGCAAGGCAATCATTTTATCCCTGGTAGGGCAATCAAGGGAGATTCTAGCTGCACATGATGTCTAAATCTCCACCCAAGTCTTTGGTGTTCTTGATGCTTAGAGCTCTCTGTCACACTTAAGGGAAACTGAATCTCCCACTGAATGTTTGCTACCTGGCAGAACTGGATGTTACAACAATTCTGTGGATAAGGCTCATCCTTAACCAGAATAGATTATTATAATATATTGAACTCAGGTAGGGGCATAAAAAGCTAACCTTTTATTCTTCTAATTGGAACAAGATGGAAGGGAAAACATGTTAGTACGTATGTGAAATGAACCGCATATTGTGAATATCTAATGTGATGATTATTACACAACCACCTTCGTCCATATAATCCCCCCACCTTAGGACCCTGAGGTCCTCTAGGGGACACTTTCTGTAACTAGCCTGAATCCAACTGGCAACCATCACCAAGAGGACCTTTTCATTGACCACTTGAAAAAAGTGGAATGACCTGCTGGGCAGATCTGGCAGATAAATGAGCTGTCAGAATTTAAAACACAACTGAAGACCATCTCTTCCAGCAGGCCTACCCAGTCAATTTTGAACCATGATTTCCATTCTACTAGCATTGTATTTGGTTTTTTGTACCATGTGTTTTGATGTATGTATTTTATAATGGTGTGTTTTAATATATTTATTTTGTTGTATGTATTTTATGTTGATGTGTTTTGGCAGTGTTGTATCCCGCCTTGACCCATTAGAAGAGGTGGGTAATAAATAAAAAAATATATTGTTATGACACAGCCCAACCCCCAAAAATGTATTGGTGCCTTGATTTTTAGGACTGTTCCTGGGGCTATTTGGGGTGCTGATTCAGAAAATTACATTGGCTAGAATGCATCAGCTCTAGTTTCTTAGATATGGTTATCATGACTGTCTATGGACAACTAGATGAACATTGGTAGATGGTTTGCATTTTAAAAATGAAAGCTGACAGGAGTAGACTGGAGTCATTTTTGGACTTAGCAGATCAAATATACCCAGAAACAGGTCTAACATTTATAGCATCAAAATGTGTGTTGGCTAGTGTTATTATTTATTAGATCTATTTGAATTCTTCGTGTTACAAAATTAAAGTAAAATAATGTTTAATAAGTGGCAACATTTAGAGGTTCTAGAGAGACATAAAGAGCCAAACTACTTGTACCAGCAGCATGATTCAACTGAGGTTGTTCCAAAGAATGTGAGCAAGTAAAAGTGCAAAACAGGTTGAATATCCCCTATCTGAGATGCTTGGGATCAGAAATGTTTTAGATTTTGGATTTTTTCAGATTTTGGAATACCTATATTTTCATTATGCACATAGTGAGATACCTTGGAGATGGCTTAATTAGATAGGTATTTGATCTGATTCATGAATTCAATTATGCATTTTTTAAAAATCAAAACATAAGAGTTTTTAAGATAATTCATTTTTTATTTTACATTTACTATGACAATCCTCAATCCATCATCCAGATTAAAATGCATGCAGATTTAAGATGATTATACACATTTAATCTTAGCTCATTGCTTTAACTGAAATGTATTTCATGCTATCAGTGATTTTCAAATTAGAGTGAAACAACTATTGATACTACCTATCATTCATTACTATAGTACTTCTACTTGTTCTTCTCAAATAAAAACAAGCTTTTAAAATATTTCATTTACTAATTATTTATCTCATTTCATGTTGGGATAATTTCCCCCTTCAAACCTACTTCTCAGCATGTGCAGCACATCAGAATCATTAATCAAAATATACAGGTTAAAAATTCAGTGTTACATTACAAGAAAAAAGTGATTTGAGCTTAAATTGCATATTGTTATTTATACAGACAGTTACGATTTGCTTATGTGACAAAACACTTTCCCATTCGCCAGGAATTAATTTAACTGTTCAAGAAGTGCTTGCAGAGATTGCATTATCAGGAAAATTCACTTTAGAGGATATAATAGTGAGATAAAACTTCACTCCTGAGACTTCATTCATCATTTACTTAAATAAATTTGAGGTGGCACTAATGTTAGTTGGTCTCAAGCCTGAGAACAAGTTTTGGCAGATTGGTAATTCTACTTGCAAGACAACAAAACCCTGCCACAGAATTCTTCAGCAGTTTGGATTTAAATTTTATATTATTCCTTCAAAGGCCTCTCCTGGAAGAACAACTGCTGGAAAGAAAGCACCATCTCTTGTAGCTGCAACTACTGTATACAAAATGCTGATGACAGGATAAAGTTTCCTATATGCAGGACTCCTAAGAGGATGTCTTGTAGGGATGTGCTGTGCTCCCCTCCAAGGCATTAATATTTTGAAGGCACATCTGCAGAATGGACTTCTCTGCAAAAAGAGGATTGTCTCCATCACTTTGCACATAGGCTTTCCACCCGAGATCAAAATAGCTGCTTAGGGTACAAGCAGGCCTGTAGAATTTTAACTGGTTAACCAAATCCCCATGCTAAGTCTATGAGATGCAAAACATCAAGAGTCCCTCCAGGCACTATCTCAAGCAGATATTGACAGGTTTGTAGCGGGGAGGGGTATGTGCTAGGGGTTCAACCCCCCCCCCCCGAAATTTTCAAAACCCCTCCCAAATTTTTTTTCTGGCTACGGCCCTGGGTACAAGGATCATTTTCTGAATCTTAGACAGACCCAGAAAATGTTCTGATGATTCAGTGGAAAATTCTACAATTTCCAAAACACATGTACATCTACAGAGATTTACAACTGATACAAGATTTATAACTGATACAGAAATTCATTGATTCCATACCAGAATTGCAAAAGCAACAATGTTACATGAGTTTTCAATGTGTAAATTATCTCAGAGAACATAATTGAAGTAGAAATAGGTGCTAGATTCTATTGCAGACTCTAGGGCAGGCATGGGCAAACTTCCTAACTTAGAGGCTGCATGGCTGGCCAGCCAGGAGGGCGGAGGTTCTTCCCAAGTCCCCTCCATTGTCCTTTCCTCCCCTCTTCTTCTCTTTTGGAGAGAGAAAGTGAAGGAAAGACAGGAAACATTTAGATCCCAAAAGGTTTGGTCTTAGTTAGGATGAGATGGTGGATGACAGAGAAAAAGTGTATCAATTAGACACCGTATTGCCTACTCCAGATATAGAGTCCTAGAATCTGAGAGTTGGAAGAGACCCCCAAGGGCCATCCAGTCCAACCCCCTGCTTTACAGGAAGGCTAGATCAAAGCACTCCCAATAGACAGCATCTGCGGAAAAGCTTCCAGAGAACGAGACTCCACCACATTCTGAGGCAACTCATGCCACTCTCCAGGAAGTTCTTCCTAATCTATTCAGTTGAATCTCTTTCCCTGCCATTTGAAACAATTGCTCCTTGTGTCGTGGTCTCTAGAGCAGCAGAAAATCAATTTTCCCCTTCCCTCTCAATGAGACACCCTTTTAAATCTTGAAACCTGGTTCTCATGTTCTCCCTAAACCTTCTCTTCCCCCAGCTATATGTTCCCCAGGAGGAAAGAAGGAAGGAAAAAGAGAAGGAAGGGAAGGGAAGGGGAGGAAGGGAGAAAGAAGAAGGGGATGCAGGCAGGCAGAAAAGAGAAGGAAGGAAAGACAAAAAGGAAGGAAGGAAGGAAGGAAGGAAGGAAGGAAGGAAGGAAGGAAGGAAGGAAAGAAAAAGAGGGAGAGAGGGAAGGAAGGAGGAAAGAGGGAAGGAAGGGATGGAAGGAGGAAGGAAAGAGAGAAGGAAGGAAGGATAGAATGGTGAGAGAGAGGAGGGCCTGAGAAAAGAGCCCTCAGGGCCACATCCAGCCCCCAGGCCTGCATATGCTCAATGACCATACCTTCTCTATGGGAAGGGGGATGGGATGTTTGAAAAGTGATTGTTAGATCTAAAAACTGAAGTACAGTAGAGTCTCACTTATCCAATACTCGCTTATCCAACGTTTTGGATTATCCAACGCATTTTGTAGTCAATGTTTTCAATACATCATGTTATTTTGGTGCTAAATTTGTAAATACAGTAATTACTACATAGCATTACTTCGTATTGAACTACATTTTCTGTCAAATTTGTTGTTAAACATGATGTTTTGGTGCTTAATTTGTAAGATCATAACCTAATTTGATGTTTTATAAGCCTTTCCTTAATCCCTCCTTATTATCCAACATATTCGCTTATCCAACGTTCTGCCAGCCCGTTTATGCTGGATAAGTGAGACTCTACTGTATTCACATAGCTAATTTGAACCATAGAATAAACAAAGAAATTACCATTGTCATGTTAACATATGGCAATCCATACTTCAAGCTGGATCAGAAATGGAATTTAACATGCTAAATGGAACCCTAAAGCTTCATTTCCATGAACACATTTAAGTACCATAATTTATACATTATGCACCAACTCGACCGGGTAGTAGGGAGCTATATGGATATTCCATGACATCCCCTTGTTAAAAGCACCAACCCAAAATCATAGGTAGCTCTATTTTTGTTTGTTGCAAGAATCAGAATGGGCTTAATGGTGCATTATAGTCCTTGTTTACAACTCAGCAGAAAGGACAGATATTCTAGATTTTTTATAACAACATCTCCCTCTTTCTATTACTTCAAGGTTAACATTTTCACTGTCTCCAGTTTGTGTTAATTACAGCATTACAATATATTTGATAGAAGATTATGTAAGATACTGAATATAGCTTTTAAACAGCTATTATAATGATTAATTGGCAATTAATTGGACCTCATATTTCATATTTCCTTTTATTTTAAAAAGCAATCTGTGCAATTATAATAATCTCTTACAAAAATGGAGAATAGCCAACAATGCCTGGCAATATATTTTATTATTCCAAAGATACGACCAGGCCTGTAGCCAGGGGGGTGGTGGTGGTGGTAGGAGTTCACCCCCCCCCACACACACACACATTTTTCAGGTTAAAAAAAAACTGGTTTACTCATGAATTTTAACTGGTTAACCAAATCCCCATGCTAAGTCTATGAGATGCAAAAAATTAAGAGTCCCTCCAGGCACTATCTCAAGCAGATATTGACTGGTCTGTAGCCGGGGGGTGGGGGGTGGGGGTTAGGAGTTCAACCCCCCCCCCCCCCCCGAAAAAATTTCTGGCTACGGCCCTGGATAGGACATCTATATATCTATAAGTTAGAAAGTTCCTTGAGGGATATGAATGAAAAAATAGGAATATGCTGATTTTACAAACAGAATTATACATTGTATCTAGATTAGTTTCATATGAAGTTCATAGTAAAATACATTTGAAAAGTTTTGAGCAGCAGCCTTGTCTATGCATGTTAAACAGATGTTAAAAGAATGGGGGTGGGAGAGAGAATGGAACACTG
Organism: Anolis carolinensis; assembly: GCF_035594765.1. Classification (NCBI taxonomy): domain Eukaryota; kingdom Metazoa; phylum Chordata; class Lepidosauria; order Squamata; family Anolidae; genus Anolis; species Anolis carolinensis. Next base: position 73,960,364 of record NC_085846.1, read on the forward strand.
TAGTTGACCAACCATAATAATACCATGAAATTTTAGTTAAATTCTATGACTGCTGGTATCAAAAGGTGCTGAGGCTGGATCTACACTGGCATATAATTGGGTTTCTGAATCCAAATTATGTGCTTTGAACTGGACTACATGAGTCTGCACTGTCATATAATCCATCTTGAAGCAGATAATCTGGAATATAAACTGGATTATATAGCAGTGTAGATGGGGCCTGAGACATCCAGGAAGATAACCAAGACAATGCTCCAATGACTTTCATTTCAAATTAGGGCAATTGTTACTGTTTCAGAAACACATGCTGGCCTGAAACTAGAATGAAATGGATCCAGGTGATCAATTCCAAAAGTGACTGAAGTTGCCCAGTCACTACAACCCCAAACATCTCGAGAACTGGGTAAAGACAATGGACTACAGCCTCTTTAAAAGTGGAAAGCACATCCTTTAACTAAATGAGGCATTTACCACCTCTTGGACTAAGCCAATCAATCCCACTTTATTAGATCTTATCAACCAAAATGAGCTGGGGTCAAGATGACTTGTTGTGAGAGAGACTGATTCAAGTATTTTGTTCAGATTAACATGCTACAAACAACTGAAACTAGTCCATGGAAATATAGTCAGATGGACAGTGGACATTTCCCTAGATCCTGTGATAATTGTGGTGCCAAGTTCTGAGTGGATGTAAATGATTTACTCCTAAAAATATCCAGCACATTTGACAGAGCTGGTGACTGAGAGGGACTATTTTTTTCTGGGCCTGATATGAACAAGCGTCATCACTTTGAACAATGTTGCTGGGTAGCATTTTGAAAATGTGACTAAAGTATGTTTTTTTGTCAAGTGTGTTGTTTTATAATACACACAACTAGGCCCCTTCCACATTGCCCTATATCCCAGAATCTGATCCCAGATTATCTGATTATCCCAGATTAAATGGCAGTGTAGAGTCAAGCTCCTTCTACAGTGCCATATATTATCAAAGCAGATAATCCATATTGTTTGCTTTGAACTGGATTATATTACTCTGCTACATAATCCAGTTCAAAGAAGATAATCTGGAATCAGATCCTGAGATACAGGGCAGTGTAGATCCAGCTTGAAAAGTCCAGAATAATGTTCAGTTGTACTTATTCTATGACCTATATCACTTACACCGAAGGCATTATCTAAGATGTTTCTTTGTTTGTAGGCCTTATTTAAATCAAACTAGAATGGGTTCTTGTGAGCAATCATGATTCTTTAATGGAGGCCTAGTAACTCTGAAGATGGATGCTGAACTTGTCCATGTCTGGATCATATTACCAGATATTACTCTTTATAAAGGACTTGGACATGCTAAGATTTATTTAAGTGCATGTATAATCAACGACGATTACAATAATGGTATGGCTGGCTGCGGCGTTCTGAACTGACAATGTGTTCTACTGAAATTACCTGTTTTAAGTAACTGATCCTACATTTTCACAAGCTGATAACCTTTACTACCAAGTGTTGCCTATGAATACATAGATCTATATTCTGGTAGACTAGCAGAGGATGTATCAAAACTGTAAACTAGTTCCCTCAAAGTCATCTCAGCAGTAAAGAGGGTTATATGATTCTGAATTTCAGAGGAGGCCAAATAAATACCGACTATACATATTAGTTTATAGATTTTCTTTTCACTTAGTGACAAAAAATACGCCTGAGAATTCATGGGTCAACTTTACAGTGATTGTCCTTGACATTAGTAAAAGAAGAAGAAAGGAGTAAAATTGCAAGGTCACATAAAAAGAAAACAGGCCAGGTACAGGATGAAAAGGAAGAATAAAGAATAAAAGATGATGGAGTTTAAAAGATCAGTCAGAGAGGATGGAAGAGCAGTTATTGATAGACATGCATTTGAAGTGGAAATGGCAGAAATAAGAAGAGATTTAAGGGCACTTTATCAAACTACTAGATGATTGGCAGCAGATTTAGCTACAGAAGAGCACATCCAATAGAAACAGAGAAGCCTTTACACCACACTAGAAGAGCAAAAGCTAAGATTTGAGAAACATTTTATGTTGTACCAAACCAACACTTAGCTTTGATAACATAGAAAACTTGAAACTTGGCATTTACTCTTTGAAGACCATTGCTGAAAGTAATTTATTAAAGAGGAAAAGGAACATCACAGTACAACTGCTCAACAGAAGTGGCCAAATCATCTTACAACCACTAAGGCATTTCATCAGATTGAGTGGGGAGGAAGTTATAATCAAAATGCTCTCAATAGTGATGTAATCGGTGCATAAACTGACTTAGGTCTAGGAGGCTCTCAGTTCTAGAAAACATCATTTTAAAAACTGTACTGCCCATATTCACAAAGAGCAACTGCCAAAGAACAGTAAGTTATTCTAAACCTAGGTTAGTTTTATTTGATCAAAGGTTTTATATTGCCTAAATATCTAATTGGCAAAATTAATTATCAATAACTGGAACATTATGTTGTAAAATAGACTCTAGTCCATGCAATGCCGTATAAATACAACCAACCAATGAAAATAAATTGGATTTGTAACATACAAATTGTTACACATTGTTTTGTATACTGTTTACACTATTTAAGAATTACAGATCTGCCAGACTGATTTTGCTCATCTTGAAGCTTGAGTAGTGTATACAGGTAGAAAACTTACAAGCAATGAACAGCTCAAAAGATTTGGCTGTTCTATCACCAAAACAACAGATTGTCCCTCCAGTGGTCTTTCTTTTTATCTGACAGCTAGGCACTCTTGCCACAACAACTGGAGCAGCTCTAGCAGTTAAAAAAATGGGTTAGTTTGGTAGGGTGGGTCTATCAGGCTTCTTCAACTTGCGGCCTTCTAGACATTTGTGCCTCCAACTCCCAGAAGCCCTAGTCAGCTTCTTCAATGGTCAGGAATTCTGGGAGCTGAAATCCAAAACACGTGGAAGGCTACAGGTTGAAGAAGTCTGTTAGAGCTGCTGAATGTGTGAATGGGAAGGAGAAGCAGGGGAGTTGGAGAATAGTGTGTGGGCAGGAGGAGGCTGGAAAATGGAAAATGGCATGGCAGTGAAAAAGAGTGTTCTGTGAGAGGAGTGACGTGGGAACTCAGGCCCCTTCCACACAGCTGAATAAAACCCCACATTTTCTGCTTTGAACTGGAATATATGGCAGTGTGGACTCAGATAACCCAGTTCAAAGCAGATATTGTGGGATTTTCTGCCTTGGTATTGTGGGTTATATGGCTGTGTGGAAGGGCTCCCAGGCCCTTTCTACATTGCGATATCATCCATTTCAAAGCAGATGATCTGGGCCCTTTCTACACTGCCCTATATACCAGAATCTGATACCAGATTATCTGATTTAAACTGGATTATGAGTCTCCACTGACGACTAATCTGAGATAAGAAGATAATCTGGGATCAGATACTGGAATATAGGTGAAGTATGGAAGGGGCCCTGGATTTTATATGGCTGTGTAGAAGGAGCTTCAGGCTAGATCTACATTGCCCTTTATCCCAGAATCTGATCTCAGATTATCTGTTTATCCCAGATTATCAGGCAGTGTAGACTCACATATCCAGTTCAAATCAGTTTTGGACTGTCTGAAAATTGCTAAGGAGACTATAAAACCCTTAGAATTGAAGTATCTCAGAATTATATTTAGTTTTTTTAAAGTTACTCAAGTTGATTACAAAAGTTTACATGTATTTAATGTGAAGTATGTATATTCTTTAAAAGATAAAATAGTATGCCATTTTAAAAGTTCCTACCTTAAATGAACCAGGACAATTACTCCTCCCAGGGGGTTGATTAGCCTCCTGTTCCCCAGCCATTCCTCATTCTGGATTCTTCATTGCACTTCAGAAAGGCGGGTTATCTACAATGTGATTTCACTATGAATGAATGGAAAATCAGCTACAACTTGATGTGCTAAAAAGGTTCCTTTTCCATACACTTTTAAACATACCAAATGAAAAAAAAATCACTAATGGTTAAGGAAATATGTTGAGCCTTTTATACTAAGGTTCCAGTTTCTGGGTTTAGTTAAACAATCCATTCATTTCTAGCAGCAGGTTGATCGATGAGTTCTTCACTTTTTAATTCATATGTGTCAAACTCAAGGCCCACTGGCCAAATCTGGCCCTCCAGATGCTGGACTACAACTTCTGTATTTCTCATCATTAGACATCATGACTACAACTGATGGGAGTTGAGATACCGTAACATCTGGAAGGCTGCTGTTTGTTCTGTTTAGTCAGGAGAGTGGAGTTAGAATTTAGATACAAGGCTTGTGGATACAATGTCTGACTTTGACCCCATCTACACAGCCATATAAAATCTAGATTTTCTGCTTTGAAGTGGATTATGTCCCCTCTTTGAGGGCTCATATAATTCAATTCAAATGAGAAAATCTGGATTTTGTATGGCAGTGTAGACTGGCCTTTAACATGTCCTTTAACCTTTCCCCAATTTCAGAGCCACAAGTGCTGTTGTGTTGCAATTCCCATTATCCTCAGTCTGTGTGGTGGATAATAAAAAGTGATGGGAGTCATCATTCAATAACATCTGGGGATCCAAACTGGGTAAAAACTAAAGACTACCAACGACTACGTTTTATATATAGACCCTCTGTTTCCGTGGATTTTCCATTCATGAATTCAAAGGCTCTTGGAAGGCAACCATAAGGCTGGAGTGGCCATCAAAATTGGTTCAATACTGCTGTTTTAAATGAGAGTTTTTAAAATCAGAAAATACTAATGCTGAAGTCATGCTGATGCTGGGATGCACAGCAACAGCAGGGAGAGAAAGCAACTTTGAACGTCAAAACGACAGTTTTCTCTCCTGTCATAAAGACCTTTCTCTATCTCCCTGCTGTCACCCCGGTACCATCTAACTTCTGCTACTACAACCTCACAAAATACCAGCAAAGTTGTAGAACCACAGCAAATTTCTGCAATGATAAATCTCACTAGGAATTAGTTGTAAGCCTAAACAGTGCTGTGTTATGTTAATTATAGTACAGAATAGAATAGTTATTGAACATTTTTTCTCTTCTTGCAACTGTTACTTAGAATAAAATGTTGCAGGCATGGGTTTGCAATGTTTTTTAAAAACTACTGCTAGCTTTCACTATGGCCCTGCCTACATGTATTGATGGAGGGCAACTTCTAAAGCAGAGTCTGGTGTCACGCAGCCCATCACTCTTAGTCAGGCCCCTTCAACACTGCCATATAATCCAGATTGAAAAGCCTTGCAGCTTCAAATCCTGGTTGATTCCTGCATGGGGGAATCCTTTGTTTGGATGTGTTAGCTGGCCCTGATTATTTTATGTCTGGAATCAACACTCTGAAAACAGAGGAATTCCAGACAAAAAACAATCAGGGCCAGCTAACACCTCCCAACAAAGGATTCCCCCAGGCAGGAATCAGCCAGGCCTTGAAGTTACAAGGCTTTTCAATGCTAATCAAGGTGATTAATTGCAACATTTACACTTGCCTCCATCAGACAAGATTTCATTCTTCCACCCTGGACCCTTCACAGATACAGTAGAGTCTCACTTATCCAACACTCGCTTATCCAATGTTCTGGATTATCCAACGCATTTTTGCAGTCAATGTTTTCAATACATCGTGATATTTTGGTGCTAAATTCGTAAATACAGTAATTACTACATAGCATTACTGCATATTGAACTACTTTTCTGATAAATTTGTCGTATAACATGATGTTTTGATGCTTAATTTGTAAAATCATAACCTAATTTGATGTTTAATAGGCCTTTCCTTAATCCCTCCTTATTATCCAACATATTCGATTATCCAACATTATTCCGGCCCGTTTATGTTGGATAAGTGAGACTCTACTGTATATAAAACCCAACCTGAACATTCCAGAGATACATAAACCCCACTTGACTAGTTTCCAACAGACCTCACAACCTCTGAGGATGCCTGCCATAGATGCAGATGAAACATCAGGAGAGAATGCTTTCGGAACATGCCCATAGCCAGGAAAACTTGCAGCAACCCAATTTAAGGAATAGTTCAATTGTAAGATAGTAGCACTTCACTTTCACGGCATTTTCTCCTTCATAGGCTTTTAAAATTGCGTTATTGCTAGCTTTTTAAATTTGTTTCTTTTTAAAATCAACTATATAGGAATTTAGCCTTGGGTCTCCTTTGGAGCAGGCCTGGGCCAACTTCAGCCCTCCAGGTGTTAGGAATTGTGGGAGTTGAAGTCCAAAACACCTGGAGGGCCAAAGTTGGCCCAGGCCTGCTCTAGAGTAAGGGGATTGAGAGGGAAGGTAAAACAGGCCATAGAAGTAACATCTGACTTAAGAATGATGCCTTGAGTAAGGAAATTCTGTCTTCTTTCATGACAAAATCCCATGCAAAGGAGGTGATTTCCCCTGCTTTCCCTAGCTCCCTCTGATGAAGTTAGTGTGGATTCCTCTGAAAATACGTTTCCCCCAGGCAGGAATCAGCCAGGGGGACATTCTGGATTATCCAACGCAGCCTGCCTTTTAGTAGTCAATGTCTTTGTAGTCAATCTTTTCAATACATTGTGATGTTTTGGTGCTAAATTCGTAAATACAGTAATTACTACACAACATTGCTGTGTATTGAACTTCTTTTTATGACAAATTTGTCGTAAAACATGATGTTTTGGTGCTTAATTTGTAAAATCATAATGTAATTTGATGTTTAATAGGCTTTTCCTTAATCCCTCCTTATTATCCAACATATTCGCTTATCCAACGTTCTGCTGGCCCCTTTATGTTGGATAAGTGAGACTCTACTGTAGTAGCAGTAGTACAGTAGAGTCTCACTTATCCGAGCCTCGCTTATCCAAGCCTCTGGATTATCCAAGCCATTTTTGTAGTCAATGTTTTCAATATATCTTGATATTTTGGTGCTAAATTCGTAAATACAGTAATTACAACATAACATGACTGTGTATTGAACTACTTTTTCTGTCAAATTTGTTGTATAACATGATGTTTGGGTGCTTAATTTGTAAAATCATAACCTAATTTGATGTTTAATAGGCTTTTCCTTAATCTCTCCTTATTATCCAAGATATTCACTTATCCAACGTTCTGCTGGCCCGTTTATGTTGGATAAGTGAGACTCTACTGTAGTAGCAGTAGTACAGTAGAGTCTCACTTATCCAACACTCGCTTATCCAATGTTCTGAATTATCCAACGCATTTTTGTAGTCAATGTTTTCAATATATCATATTTTGGTGCTAAATTCGTAAATACAATAATTACTACATAGCATTACTATGTTTTGAACTACTTTTTCTGTCAAATTTGTTATATAACATGATGTTTTGGTGCTTAATTTGTAAAATCATAACTTAATTTGATGTGTAATAGGCTTTTCCTTAATCTCTCATTATCCAACATATTCGCTTATCCAACGTTCTGCCGGCCCGTTTACATTGGATAAGCGAGACTACTGTACTAATCATAATAGTCAGCTCTAACTACCCTGTTGTGGTCCAAAGGGTGGCAAACTTGGCTACTTCCATTCCTCTGAGGTGATTGAAAAGCATGAGGTCACTCTCCTTCCCTCTGGGGGAAAAATTCACCTCAGCTTTCCCTCAGCACACTTCTATGTTTCTGGTCCCCGCTCCCTTCAAGAGAGACTACAAACCCCGGCATGCCTTGCTGGTGACGTCACGATGCTCTTTCCTCCCCCCCCCCTTTTGGGTAGGTCTTGCCGGGACGTGGAACTTCCCAAAGCGGAAGTCAGGGGGCGGGCTGAAGGTTGTTGATAGGCGAGCGTTTCTGTGAGTGAGAGAATGGGCTTTAGTTCTGCCACTTCCGGTTTGGGGCTGAGGGGAGGACGATGCACCGGCAGGAGGAGAAACAGCGGCAGAGACGGACTCTTCTCCGCTCCGGCTTCGCGTGAGCCGAGGGTGAAAGGCCTCCCACTTCCGCAATGAGCTGCCTGCTGGCCGAAGGTACCACAAACGCCTTTCCTTCCTTGCAGCGCCTCTTCAGTTCAGGGCGCACCTCCCGCCCTGCAGCGGCCTCTCTTCTGGGAAGGCCCTGCCCTCCCTGGGGTGCATCTCCAGTGTAGAAGGAATGCAGCTCGAGCCCACTTTAATTGCCGTGGCTCGGTCTTGGTGGATTTATGGTTTGGTGAGGCACCTGCACGCTTTTGGCAGAGAAGGCTAAAGAGCATGTGAAACTACTACTCCCAAGATTCCATAGCACTATGCCATGGCAATTAAAGTGCTTTCAAACTGCATCCATTCTTCATCCTCCACTAATAGGGATTTCAGGTACCCCTCATTATAAGATTTGTCAGCTTTTGATGGTGAACATGATGGCTATCTAGAACAGGGCTTCCTGTACTTTTTTTTTTTTTGCTTGTAACTCATTTTCACCTGGAAAATTTTTATGTGACTCCATGCATATAGATATGTAAAACAGGTATAAAAATCAAACATTTACTGATACTAAATTAGCATTTGCAAGGCATACTGAACAGGCTGAATTTCCCCCCTGAAACATTTTTGTACAGCTGAAACATTTTTTGCAGAGCCTACTGTAAATACAACACCTTGTTGCTAATAGATTTGTGAAAATGGGTGGCAGTCAGAAACCTTTTACTGTTCCCAGTTTTTTTGGGGCCACAACATTAAGTGATTAAATGATAGGTAAAGGTAAAGGTTTCCCCTGACGTTAAGTCCAGTCGTGTCCGACCCTGGGGGTTGGTGCTCATCTCCATTTCTAAGCCGAAGAGCCGGCGTTATCCGTAGACACCTCCAAGGTCATGTGGCCGGCATGACTGCATGGAACGCTGTTACCTTCCTGCCGGAGTGGTACCTATTGATCTACTCACATTTGCATGTTTTCAAACTGCTAGGTTGGCAGAAGCTGGATCTAACAGTGGGCATTCACTCCCCTCCCCGGATTTGAACCTGGGACCTTTCGGTCTGCAAGTTCAGCAGCTCAGCGCTTTAACACACTGAGCCCCCGGAGGCTCCCGATTAAACACTTTAATATATTAGGTTTATGGTTCCCGTCCCCTTGATCAGGTTGTGTAAGTGTTATTTATTGCTATATAACTGCATTGTTTTACCTTATTTAATAATGTGTTATTATGTTGCTATGTAATGTATGTGTTGTTTTTATGATTGGAAACCGCCCTGAGTACCATCCGGGAGATAGGGCGGTATATAAATAAAGTTTTATTTATTATTATTATAAGTGAAGGGGACCCTATTTGGAAAGCTTGATGCATAGAGGATGGGCTGGTAGCCCTTATTATGTCCCCTTTTTGAGGGCTGGAAAACTTTTCTCTTCATGTAGATTGGACATGGAGTATCTATAGCCAGGTTTTAAAGTTAATTGCTGTTATTTTGTGTTTTATTTATATTTATATTGTTTATATTGTTTTAATTCATGGATTGTGTTTTAACCTATGTTATTGTTGGGCTCGTCCCCATGTGAGCCGACCCGAGTTCCTTCGGGGAGATGGGGTGGGATATAAGAATATTATTATTATTATGGGCAAACTTTGGCCCTCCAGTTGTTTTGGACTTCAACTCCCACAATTCCTAATAGTCGATAATGATGATGATGATGATGATGATGACCAGGGCAGAAAAACAAGAAAACTGATGACAATCCACTACTCAATACACCAGGCATGGGCAAACTTTGGCCCTCCAGTGTTTTGGACTTTTGGTCTGGCTGTTAGGAATTGAAGTCCAAAACACCTGGAGGGCCAAAGTTTGTGCTTGGCTGATGTAGACTGAAGATAATGAAAAAAATCTGTCCTATATGTTATGATTGTTGTGGTCTTTTATTGCTATTTTTAAAACCAGGCAACACTATTTACTAAATAGGAATGTTCAAAGAATAAGCTGTATTAATAGGCATTTTATCCTAGGTAAGGTGTGGTGTCCTTGTCTGAACAATTGTAGTGTGTGTGGGACAGAGATTGGCATGACAGTAGACTTATCCTATGTGTTAATTTTAAAAGTGAAAGCTCCATAAGTTCCCACCCTTGTAACGTTTCCTGCTTTATAAATGTGTTGTGCAGTGCTGGTTGACTTCTTCCCTGTGCACAGTAAACAAATAACGTTTACTGGAAAATGAAAGTACTGTACTCGTAGCCAGCTTGCCTGGGAGATAGTGCTCTTGCCTGGATTTAGTATAATACATTCAAACTTCTGTTGTTATGAAAAACAAGGAAGAATCTTTAAAGATGAACAGCCTTTATGTGGCATACTTTTTGTGGACCGTGAGAATGCTTGAGGTAAAGAAAACATATAACAAATACTGTCAGCCTTTAAGCCAGACTTTGCTGCAGCAACATTAAGTAGCAATCCCTCTGAAAGTTCTTTGTGAACAGGTTTATTTATTTTTGCCCCTAGCAGCTTCTAATGTGAAATGTTGCAGTCAAGGGACAAATATCCTGCCTTCTGTGCTATTTTTGGAGGATACTTTCTTTCTCAGATTTTGCCTGATGACACCTTTGTTCCTTGTAAATGCTCAGGACAAGTTGTTTTCAAATCATATGCAAAAGTGACGAATGTGAGCTACTTCCTACATTGAAATGTTTTGTCAAGATGAGAATCAAACATTCTTGTCTCTGGTGTGATTGCAACCATCTGAAAGCTATGACTAGTTATGAACTGATGTGTCCAGTTTGCATGCACTTCTGTTGTGAAACTGACTTCAGTCTTGAGGAATTTTTGATTGCGGCTTATGACTATGTCTGTGTTCTTCCATGCTATTTCTGGGTACAGTAAAAAATGAAAGTAAAACTACATTCGCTGAACTTTAGTTCTCATATCATGGATTGTACATATAATTTGTGATTGCTGTTGAGAATCTGATGAGTGTTAAAGTACAAGTTAGCCATAGTTAGCTTACACTTTAGATTTACGTTTTATTGTTAATTGTCTTCAGGTCAGGTTTCACTTATGGCAAATATGAGTGGCAGTCTTCCAAGAATTACCATCTTCAAAAGACATGTTGAGGACTCTGGCTTCCTTGATTGATTGGACCCTCCAGAAAGATGTTCTTTTTCTACTGCTTTCTACTTTATTAAGCATTATTATATTTTTACTGAATCATGTCACCTCATGATATGATCAAAGTATGATGGCCTCAGGTTGGTCATTTTGGCTTGCATTCAGAGTTCAAATTTGATATGCTCTTGGATTTCCAGTTTGATAGGCTCATTTGCAAGTTTATATTGGTAAATCACAGTCATGAGGGCATGGCTAAAATGCTGACTAAGATTGTTGTTAACCTAGTGTCATGCAACCAATTGGTCATTGATGCATTGTGTAAATTGCATGGGTGTTGAAAGAAATAAAAGGAAGTAAAGTAAAAAAGATTGTGTTTGGGTGGGACTACTTACAAATTGCAGGAATGTTGATTTATTACGAACACTGTGGAAGATGAGTAATGTCGCGTGTAAAGCTTTTTGAAGAGGGGGCAGGTATTAGATATGCCAACTCTGAATCTTTAGTAGAACTCTTTCTGATTCTTTATTTCCAGAAGCCAGAGAAATGGATTGTAAAGTAATCAATACTTTACAAGTGGGAATAGATAGAAGCCAAGTCAGTTGACTTAGTTCTTCGTTTGATTTATTTTCTGCCTTCCCCCCATTACTGGCATGCACAGTGGCTCATAACAAGATTAAACTTCATACAGGTTAAACAGGTACAGACAAAAGCAGAAAATTATATTATTAAACATAATTAAATAATTGTACAGTACAATAGTATTAATCTGCATTCAGAGAAAGTCTCACTCATGTCAGTAATACTTAATTGTGTATACATTAAAGTTTGTTTAATCAAGTAAGGAGTCTTGTCTATCAAGAGAGGGAGTACTGTTATTTTGATGCCTATTTGGCTCAGGGTCAAAGCAAATTGAACTTCTGGTTGATTCTAGTAATCTCAGATTTCAATCTTGACTGCCTTATGTATATTGTGTGAGATCTTAAATCCAGTAATGACTGAATTGCAGCCTTTGGGTTACATGTAGGCCTCACACCCATTTTTGCACTTATTTAAGACAATAAAGTTTACATTCATCTAAAAACACACTGGCTTGCTTCCAATTTCAAAACTCAATTCCCAAGTAACCATGCAGAAATAGTCAACATTGGTGGAAAAGAGTGCCTGAGAGTGATGTAACATCACTTCTGATTTATCAGCAGTGCCCTGGTATGATTTGCCAAGGATGGCATAAGCAAAACATTGCTCTCAAACCATGTGTTTATTCCTGCTTTAGCCATTCATGAAGGTGCAAGATGGGTGTAGGTTGTCTTTTTTTAGCCTATATCTTTCACATTTCTCTCTGTCTGTATTTCCGCATTTCCATCTCAAAACAATTCTGAACCCTTCCAAGGTAAAATTGGAAGTTCTGTGCATTTTAGTGATCCCCTGAATGTTGCCCTCTATATCCTGTCAGAAGTATACTGTTATCTTTAAAGAATTCTGACAAACAGATTGCGTTTACATTTTTGTATATTCTTGTTCCCTCTCTTTGCTCTTCTAGGTAAAACAAACAAACAAATCCTGTCATAATACTGCCACATCTGTCATGCAATTCTTTCTTTGCAGAAGAATATTCCCTTTGACTTAAAATTGTGATGTGCAGCATATTTGCATCTGTTATTTTAAAGAAAAAAACAGCCCAACAATGTGTGTTGTCTAATCTCAGAAGCCAAGCAGGGTCAAACCTGCTCAGTACCTGGAAGGGAGACAGCCAATGAAGGCCAAGTATTATAGGCTATAATGTGAAGAAGTTAATGGTAACACATTTCTAACTATTCCTTGTTTTAAAATCCCCCATGAAACTCCCTGAGATCGTCATAAGTAGACAGGCGTCTTGAAGGCTTTTATGTTTACTTTTTAAAGCACCCAGTTCTCAAATTTCATCTGTAAAGACTGAGATTAGAGATCACTACATTTGTGGCCAATTACATTAATAAGGAAGATTATGTTTAATAATACATGTATATAAACATTCTGATTAATAATGTATGGAAGCAGTCTTGTGGATTATGTCATTCAGTGTTTCTCATGCTGTCTGATATTGATCATAGCATTTTCCACTCCTACTGTGTCACAGACTAGTGCCATAGCTGTACCCTCCACTTTGAGTAGCCGTGGTGTAGTTATAACATATTATTCTTGCATAAAAAGGAAATTCCTTTGGCTATATCACTCTAAACTCTCTAAATTCAAGAACATTAATTTTAGCATTATGTATGGATACTAGCTGTGTGTTGCTATGGCGTTGTCTGGTGGTGTTGGTGAGAAATTGTTGAGGTAGTGGTGGTATTGAATGTCTGTTGTATGGTTGTCTTTATGTTTAGTATGCATTTGGTTGTTTGTGTACTGTGGTGAGGGTAGAGGAGGTCTATGTCCCTGTGTAATATTGTATAGTATTTATACGTTGTCCTTGTGTTGTGAATGCTTGGATTGTGTCCTGCTGTATAGTAGAAAGGGTTGGGCTGGATGGCCCAAACTTCTGGATTATATGCTTCTATTATTATTATTATCATCATCATCATGTTCACATCATTATTATGTAGAGGCTGGATGGCCATCTGTCAGGAGTGCTTGGATTGTGTCCTCCTGCATGGTAGAAGGAACTACATAACTTTACTGCGCATGGAACTACTTTTTCTGTCAAATTTGTTGTATAACATGATGTTTTGGTGCTTAATTTGTATAATGATTACCTAATTTGATGTTTAATCGGCTTTTCCTGAATCCCTCCTTATTATCCAACATATTCACTTATCCAACATTCTGCCGGCCTTCTTATGTTGGATAAGTGAGACTCTACTGCATATTTATAATCTTATATTATCTGCTTAGAACTGGGTTATATGAGGCCCCTTCTACACAGCTGGATAAAATGCACACTGAAGTGGATTATATGGCAGTGTGGAGTCAAGATAATCCAGTTCAAAGCAGATAATATAAGATTATAAATGGGTTATATAGCTGTGTGGAAGGGCCTTGAGTCTACACTGCCATATAATCCAGTTGAAATCAGATAATCTGTATTTTATAGGCAGTGGGGAAAAGGCCTAAGTGAGGCCTAACTCTGCCTGTCCCCTGGGCTGAGTGGGTTGCTAGGAGACCAAGTGGGCGGAGCTTAGCCTTCTAACTGGCAGCAATTGGATAAAAACAATTATTCCTCTCCCTCTAATTAGGACTTTATTTTTCTTTTTGTTGTATCAACCTAGAGGCGTGGATGAGGGGCTGTCAATTTTCGAGGTTGTGGGGTGTTTAGTTTTGTTGTTTTGTCGGTCGCCGGGATTCCATCACTCTTTTATATGTATAGATTTTTTAAAAAACCAGGAATCCAGACAGAACCCAAACAGATGTTACTTGTATGAGGGAAAAAACAATCAGCATCAAACCTGAGCTACTACTTCAAAGTTTGTGTTCAAGTTCAGCTAAGAGGGGCTTTTAGTGACTGTTTTTGGTGTTTTGAAACTGCCAGCTAAAGAAGGACAGAACAATTTCATATGTATCTTTCATGCTGGCAGGCTGATTTAGATTTAAAGTACAACAAAATTCTCATGCTGGATAAATTCTGATACTACTGTATCTCAAAATGTTAACCTCATTTTCCACAGTATGCATATTTTACATATTTGGTAGCAATACCTAAAAACATTTTTACAGGTGTTATAAATACAATAGATATTAAAAATGTAAAATTATTCATTGTAGTTTATGAAGCGTGATAACAGTAAAAATGGAGCGGACGTCCTATAGCATATTTTTTCTAGTCTGAAATATTTATATAATATTTATTTTATTTAATGATTATGTACTTATATATTAAATAATAATAATAAAACTAAATATCTAAACAATAATAGAAACTTAAGCTGTTACACATCACTATGTTCTTTTTTTTTTAGCCGTCATGGATGAATTAGCTGAAGATGATATTGATATTTTGAACCATGAAAAAGCAGATCTTCATCACAAGAGAGATGGAGAAATTCCCATTCCAGTATATACAGGTGAAGAGTCTGTTGCCTCACATTTTGCACTTGTCACTGCTTATGAAGATATCAAAAAACGGCTAAAAGAATCCGAAAGGGAAAACTCACTCCTAAAGAAAAGAGTTAGAATATTAGAAGAAAAAGTAAGTATCTGTTTAGCACATTTCTGCTATATGGCATGAGAATGTCAATTTATGTTTATTTTGATATTAGTAATAGTAATTAGTAATATTTTAAAGCTCTGAAAATATTTTTTTCTGCCATACCTATAGTTAGAATTTATTTTCAGCTATGGCTAGGATATTTTTAAAGCAACATGCTTATTTTCTAAATGGCCTAAGAGAGCTAGCTGTGAAATGTGTCAAAGCTAACAAATTTGTCTTAATGTTGACACTAGTGAAAATATAATTATCTCATTCTGATCTTTTAGCTACTTGGTTCTCATTTGGAAGAAACAACAAGCCCTGTAGGTCGTGAGCAAGTTAACAAAGCATACCAAGCATATCGAGAGGCTTGTATTGAACGAGATAATCTGAAAAATAAACTGGATAAAATGGTATGTTTTTGTGCCATGGGTTAAAAAGAAATGGAATACTCTATGGCTGCAGTTGTGGAATATTGTAATTTCTAGAATAAACAAGTATAGCATGCCTGGCCATTAGAGCAGATACTTTCTTAACAGAAAAAAATATTGCATTTAGTTGAGGTAGGCACTAAAATCATGTGGATCTCAATGCTGGAGTTCAACATACCTTTAGATTTTTAACTTTTTATTTACTGAGATCAGATTGAAAAGTTCTTATTTATGAATAAGTTCATATCACATGTGATCTTTTTCTGTTGATAAGCTTCATAGAAGGGAAACAATCATTGGAATAAAAATAAGTTTAGGTTAATGTTAAATGTTACATTTAAACACATATAGCTGTATAAATATAAAATAAATAACATCTGGAGCAAAGTATTCAGTGTTTCCTTAGGCTTTCAGGATTCTAGCCAACCTTATATTTCTTAAGTGATTGAATGAATTGTTTATTGTACTAGCCACAGGCCGTGACATCAAATAATATGCAACCTTTAAAAGTACAATAAGCACTTTCCATTATAAACATTAAATCTTATTCTATATACTGGCACTTTAAAATTACAGTAGCAGTGACATGATAACAATAACAATGTCTGATTTGTATCATCCCAAACTATCTCCATTTCTAGCCTTCGCTGCGGACTTTACTAATTTAGCTCGGATTTTTTTAGCTGCAACTGCAAATGTGGCAACCTTTAATGTTATATTTTTGGAATAATCTGCTAAAAAGTCACAGATAACTGCTGACTGTTGCCATACTGCCCATTCTTACAAAAAGGTCATTATACAAAGGGCAGTGTGACAGATAGTGTATTAAATCTTCTCTTTCCCTCGACCCACAAATAGAAAGTTGTTGTCTTTCTCAAGTATATTGTCAGCTTCTCATACTATTTGATGTAGTGCACCACAATTGTTTTTCTCTCTGTGCCAGAGACCAGTACTATATTCATGATGTATTATTGTTATATTTAGTTGGTTTCCTGGAAAGGTGTTATGAATTGGCACTGATCCACCATTTTGATAGCATTTCTATAAGGTATTCAATCTGGCCAAGTCACCCTCCCTCTTCCATTTCCCCAGCTTTCTGTTTTTCTTTTCCAGCTGATTCCAACACTCAGTTGCCTCTAGAGGCCACCAACACTGCCCTGCCCTTTTTTGGCTGCAGTTTGTCAGACTCCACCCCTTTTAATGTTTTGTACATTTGCAAATTTCGGGATTCGCCCATGCATATCAATACTTCCCTCTTATTTCTCAGTGACCCATTTTGGCTCCAGTCCTGTTGGCAATACGTCTTGCATTTGCTATTAGAGAGACTAAAGTTAGGTTTGATACAGAGGTTGCAGATGCATGGATATATGTAGAGCAAGTGTTGCAAATGTATATATAAAGAGAAGTCTGCTAGTTTGGTGCAGATTGTTTAAAAGGTAGGGAACAAATTGCTAACAAAAAGCTAGTGATTATACTAGAATCGTTCACTAGCTGCCTCAGGTAAATTTGGCTTAGAGGCGAGATGTAATTTGTCCCGACACCAACACTCTTTGGCAGAGAAGTAAAGAGCTTGTAAAACTACACACAGTTAAAGTATTGCCAAACTGCATGACCTTTACAGTGTAGGTGCACCCTAAATCTCTGATATCTCTGTCATCGCTTCATGAAAAGCCAGTTGGCATTTTGTCTCCCAGTATTTAAGGTGTGTGCTGATTTTATTAATTACTAACAATTAAATGTAGATAGAAAAATCCTGACAGTATGTCCCTCCCTCAAATAGATAAAAGAAAATTCGGAGTCCTTGCAAAACATGAATGAGCAGTTGCAATCCAAAGAAATGGAACTGCTGCAGCTAAGAGCTGAAGTGGAAACTGAACGAGGTATGCATTGTTTATCAAAGTATAAATGTATGTGCTTGACTACAGAGCCGCACATTCAAAACATTGTCGCTCACTGTCTCTTTTCCTCTTCTAATTTGGTTTCTACATAGCTTACTGCAATGATATCCTATTACAGAAACTAAGTGCAGTGGTTCTTAATATTTATTGGTGACGTTACTGTTGCTATGACAGTGTATTGCCAACATTTCATTCACAAGCCATGATACTGTATTTGGAAAAGAGAGATTGTCTACTTCTAGGCATACTTTTAGATACATTTGTGGGGAATACTTCGTAATAATAAATTTCTGTAGCTTTCAGTTTAGGGCAGGGTTTATTGTAATGAGGCTCACATTCCTATCCTATTTATACATTATCTTTCAACAGATGAATAGGATAGTCTGCAGAGATTTCAAATTGTATCTGAAAAATTAAATCAAATATGAAAACAAAAGCATTAAAACAGCACATTATAAAAATGCTGCATAAGGAGTCAGCAGATTTTAAAGCAAATGCTGTCAGTAAAGCAGTGCTTGGTATTTTTCAAAAGCCAGAGGAGACAAACAAGTCTTTGCCTGCCCCAATCTGAAACTTGGCTGCAGTTTTTTGAAGCTCTGAAGTTTCACAGCAGTTTCCAAAGGCATAGAGCAGGGGTCCCCAAACTAAGGCCTGCGTGCTGGATGCAGTCCTCCAAGTTCATTTACCCAGCACTAAAAATTAGACTTAGGATCTCCCTAGGTCTGAAATGACTTGAAGGCACACAACAACAACAACAACAACAACCCTAATTAACTTAGCTATCTCATCAGCTAAAAGCAGGCGCACACTTCTCACTGAAATACTGGTAAGTATATGTTGACAAAATTGTTCTCTATTTTAAATATTGTATTGTTCTTACATGGTTTTTTTTTTGCACTACAAATAAGATATGTGCAATATGCGTAGAAATTCATTCATGTTTTATTCAAACTGTAGTCTGGACCCCCAACAGTCTCAGGGACCATGACCCAGCCCTCTACTTAAAAAGTTTGAAGACCACTGGCATAGAGTCTGTTGCAGTCTTCCAAATATTCTGTTATGGTATTCTGCAACTGGTGAATATTATCAGAATCTTAGCTGAGTATTCTAGCCCTCATCCTAGACAGTTTCCAATATTATTGGATCAGACAGTTCTCTGGGCACCTTCAGAGACTAAAGTAAACTAGTAAACGATGTTCATTTGTAAAAGAGTTGAGTCATTTCACAATCAAACTATCTTTCAGACTTGTTTATAGTATATTCAGAGGTCAGTTCCAAGTCTGTCAAGGTTTCAAGAGGCCGTTGTAGAAGGGACTTTCCTAAATGACTGAAGAGGTATTATGTATCAGAAGAAGTTGCTAATTGTGCCAAAATATTTTAGTCATGTTACATGATCCTTCCTCTGGTTTCCTTTCAAAGACATAGAAACTGACAGCAAGTGCAGGGAGTCCCCAAGTTACAAACACCCAACTTACAAACTACTCATAGTTTAGAACTGGGGTGAGATAACAGGAGTGAAAAATTTTTACCCCTCGAAAGGGAAATTCACTACTGGAAGAGTTATCATGGGGAAAATGTGTCTCTACTGAAGCTTTCTCACCAATCCTTGTTTCCACAACAAGTCAAATTTTTCAAAATCCAATTATTTCAGGGACGGAAAGTGAGGTGAAATCTTCTGAACAGGTGCACAGACAGCAAAACAAACACCACATGGGTGTTAATCCTTCCCAGTGCTCTCTAAAGCATGTGTGTTTGGCTGGAGTTGCACTTAAAATGCACCTGTTCTGACATATGTACAATTGCAGATCAAGAATAAACCTACAGATCCTATCTTCATCATTTGGGGACTGCCTGTACATATAAACTACTTCTAAAAGCTAAATTATTGTGGGAAGAATTATACAAATAAAGTGATTGTGCCAGAAATCTCTCTAGGGAAAGGGGTAATAATTGCAATCCTAAACTGAATTACAAGAGAATAAATCCAGTAGATCCATTTGGTTTTAAATAAAAGTAATGTGCAAGTTTTGTATGAGAAACTAATACAAAAAGAAACATTGTATGTGTCAGAAATCTGTGGATACCAAATGAGTCTGGAGCGCTCGTCGTGTCCAAATATTTCAAAATAAATGATTACTGTACAACCCATGTGCCTGCTGATTTTACCTACCTGCATCTAACAAAATACATCCTCTGTAGGAATTTTCTAGGTACTTGCCTAAGGTTTGTTTAAACTAGAGGTTTCTATAGAGTTGGATTGGAGAACCTAGCAAATTTCTAGAGAGGATACCTCTTTAGGAACCTGTAGGCCCTTCATTGTGGCTCCACAGTAACTCCCAGTGGAAGTCATTCACTTCAGTAGGGTTCATTATTTATTATCCATGGTTTCCTGCTTCCAAAGTAAGTTCAGAAACAAATTCCCTGTGGATATAGGTGTCAAACTATATATTAGAAATACGTAATGAGTTCTTCTAAAATGTGATGTCAACCCAGCCTTCTGATTTTCCATTTAAAAAATATGCATCTACTAATGAAAGATTCTAGGAGTCAGTGTCAGTAAATCAGCATTTATATAATAAAGTTTATTACTCAAAAACAACTACAGTAGAGTCTCACTTATCCAAGCTTAACAGGCCGGCAGAAGCTTGGATAAGCGAATATCTTGGATAATAAGGAGGGATGAAGGAAAAGCCTATTAAACATTAAATTAGGTTATGATTTTACAAATTAAGTACCAAAGCATCATGTTATACAACAAATTTGACAGAAAAAGTAGTTCAATGTGTAGTAATGTTATGTTGTAATTACTGTATTTATGAATTTAGCACCAAAATATCACGATATATTGAAAACATTCACTACAAAAATGGCTTGGATAATCCAGAGGCTTGGATAAGCGAGGCTTGGATAAGTGAGACTCTACTGTATTGTCATATGCTGGTTGTTAATTGTGTAGTTTTCTTTACAGTGGGGAAACAGCTTATACAGAGTTCTGAAAATCAAATAAAAAAGTTCTATTCACATCAAACCTGATTGAGTGATAGATTTTATATTATTTCTTGGCAGTGCTGAAGAGTCTGAGTTCCAACCCATCTGACTGGGAAATAGACAAATTAAATAATGCCCTGAAGGTGCATAGTTTGGAGCAAGATTTGGAGAGTATGAGAGAAGAATGCAACACCCTTAGAAAAGAGCTACAGCAATCTCTACAGAAGGTATTATTGTATTATGAATTTTGTTATTAAGATGGGGAAGAAGGTGCATGAATTTCTAAAATGTAATGTTAGTAGCTCCATAGTTCATGGATAAAGAACTAACAGTTTGACAAAAGGTACAGAATAGAATTTGTGACAACGCCCTTCAAATTAATGACTAGTCTAATTATTTACAAGAAGGTGTTAGGGCTGTGGTCCTCTGCATGCCAATGTCATGCTATTTTGAAACATGTTTGTACAAGTTTGTACATGTTTTGAAACAAGTTGTCTGTATAATTTCCATACTATTTCAGTGAATGTATTAAGAACATTGTTCTTTCTTATTCTTCTGGGCTGATTTCGCTGGGCTGATTACAATTAGCACTTTTTGGGTGACAAGATATAACTTGGCATGTGTTTCTCAAGTAGCAGAAACTGAGGCTGGATCTACAATGCCATGTAATGCAGTTTGAAACTACATTATATGGTCAATGTAGACTCATAAAAATGTTCAGCACAGTTAAACCGCCTTATATAGATCTACACTGACCAAATAATGCAGTTTTAAACTGCATTATATGGCAGAGTGCTCCTGCCAACCTAGCAGTTTGAAAACATGCCAATGTGAGTAGATCAATAGGTACCGCTCCGGCGGGAAGGTAACAGCACTCCATGCAGTCATGCCGGCCACATGACCTTGGAGGTGTCTATAGACAACGCCAGCTCTTCGGCTTAGAAATGGAGATGAGCACCAACCCCCAAAGTCAGACATGACTGGACTTATTGACTTTAAGTAGACCCAGCCTCAATTGCAGGTTTAAGGAAGGTCCACTAGATGGTGCTAAACGCAAACCTTTAACTTGAATTGATGGTTACTATGTTACCTGTAGGGAGAATTGGCATCTTTATCAATCTCCTGCTTAAAATTTACAAAGCATATAATTTGTAGCAGTTAGGTAATTCATGTACATGTTGCAGTAACACAGTATTTTGTTACTGATTTATTATTTGTGTTGTTAAATAGTCATGCTACTATGTTTCTGTTAAACTCTCATTTTTAAAATGTGTCATGCTTCAAGTGAGTTATCTAGAATCAGTTTAATTAAATTAAAGCTAACATTTAAATCCTGAGGCTCATGTTTCTGGTATAATGGTGCAATGTTTCTGGTACAATTGTAGCCTGGCATATGGCAATGCTGGAGAATAAGTGGAAGGATGTTATAGCTACTAGCTGCTAAATAAATACAATTTTTTTAAAGCCAGTAATTAAATCTTATTTCTTTTCAGGCTGAAACCCAGGAAGGAACTTTAATAAATGGAGAGTTTTCGCAGCAGCAGGACATTCATAGGTATGATGACCCTTGGAATTCTTTTCATCTTTGTTATAAAACTACACTACAGTCAGTTTCTGTAAGTAATCAAACCCAAAGTTTTTCACTCCAAAGAGGACTGGTTTGATTTGGAACAAAGTTGTGGCAGACCTAACCACAGTCAGCCATGCCTTGGCGACATTCAGGAGAGCATATATGATGTTTTTAGGCTGTATAGGAAGAATGTTCAGACTTGATGTCTAGTCCAGAATGCATCTTTAAGACATACTATGGAGCATCTAACTTTGATCTGAGGTAACCTTATTGGTTATTTCATCATTGTTGCTTTCTGGGTCCAATCCAGAGTGTTGAATTTAAACTTTAAAGCCTTGATTCCAGTTCTTGGTTTCCAAAATGTTGTTGGATTTTAGCTCCCAGAAACACCAGCCTGTATAGTCAATAGTAATGGATTTAAGAAATATAGTCACCTGATATGTAAGGACCCACAAATTGGGAGCAGAGCCTTTGCGGCTGAAGTATTTGGGCATAAATACTCTAAATAAATACATAAATAGTAATCTCAAATACTGACTTATGCCATATATGGGCACTGAGAAGCCTTTGTTCCATTTCCAACAGAAGCACAGTGGGTAGTTCCACTGGACAAGGCCCTTTTTAATGGTAACACAAGGGCTGTGGAATTTTACCCATGGAATGCTTCTCTCACTTTCAGCCCCACAGTTTTTAGGTGATTAGTGAAAACAATTTTGTCTCAAAGGAGCAAACAGTTTGGAGTAGAGTGATTTGTTTTGTGCTTATTGCTGTCGGTTTTTTGTTATTTCGTGGTTACCTACTGTGTGATGTCTTCTGTTCTATTGATGATTCTGGGTTGGAACCAGATGGAATTATACTTAGATGAAATAATTGAAATCAATATGGCTTATGTACATTCTGTTGATTTCAGCAGGCCTTTTCTCTGTATCTGTATGTGTAGATCTGAGCTATTGTTGTCATTTTGAGGTTTAAATACGTTATAATAAGGTGGTATGATGTAAAATATTTTGTATATAGATAATGAACTGTGGGACAAACTTTGAAGGCAAGAGGTTATGGTTTGAAGTGTATTATCAAGTCTAAATAATACACAATTGCACAGTTCTTTAAATTGCAGGCAGTCCCTGGTTTATGAACAAGATAGGTTTTGTAGGCTTGTTCTTAAGTTGAATTTGTATGTATGTCGGAAGAGTTAAATTTTTGAGTGTAAACCCACCCAAAAATGTAATTTTCTTTTAGTTTTGGCCAGCATAGGGAAGCGTTAAAAACCCTGTAACATTTCTTTTGTTGTCTGTGCCCTTATTCGGAAGATGTCACCTCACTTTCTGTCCCTGTAACAATTGGGTTTTGAAAATTTTGACTTGTTGTGGAAACAAGGATTGGTGATAAAGCTTCAGGAGTGACTTTTCTTCCTGTGGGTAGATTTCCTCTCACTTTCTGTTGTTTCAACCCCATTTGTAACAAGAAGTCGTTTGTAAGTCAGATGTTTGTAATTTGGGGATTGTAATAGGATCAAAACTATAGAAATGAATCCAATGGCCATTGCTTATTCCCTTCCTTTCCTTTATGTGCTACACAGTTATATGGTGAAGTTTCTGAATATTTGAAGCCTTCGGTCATTTATTTCTTTGATTCTCTTACAATAAATGAATGCTCTCTAAGAAATAACTCTTTGAGAGATGTCTTCACAAAACTGTGTGAGAGTTCATGAGAAGTAGGAAGTTTGTCTTTATGAAGCTTACCGTGATGTTGTCATCATCATGGGGTAAGGATTTTAGTTACAGCAGAGGACCTGGAAGACGCTACAAAGATGTTTTTGTTGGGTTTTTTTTTTCCTTTCTGGAATATCTCTCTGACTCTCTTCTTTTCTTACTTAGCCTATTTTGCACAATGTTTTCCCCTACTTTTATGTATTAATAAAAGCATAAATAAAAACTTTTTTTTAAAAAGGATTTTAGTTACAGCTTTGTTAAGGTGGTACCCAAAGAAGTGAGTGAGGGCATCTAAAACAAGCAACACTCTGAGCAGTATAGAGATTGGATTTATGTGCTAACCAATGACCCATTTTCAAAGCCCTGCTCATGTGATGTGCTTTCAAATTCCACATACTGAGAAAAGACATTAAGGCATACTTACTGATATTTCCAATCTTCAAAAATGCATTTTCCTTGTTTTCCACATGAGGGAGAAGTAAGACCTGGTTGGAAGAGGTCATTTTATTATTACTTTGTGGGTTACATCCAAAAAACAAGGATGATGGGAGAAAGTCAGAGTGTATAGAGACTCCATCTGTGTTAATAATGTATACATGTACCCTTTAATCACAGCTATTCAATTTAATTATTTGGTTGAAGTTTCTATTTTTCTAAAACAATATTGTGGTGGTTATTTGGTAAGCAGCGCTGGGAGTTGCACTGTATTAGGAATAGTTTTGTTTTCAAAAAGCATTTCTTGGGTATGCAAATTAGCACATACACACTTTGCCTGTGAAAACAAGTCAACAGCTCTTTTGACACCCAAAGAAAATTCTTTGAAATGTTTGTTGCGGCAAATACCCTTTGATTTGATTTGACTGTCAGGATTCATTTACCTGATATTCTTGTGAAATAGTTGTCACTTGTCAATGACACATGACATTTCTTTGATCAAATATGTGTGGTTTTTTTTTTACTTCAAAACAGTTAAGCTCCAAATGTAGTGGTGGTTTAATATTATTTTTAACCTGATTTTAAAAATCTGTGATACAGGATTGCTACATTGTTTTTATTACTGCCAGAAATGTAGCATAGTTACAAGTCTTTTCTTACTCATCAACTACGGTGCAGGTGAGGAAAAGAAAATAATATTCGAAAAACAGTCTTAAAGGAATGACATTATAAACTTAAAATAAGCTTTTAATTGGAAAAAATCTTCACATTTTTGAGGTGCTTGCTGATTATATTGATAACCTTATCATCTCTCTAGAGTTATATTTGAAGATTTTCTGAATTTTCCTAAAGTTTAAGATTCTATTTCAATTGCAATAGATGCATTCTCACCTTTTTTTAGAGCCAGTAGAATCCATCTTGCAATTCAGTGGCAGTCCATTGATTTATCATTATCAAATATTGATGAAATTAAACTTCTGTTGAGTTTAGTATACATCTGAAACCAAAATTCTATATCCCAAAAGACTAAATCTTCTGTGATTATAATCAATAATAAAAATTTGGCTCTTGAATAGTGGGGACCTACAATGCATTAAATGTATCAAATTGAAATACATCAGTAAGAAAAGTGATTTGTTCATAGTGCCTGCTGCCAAGTTAGACAATAACTGCCTTAATTATTGTTTGATAATTATTGAAAAATGTCAAGTATTTAAGATGAAAGATTCATCAGATAGTGGTAGCTGGCAGGCAGGGTGGCTAGAGTGCAGACAGATTGAAAGAGCAAGGGAGATGAGAATAATCTAAATCTCTACTTTTGAGCCTTCAATTTTAGGAAAGCTTTTAGACAGGTGGAATTAACTAGAAATTGTATGCACGGAATACAACTTTGGTATCTGAATTTTGTAGCTGAAGGTATGTTTGCTGCTGTACAAACCAGTATTTTTCTCTGTATTGTCATTACTGAAGTGATGAAGGTACATCGGTAACTGAAATAGAACTTTTTCCAGGGATTCCATCACTTAACTTCTCCAGGGCTAATGAAAACCATTTCAGTGGTGTAGGGAAGCCTATATAATTTATTGACTGTATGTTTTTGGAAACAAAAAATGATGAAAATTTTGTGGAAAAGTCACATGCCTTCCATTTTTGGAACACAAACACTCTGCTGTTTATGAAGCAGTTGAGTTGTTACACGGTAACTGATTCAGGTTTATGCTAAGTAGTCATCAGCATAATAGGATTCTTTCCCCTAGACCTCAGCCTTTGATAGCCTGAATAAATGAGAACATCTTTCATTTATTGAGCAAGATGAAAATGCATCTTGTTCTTTTAACTATTCTGATAGTTATAAATTGCATTTTCACAGAAATTAGATGTTCCTCAATTTTGGTTTTCTTTTCTCATAACTCTGGTAACGCTAAACATTTGTTCAGGTATAGTTTAAACGTGACAGAAGCAGCATAGTTGTTGGAAAGTATTCTGTCCCCATAAAGGGATTTAATATTCGAGGATTCAATATCCATTATATCACTAACCCATGCTCCTACAATATCTAGTCATCTACCCAACCAACCAACCCAGAAAGTATTAGTCTGCTTCTCTAAATCTTCCATTGTGTTTCTGTGGTATTCTTCAGGCCGAAGTGCAATCAAAATATAGCCTTTGTTTTTTTCTCACTGATTCAGGTATCTATGGGGCCCATGGAATGTATCCCCTGTAGATAGGGGCTTTGAACTGTAGTCATATTGGGTTGCTGTGATAGTTATTGTTTCAGTAAGCTTGGATCAAGTCTTGTAGCAGCATTCTTGCCTTGAGGGAGAAAGGAAAGTGTTTTAGGAGCATCAAAGGTATAAATAAAGGATCTCTCACCATATGTTATACCTGCTGTTTTGCCTTAAGGGTTATTGGCTCCAATCTGAACATTTTGTCGCTAGAGCAAGGGGAGCATGCACAATTTTGATGACTGAACCATGCATTTATCAGAAGTGGAATTGTGTGGCACTCCTAATGTTGTTGAAGTAGCCTTA
Source organism: Anolis carolinensis (assembly GCF_035594765.1). NCBI lineage: Eukaryota > Metazoa > Chordata > Lepidosauria > Squamata > Anolidae > Anolis > Anolis carolinensis. The sequence goes on from NC_085846.1 coordinate 73,987,091, forward strand.
GCCAGCAGAGTGAGGAATGCTGAAATTCTGCTTGGTAGTATCTGGTGGGGCTGCCCAAACAAGGTACAGAGGGGTGGCTGTTTAACTCTAAAGTATGAATTGTCTCCCTGACCCTTCAGGATTGTTTCTCTAAGATGTCAGAAGCTTGAGCCAGCCACGTCCTTCTCTAACCCTACTCTCCATTATCATCCCCTTTTGTTTCCTAATACTCTGTTAGTTTTTTCTTGGTATCAGATTTCACTGATAAGATTCTTGTCTGCTTTGACATATAGATTATTTTTTTTAAAAATTCTCAAGTGGCTTTAAGCATTCACATGAAGGTTGTTACTGGACAGTTTGATAATTTTGAAAAATGTCTAATTTTCAAATATAGGAAGTCCCCAAGTATTTGGCTTCTTGGCTGATAGCAAAATTAGCTGGCAAATAGCTCTAGAACACTATTTAATTTAGAAGTCTTTCCACTTAGAATCATAGAATCATAGAATAGTAGAGACCACATGGGCCATCTAGTCCAACCCCCTGCTAAGAAGCAGGAAATCGCATTCAAAGCACCCCCGACAGATGGCCATCCAGCCTCTGCTTAAAAGCCTCCAAGGAAGGAGCCTCCACCACGGCCCCGGGGAGAGAGTTCCACTGTCGAACAGCTCTCACAGTGAGGAAGTTCTTCCTGATGTTCAGGCGGAATCTCCTTTCCTGTAGTTTGAAGCCATTGTTCCATGTCCTAGTCTGCAGGGCAGAAGAAAACAAGCTTGCTCCCTCTTCCCTATGACTTCCCTTCACATATTTGTACATGGCTATCATGTCTCCTCTCAGCCTTCTCTTCTGCAGGCTAAACATGCCCAGCTCTTTAAGCTGCTCCTCATAGGGCTTGTTCTCCAGACCCTTAATCATTTTAGTCGCCCTCCTCTGGACGCTTTCCAGCTTGTCAACATCTCCCTTCAACTGTGGTGCCCAAAATTGGACACAGTATTCCAGGTGTGGTCTGACCAAGGCAGAATAGAGGGGGAGCATAACTTCCCTGGATCTAGACGCTATTCCCCTATTGATGCAGGCCAGAATCCCATTGGCCTGCATCAATAGGGGAATAGCGTCTAGATCCAGGGAAGTTATGCTCCCCCTCTATTCTGCCTTGGTCAGACCACACCTGGAATACTGTGTCCAATTTTGAGCACCACAGTTGAAGGGAGATGTTGACAAGCTGGAAAGCGTCCAGAGGAGGGCGACTAAAATGATATTGATACTTAGATATTGGTTTCTTCCTTTTTGTCTAATGTTTTAATTGGGAATAACAATACACATTTATATAGCATGCCCATTTCCATGTGACTGCATAATAAAACTGAAGTATACTACCAGATGTATTGAAGGCTGTTTTATTTAGGTTTTGAGGAAGGATTTTAAAAATTAGGGATAGTTGTTGGTGCTAAAAAGAATAGAGGAGCCTCCACACTTATAATTGGTATATTTACAAATGATAGAAGTTGAGGCAGCTACTGTTGAAAAGTGATCCGTGTGGTCTATTCCTGGTGCTCAAAGACATCTGACTGTTGGCTGTTGGAAGAGGTATGCTGGGATCATTGAAACTTTGTCTCATCTAGCCAGGCATTAAATACTTCATATGATCTCTCAGTTTTTCCTTGGTATTGGCAACTTGGCTTCACCAACTACAAAGAAAAGTTGATGTACTACTTTATGTGTCCTTTTGTAGAACATTGATAAGTAATGCTGCTGGTACCCTGTGAGATTGAGCTTTTTAATGCACTGCAGTACTTTAATATTTAGAAATAATTGATTATTTTTAATAGTGGCTTGCAAAACGTATTAAAAGCTCTCCAAAGCAACTGTTTTTGATTTGAGACATTTTCTGTAAATTCTAGTTATAGAAATTGAAAAACCTGCTGAATTTTTCACTTTTTAATGTGTTTTCAGTGTAAATGTGCAGCATGCATACTGGGAATTGAAAAAAGAGATGTCTAATCTACATCTGGTGACTGAAGTACAAGCTGAAATGCTAAAGAAACTGAAACTTATACCATTAGGAACCAGGAAAGGCAAGTCAAGATTTATATAATGTGGTCTTACAAATAAGACATTGTCTCTAAGCTGTACTATTTTGGAGTGCAGCTTGCTATCTTATCTTATCAAAACCTTACCGGTCCCATTTTTTTTCTAGTTCCAACCTCCCCATTTTCTGTCTCTACTTCTGTCTCATACTGGTCAACTTCACACATAAAGGTGTTGCTGGTGGGTTTTTTTAATGCTGCATTCTCTTCCCTTGTGGCTTTTTTCATCAGTCAAGTGTTACTTATTTGTACGAGGCTGAGGTGTTAAGTTTAGTTGTATTTGACCTTTTACCACAACTACTTCATATAAAAACACCAAAAGATCTTTCATTTTTCAAATGCCTCTCTCTGCAAATAGTGAATGCTTTAAGATGCATGCATACCAAAAATTCCAACCAATAATATATATCTTACATTTCATAATAATTTGCTGAGGGATAGAGTTGTTTCTGACAGCTGTTTTATATAAAATGAAATTTCTACACAGAAATAACTTCGTAAAAATTCATTCTTTTTTATAATTTGAAACTTTCCTTCTGAATTTCCCCATGTCATTTTGAATACTTAAATAACCAGACTTCTCCTTAGCCTTCAGAAACTATAGAAGAGGGATGTGGAATACATGTAAGGGCCTAATGTTTCCATCTAATGATATCTGAAGGCCCATGTGGTGTGCACCCATGTTGTTTAGACTGATTTCAGTAGCCAACACACATTTTGCTGCTTCAAATGTTAGGCTTGTTTCTAGGCATATTTGACCTGCTGATTACAAAAATGGAAATGGTTTTTCCCTATCAGTTTTAGTTTTTAACATACAGAACATGTTCCATCTACCAGTTGCCATCTGCTCATGCATGTAAGACCACGATAACCATATCTAAAAAACCTAGAGCTGATGCAGTCTATCCAATGCAGTTTTCTGAACCAGCACTCCAAATTACCTCAAAAACAGGCCTAAAAGCCAAGAAGAAAGCATGTTTTTTTTTTGTTGGGCTGTGTTTATAGATTGACATTTTCCCATACGATTTGGAGTCAAATCGGGAAACAACGCACCCAGGAAGCATGTATTTCATAAAGTGGAAGAGATATTCCCTTTTTAACTCTAAAAGAAACAGAAGTAGGCAGGGTTAATTTCCCCATTCTCCCCACTCCCCAAATCCCCGTGGTTAGATGTTTGAAGAAAACTTCTGGCTTTCCAGATGATGATGGACGACTTCTCCCATCAATCTTAGTCAGCTTAGCCAATAGTGAGAAATAACGGAAAATTGCAGCCCAAAAACATGATTACCACAGATTGTCGTCTTCTGTTTTTTTTCTGTTGACTTCCTTTGAAGCAGATTGAGAGGAAGTGTTGCCAGGTAGTGAAGGGTTGCAAATAAGGTGGATTGGGACAAGTTACCTCTTGAACCTTTCTAATGTTAATCTTTCATACACACATCCCTGAAATATCTGTTATTTAGCTCGAATATCTGTTATTTACTTCTTGAATATCTGTTACTTAGTTCTGGAAGAGTTAAATGTAGAAAATAGAGGTTCTTTAGAAGCACTTAAAGTCATAGTAAAGTGAAATAAATGAGCATAAGTGAAGGGTTGCATTATTATGAATTCTGATCTGATAAATAAAAACATGACATTTGAGTTTTCAATGCCATTTGTTTAACTGAAAAGTGAGAATATTTTTTTATTTCTACAGTGCCATCCTGTACGCCTCTTCAGTGTGTTGAAGATCTTGAAAAGGATACTGCTAATCTACATTTAGCGGATTTTGGAGCAGTTTGCAAAAAAAGGCTACTCCCGCCAAGTGACCAAATTTTCAGCAATTCTGCATCTTCATCATCATGCATTGATGCGAAACCTATTCCAGTTTGTGACTCTGAGTTTCAAGAACACAACTCCTATGGAAAGAGCTCTCTGGAGGACAATTCATGGGTCTTTCCAAGCCCTCCCAAACCAAGCGAGACAATGTTTTGGGAAATGAAAAACAGAGTGTGCCATTTAAACTTTCCAGAAAGCAATTTGGATCGGTGTAACCAAAACTGCCTGGACAAGAGCTAAGAACCCAAAAGGAATAACTTGGTATAGCTTTGAAGAAAACATGGAGGGGAAGAGGAGGAAACATTCTAAGCAGGATTTGACTCCTTCCTTGCCTACATTTGGAAACAAGTTGAACAAAAGGGACAGTAGAAGAAGAAATGCTTACTGTACTCTGATTGCATATCTGCAGGTTAGCCAAGTATTAAACCTCAGAGTAAAACAAAAGCTGTTGATTGCTGCAAATTGTGAATAATATTGCTTTGCAATACAGTATCTTCAGACATTTCTTCAAACTGTGAGAGTGTCCCCTCCCCCCCCCCCCCCCAATAGTTTATTTCCTTTTAAAGCTTCTCAGGTAAAAAAAATGGAATATGATTTAGCTTTCTCCTCCAGTTTTGACAGTCACTGGCTTTTCATAATGTGTGGTGTGTGCTGCAAAGAAAAGGTGAACAATGAATTATTGTGATTGGTTTCAGCCAGAGTACTAAGGTTATTTCTTGGCTGTGTTTTCCCATCAGCCTCGCAGCAAAGGATCTGAACTGCTAGAAGACTAAAGTTATGACAAATTCTCTCACCACTGCAGAAACAGGGTAGCATAATAGACAATTGGGGTTACATGCCCCAAGATAACTAAGATTGCTCTAACCAAATCACAATGATCACTGTCTCCACTTTCTGATTTTACTTTCATGTAGGCAGACTTGAGGATAAAGCTTTTACCCCAGATGCATTTAATTTTTCTGGAATGCATTTCTGCCTTTGTTATTAAGATGCATCAAGCATCTAAATATTATGCACATGGGTACTTAATATTCTAACTATCAGCTTTCAGATAATTGTGCTTCCTATATCACTGATTACCGGTAGTTTTAGTAGTGAGATCTGTTAATCCACATTAAACTACTAGAAGTAGTAGAAGAGAAAAGAATGGATGCCTTCCAAAGTGCAGAAATTGACACACTTCCAGTATTATGTAGACCTTAAGATATGCAGAAAGCAGTGGGCAGGTTTTTTTTATGTTGGAAAGTTCTGCCATAGATGTGACACCAAAGGGATAGAACAGCTTCAAGTTTTGCTTATTTTGTATTAGACTTCAACCTGATCATTCCATTATTTATTAATTCATTACTCCTACATCTTCCTCCTGGTGTCTTAGTTTTGCACTTGAAACATGAATAAGGAAAAGTAAAATGTAAAATCTGTATTTCACTAATAATTTCGACATGATTTTTTTAAAACTTGTTTAGACTTTTTCTTAAGCAGCACAACCACACTGGTGTACTGTGAAAGAGAAAGAAGTGTGTTTTCATTTTCTTGCATTGCAGGCTGTATGTTTCAGTGCTGGCTGCATTATTCCTTGTCCTCATACTGAAGATAATATAGTCTGCAGAGGATGAAAAACAGGATTCCTTCTACTGGTTGTAGTGAATGACATGAATAATATATGTACCATTCACCATATACTTTTTAAATTTTCTTGTTCATGTATGCTGGCTTGCCTGTGATTAAATGGAAATGGTTTCTGATGCTGGAATTTATTCTGACCAATGAGCATAGCTGACTCCAGGGAGTACAATCTCCTGAAGAGTAATAGAACAAAACCCAATATGCATAAAATAAATCCATGTCACTAGACTTTAGCAGATAGAACCAACTACCTGTGTAATAACAAAGCAGCAGAAGCTGTTTCTCATGCGGTTACATAGCTCTGGTGTGTTTCTCAGGGCTGTCCGTTTGATAGTAGAGATCTGGATAAGTAACATTGTCCAGAGCACAGAGCTGCTTAACATTTTGAGCAATGTACTGAAGAAATTATCATATTTTTAATAAATTATTTTTGTTTGAAAAAGGCTTTCTGTAAATTGATACAACTACAGTATTTGGAGGGATATTCTGAACTACATAATACTGAGAAATGCTATAAGTGTAAACACTGAATTTTGTACTTGCCGTGTAATTTTCAGTCTGAGCTATTTTTTCTTTCATTTTACCCCCGTTCTAGTTTATAAACCTTAATTCAGAGGCATGGCATAATAATGGAGACATTTTTCTTTAAATCATATTCTGCAATTTGTTGCTAAGGATCAGAATGGTATATGCTAGAAGGTTAAAGCTCACAGCAGGTGAAATAGCTGAAATGTGTTCCCGATGAAGAAGATAGTTGTTTTGATTACATATAATGATTAGTAAGAGATTTAAATAGCTAAATGTCCTGGAGGTCAGCTATACATTGTGATGATTGCTCCTTCTCTTCTGCTTTCCTGTTTCTAACATTTTAAATTCCTGTCCAGGCACTGGAGTTGACATACTGGGAAAACCTTTTGACAAGGCTGCATTATTTGGTTTCCTACATTGTAGTGAGAGAAAATGATGCTATAGTACTAATTTAGGATAACAAAAAGTAGTTTTAGCAGAGGTTTAATCATTGTAATCTTGATTTGTAATTGAGATGCTACTGAGTGGTACCACCACACACCTATTGAGTTTGAAGTCATAAAAGGACTGATGAAATTCATGGAAATATAATGCATTAAAAATGAAAGATCTGGAATTAAACTTAATTAGGATTTTTGTCCCTTTCAAATGTCTTTTTTTAAAAAAAAAACAAAGTTAAAAGCTTTGCTTCACCGGGTTTTGACTTGAGATACCATAGAAAGAATAAAGGCCATCTTCTGTATACACAAATCCAGCGAGTTTGATCAATATAAAAGGATGTGTGAAAGCTAGAAATTCCCAGAAGTGCTGAAAGAGATGCCTCTGCAAATGGGCAAGTTACAGAATGAAAAAAAAACCCATCCTCAACAACTTGAAAAAGTTTTTGAGTTATATTTCATTTGGTTAAGAGTTTAAACATGCATTATGCCATTTTGAGGCACAACTTTTTAAAAAACAGCAAAATTTCATTTTGACTTCTGTGGCTCTAAGGGTCCAAATACATGGTGTTTCAAAACAATTGACATATTCCTGCTAATAATTAAGATCATCAGGTAGATACTTTTTAAAGCAGTACATTAGTATTTGTTTACGTGTTAGGCAGATATGGCAGCATTCTTTAGACATTAACAGAGGAGTTACTTTTACTGTTCAGTTTCATAACTGAATTTCATAGTTTCCTGTAGTCATGATTTCTGGATTCTTTTATTTAGGTACATTATTTACAATATGATGCCATACAAACTCCTTCAACTTTAGCACAATTGGGATAAAAATCTCCATTGTACAATCTGCTGGGCTCCAAGATGTATATTACAAATTAAAAATCAACAAGCCTCTGCCAAAATGTGTGTAACTTGACTACATGCTGGTGGGAAGCCTCTGCTGTTTTTGGGAAGGACGAATTCCTGTTGTTCTGTATTCTTCCCTTTGCTTCAAGTATTCAGACTCACATTCTTTATAAAATGCTGGATCAGTATAGCTGGAAGAGAGACAAAATGTGGCAATTAGATTCGACAGTGTACAGATCCAACAACATTTAATCCTGGACTATTCACAGACTGGTTAATGATGATGCATGGAAACTACTAGCACCATAACCATCTTTGATTTGTAGTGCATCTGGATAATATCTGTTCCTTTCGAAGAACACCCAATCGCTAAAAGCCTCTCTTGCATAGAAGTTTGAAGAAACATCTCACATTTCAACAGTCAGGCATCACGATTCCATGCATCCTCCCCTCCCCCTCCTAACCACATAGATAGAAGAATATAGAATAATATAGCAACCTTTACTGTGGTGCATATTTTTCAGATATTGTTTAGAATAGACAGCTGTGTTTAGTTATTATTACTGTACTTACTAGCCAGTAAGACATTCTTTCAGTGCAGCATTTTCCTCTCGACATTTAAACACCATCAGAAAACCTGTGTCCTGACAGCACTTGGTAAAGGCTGGAAAAAAGAGGCAAAGGGGTTATGCTGGAACAGGATGTCAAGACAAAAAAGTCTGTTCAGAGTTGTAATCCCTTGTCTGATAATCTCACACAACATCACTGCAGCAAAACATACTTTTGGATTACTAAACTTTGCTTCTGAAAAATGGTACAGGTGTCCACATAAGAGTCTAAAACCATGTTTTTCTGACAAAAACAACATTACAATACAGAACACACCTTTAGGGGTAAAGAACAGCTAGGTAGGATGGTGAGTAAAATCCTTTAGTAACCAACATTTATTCTCCCCTCCTACTTTCCAATCCTTTGCTTTTTTGTGGATTGTGTTTTCATTTATATGCCTGGGGCAGGGACTGTATTATTAATCTGTTTCAGTCTCTCAGAATGCTTTTTTTTCTTTTGCCAAGGAGCAGTGTAAAAATGCTGTAAATAAATAAACTTAGGAAGACAGTTCTCATGGAATTGAGCTCCCCCAAGAGCTCCCACATTAAGTTCTTCCTGAAGGGTAGAAAGCTTTTCATATTAAAAAGCAAGAAAAATCTTACCTACCATTTTCCCTGATAGCTATATTAGCCTTCCACAATCTGGTGCCCTACAAATTTTGTTGGATTACAAACCCCATAATCTCTAGCTCTGATTGGTTATAGAGGGAACATAGGTGTCCCATTACCTTTCTGAGGAAGCCCAGTTAAATATTGCCCGTTATGACAACAAAGTGTCAGTGAAAATAATCTATTTGATTATGGTGAACATCCGTACTTAGCCATTCTATTTTAAAGTAGAATGATGGAGCAAGGAAAGACAGCGAGGACAGGCGTGCCAGCTCTGCTGTTTCCACTGAGTCATGTGTGGTGACAAATTTCTCCATGTTATATAAAGTCTCCTATGTGGGAACCGGGTAATGGAACCCTACAAACTCAAGGTTTTTAATTGTGTAGTGAGCTGATACAGTTGTGCAAAAAGCTTCCCTGCTGCAGAAATTATCCCCCAAATATTGGGGGAACAGACAATGAAGGGGTGGTGCACGTATGTTCATTCCTTTGCAGGCATACGGCATGGGCCCTGGATCTGGCATGCTTATTCCCCCCATTCAGCGTGAAGCTGGGAACAGAATGGCCACAGCAACCAAAGTGAGGAATTCTGTTTCAGCAAAGGTCTCATGATCACCTAATGAAGAGGTCCAGATTCTGTTCTACTCTGCTGGATTGCAACCCCATCTCAGCTATGTGCCTTTTGACTGTTGATTTGAATACTGTTTAACACTACCCTTTTGTGACATTAAAATATTACAGTCGCTACAACATGCATTCTGAAACTGTCCAAGTCACCAATAAAGTGAGATAGTATTAGTAAAAAATAAAAATAAGCCTTTGCAGCAATGTATTTTCTCACTCAGTGACCCAGTCTGATCCTTCAAGCTTAGCCACTCCTGGCCTGCTGCCTCGAGCTCTTTGTAAGGTCTTTCTCACTTGTTTAGCAACAAGGTTGTAATTAGGATTTTCCCTTCACACTGTGTAACAAATTAACACTGCTCATACTTGGGAGTGATCTTCAATACTACTAAACTATTTATGAAACTATTATTCCGTAACAAATCCAGGAGGTGAAACCCTGCTCCTTTTCAAACTGCTTTCAACAAGTCACCGCCCGTGTGATAACACAGCAAGCCTTTGATTAGCATTCTGCAGTGCTGATGCCGATGGACCACTTCACACATGCCTATCTCCTTTCGTGGATGTAAACTCCCTGTCTGAAAACGAGCTGTGCCTCGGAACATGCAACACAGACATATAAATTTTGTCACAGTTAAGTATTTCTTACCTGCCCTATCACCAATGAGTCTCAGGATCAACAAAAATAATAATCCATAGTCAAGTATGATGGGAACTGAAATTGATCCAAAGGCATTGAGTCCTAGGTGTCTCAATCTGCAACCAAAATGGGGTATTACATAACTGGAATACCTCTGTTTAAAGGCCTCTTTTGGACCTCCCCTACTTTCAATAGTGACACACAGAGAACAGGCTCCTTGGCAGGTCTAAATACCTCAGCAAGTGCACATATGTGCACAAAATGTCTTCATATAGAGGAAAACCAGGCACGTGTATAGCTGCAGCTCAGAGCAGTTCTGTCATCAACAATGCTACTCTTTTATTATTAGGACATTTTTTGAGAATACAGCTCTGGTATTATCATTCTCCTTGCTAACTTGCATTTGTACTCTATTAAAACGAGGGTTGGGAATCATGTGGCCCATGCTTCCCTTGGCTCAATCCAGTAACTCAGCCACCTTCAAATACTTTACTGCCACCCAAAATAATATTGGTCCCAACAACAACAAAAATTGGAGGGGGTATAATGGTTGTGTGAATGGTAGGAAATAGTGTTCTGGAAATTCGTATCCCAGAGCAGCCAAAATGTGTTTGGAGGATCATTTCCAGTTCCAGAAAATGGAAGCAGTACTCTGCAAGGCCAGGGGTGGGAAAAATGCCTTATCAACCTTGTGTTAAAGAATGGCTTTCCTCATCCCCTCCTAGAGTAAGGCTAAAATTAATTTAGAAACTGTTTTGGTCAATTAAAAGGATGATATACTTATCAAGAGTACCTGTTTCTGGTCATTGACTGTAATAAATAAATATATATATCAGAGTACCAGATGACTTTTGTTAGCTCATTTCTTTTAGATCATTTTAATATAAGGGGTTTCCCCTCATCTCTCAAACACTGTTACAACTCAAATGTAAAAACATGTTTAAGCTTTTTGATTATGTCTTTAGTAAGCATTTGTAAACTTATGCAAATTCAAGTACATCTCAATTCAAGATATGACTAGTACAAATCTTATGAATTTCATCAGATTATTTTCAAGTAAAGTGTGTTAAGTAGGACTACAGTCTAAATGAAAGCAGTCTTTTATTTTCTTCATAGACAAATATAAGAAAAAAGTGATTTGTTCACTTTTGGTTTAAAAAATTGGCTTTCTATATTGGGTTATAATGCCTTGCATATCATACATGCCCTACATTCTTTCTTTAAAACTGTGATAGCGACTGATGGACTTGTAGCAATACTATAGAGAAAAAACAAATCCAGTGGTCATGTGGATCATACATACATGGGTTTTTCTCTATTTTATACAAATAAGATGTATATAATTAACTGAATGGGGACTTCTGATGGGATTTCCAAGCTGAACGCTCAACCCAAAGAGCAATTTGGATTTCAGCTGCCCACCAGCACAGGCCTCGGTAAAGCAGTGATGTACTACTGTTTTGCCTTCTCCTTTTGTAATAATTCTTCCTGAAAAGCTGTGAAGTAAAAACCCAAGCACACGGACAAGCAAAATAAAATAAAAGCTGAAGACAACAGGAGGTCCCTCTCACTTGTTAGCTCACCAGCTTCAGTTGGTTAAAGGTGTGATGTCCTAGTGAACAAAGACCGAACGGCTGCAGAGAGCATACATACCCCTGCTTCCGAAGGGCTCTGCTTAAGCTACAGACAGCCAGGGCTGCGCACACAGGAAGCATCATTACAGAGTGATAAAAGTGCTTCCAGCTATAGAGCTTTAATGTTGTTAATGCTAACTCAAAAGGAAAAGAAAAGGGAGGGAAAAGGAGCAGGCTTGAGAATATTACAATCCGTGAACATATAACACTACTTAATTACTTCTGGCTTTTGTATCTACAGCCTTTTTCAATCCCTCTGCTGCTAGGAGAAAAGACTGTAATTTGGACTATTCAATTACAAATGTTTACTAGAGGCTTTCAATGGATATGAAAAATACAGTATCTCTTTTAGCCGATGCTGATCAGGCACGAAGTCTGGCTTTAATTCTTTTTTTAAAATACAGAATATTCAGGAAAAACTTCATTACTAGTTAAAACCCACTTTTGAGGGTTAGGCTCAGAAAGACAGGATGAGCAAAACATTAAAATTAACTTTCAAAATATTAACTCTCAGCCCCCCCCCCCACCCTTAGGTATCCTGATTTACTTATTTCCATGGTGCCAATAAAATAGTTTAAAAGGGTAATGAACTGAGCAAATGAGCGTAACTGCAAGAGGATAGGCTAAAGGCAAGGAATAGTCGCAATGTTTTCACAGGATTTTCCACAAGCGGCCAACTGAGATAATCACTGCAGGGCACTACCCTTTTCACAATCGGGCTGCAGTCTGCTGACATATACTACATGCTGAGTGAAGGGCAGTTGGCCTTTCAAGTCTAGTCTCGCACCGCAAAGAGAAGGAGGACAAGTCCATCCAACAATCCATCATGTTGTGTCATCTTATTCTGAGTCTACTTTTTTGGAGAGAAAAAATCACAAGGCCTGTAATAAAGCAAGGAAACTGTTTTCCTGTTGCTGTTTTTTTTTAATGTTACCATGTCACAGATGTGAAAACATGCAGTTCCCCAAGGGCCGCACTTTTGTGCACCTTCTCCTCCTCCTCATTTATTTATGTAGTGTCATCAATGTATGTGGTGCATTGCTACCTAGTAAAACAACCAAAACCAGAGGGACTGCAAAAGGCACACAATCTAAAATCTATGTGTATATAGATCCACATACAGAGGGGAGGAATGAATAATAAAATATGAAACTGTACAACCCATTTATAAAATAAATTATCCAGATAAAATGCAAAAAATAAAATATAATATTAAGCAAACTGACCAATACATGCAATTAAAATATACAAGATTCAAAACCAATATTAAAGTAAAATTACCAAAGCTTTGGAAATCAAAGTTTTAATTGAGATTTAAAAATAACAACAAATAACAAGAAAAAGACTAGTCTACAAATGTTCAAGGAGGCAATTCCAGCGAGTGAAAAAGGATGAATCTGAGCCCTTTGGTTGGGTTAGAAGTCTAAAATTCCTAGAGTGAAGATTTCAAGCAAGCCAGTAAAAAAAAAAAAAAAAGTGGGGGGAGCTAAAAGTTGGAGTTGAGCTGTATAGGGCTTTGAATGTTAAAACAAATCACTTGTCCTGAATCCTAGAAGGAATGGGTAATCAAAAGGGGAAGTTTATAGCTACAGATTAGAGGCCTGTGAACTTTGCTTCTGATTTTGACAACTGCATTCCTAATTGGTATGCTGGTTAAACAATAGCAACAACAAAAGGACCAGGAAATGAGCAAAGTAAAAAGCTGAAGTGCCTGATTTCACCTTAAGGCCTGTTATGTTCTTCTCATAAGTCTGTCCTTGGACAAATATAACAGATTATTTCAAAGGCCTGCGAGATCACCTGCAGTTGCAGGCCTTGCTACCAGCTGCAGCTGTGATTTCCCATTTTCCACATTATATCATCCATGCAAATGCACACAGGCACAGATGGGACCACATGCATGTTTAAAAGAATTAAAAAAAAAAAAAAGAACCCTGCAAAACACACTACACGGGAGACTATAAGACTTTTACCCATGCCCACCTGCATGGATAATTACCAATTAAAATGCAGCTTCTCAGTCACTGCATTGGTCTCTTTGATGTGACCTCCCTTCTCCCCTTGAACTCCCTTCATCTTTCTTCTTTTGAGGCCCATAATGCCAGGAGCTATCTTCCAGAACATTTACAAGGCAGCATATTTCCTCTTTCCATAGAATTGACCTCTAAAAATAACCCTTTCCTTAATATGTTGTTGAAGGCTTTCATGGCCAGAATCACAGGGTTGTTGTGTGTTTTCCGGGCTGTATGGCCATGTTCCAGAAGCATTTTCTCCTGATGTTTCACCCACATCTATGGCAGGCATCCTCTGAGGAGCCCCGGTGGCGAAGTGCGTTAAAGTGCTGAGCTGCTGAACTTGCAGACCGAAAGGTCCCAGGTTCAAATCCCGGGAGCGGCTTGAGCGCCCGCTGTTACCTCCAGCTCCTGCCAACCTAGCAGTTCGAAAACATGCAAATGTGAGTAGATCAATAGTTACCACTTTGGTGGGAAGGTAATGGCACTCCATGCAGTCATGCTGGCCACATGACCTTGGAGGCGTCTACGGACAACGCCGGCTCTTCGGCTTAGAAATGGAGATGAGCACCAACCCCCAGAGTCAGACATGACTGGACTTAACGTCAGGGGAAATCTTTACCTTTACTATAACAGACATAAAACAAAACATCTAACATCAAACAGAAGCAAAAATTTCCCAGTTCATGCAATGTTTAGAATATATGTACAAATATTATGTCAAGTGTCATGCACATACCTATTAACAGAAAACAGAGTGTATTCTTTCTAACAGAGAGGCAGTATGGTGAAATAGTTTTGAGTGTTAGACTAGATCCAATGAGATTAAGATTTGAATCCGTGTTCAACCTTGGAAATCCACTGGGTGATCTTGGGAAATCACACTCTCTCACAGTCCCAGAGGAAGGCAATGAAATATCCCTTCTCAAGAAATCTTGCCAAGAAAATCCTATTGATAGGTTCACCTTAGGCTCATTATAAATTGGAAATAATTTCAAGGGTCACAGCAACAGCAACAATCATCAAAATGATTTATGACATACAGAAAGAGATGAATGTATAAAAAATTGATCAGTGCATTTTTAAACAGTATCATAAAAGAGTGTTCAATTTATAGACCTGCTCTGATGCAATCCTATTCATAACTTCTATTAACAAAATGCTGCTGATGTGTAAATCTAAACAAATGAGCTGAAACAGATGTGTGCTTTCCACAAACTTATCAAGTGAATAGTTTTCTTGAAAAACTCTTGTTTTATTCAGTAGTTTTGGAAATAGGTTAATTAATTATCATCTTACCTGAAATAATGTAATGACATGCATTCATATAGTAGTTTTGGAGTATGAAAAGAACTTCAAAATATATTCACTCCATAATCCCAACAAGCCTAGAAGGTAGATCACTGGTACGTTAGGACCTTCATCACTTGTTTATTCGTTCAGTCGCTTCCAACTCTTCGTGACCTCATGGACCAGCCCACGCCAGAGCTTCCTGTCCGCCATCACCACCCCCAGCTCCTTCAAGGCCAAGCCAGTCACTTCAAGGATACCATCCATCCATCCCTTGGTCGCCCCCTCTTCCTTTTTCCTTCCATTTTCCTTCACCACTGCACAACCCATATCTTTTGTTTCAGTTACCAGTGCATGTGGAAAAAAAGTCTCTCTAGGAATCTGCTGGGTCTTCCAGATAATTTGATAATGTGATTCCTTCAGAAGTTACCAGTCACCCTGGAAAACTTAGCAAATTTGTAAAGAATATAGAGACTGTGGTATGTTGGGACAGAAGTCTGGTGATTTAATTCATGTTTGCTTGTTTCAGGTAATTGCAGTCTGGCTGGCAATGTATCCTCTGTGGATATATGAGTCTTCCTGTATTGTTGATCTACTTTATTTCCCATCCTTACTTAACCCTGTTAGTTTGTTGCAGTCAAAGTAAGCAGGTTTTTTGACATTTTAAAAGCTATCACATTTCTTATGGATTAAGCTTTAGTTACACACAGCCTTGATATAACATGTATATTTCTAGAACAGATCACATTAGAAAGTCCTTTTCTTTGAAAAGGAAAATCGTAAAACTTAAAATGGAAGCAATGCAGAAAAGAACCAGGAAAATCAATCTGGACACCCACACATTTTGAAGAGCTACTGGCTCCCTGGAATTTTGCAGATAATTAGTACCATGGTTCAGTCATTTTGCCATTTAATTGTACTTTTGACAAACATACATAAAATATCTTATTTTAAGTTTTCAAAATATAATAACCACATCTTCAAATACATTGTTTAAAATAAAATATACACACGGTGTATTCCAATACACTCAATAAATCAATCATTACCTATCACCAAGGTAACACTGATATCTTAGAGGCTGCTCTGTAGTTTATATAAAGGGTTTACAATTTTACTACTTAAGAACTGGTCCTATGGAGGTGTTATCGCACCATTTATATTTTCTTCAACACTTATGATATTGCTATCACACTCTTACATCTACCATGAACCAGAACAAGCTGAAAGTTATATCCCATTTGGACAAAAAGGGGGAAAAATCTCAAAGGTTCATATTGTTTTTGCAATACAATTAAATGGGGGTGGGGAGAAAGCAATACAGTGACCAGGTATTACAAAGCATACTGGCCACTGAAATTGTTCATTTTTCAAGATATGTAGAAGAAATTGAATTATTTTAAATCACTAAAAACAAGTCAGTGATTTTTAAAACAAAGTTGTATTTTACATTTGGTATACCATTTATTATTTATTCTTAAGTTATTTTGTTGAAAATTACATTTTGTGCCAAGAATTGACTTATGGGTGAACTGAATGAAGAAAAATAGGTACAACAAACATGAAAAGATGGTTCTGCATTGTACCGTGGAAGCTATTTGATATTTCTGACACAGTACAAAAGCCAGCTTCTCTGTAGATTGATCATGGTTCAGTTAACATCACTGAATATCTAATACCTCCAACTCAATTAATTCTCACCTGATTAAGATCAGACTGATATTCAAACTAAATCATCTCTCCAGTCAAGTAGAAATCAATATTTCTTATTTTACTTTTAAATTATAGCAACAAATAAAATATACACATCATCAGTGTGCCAGGAGTGGTTTTCCTTGCCTGGGCCACTATGGCATGCATAACAGAGCTGATTAAAGAATTATTACAATTTGAACAAAAACATATAGGAAAAACAAGATTAATCCAAATATGGCGAGATGGAAAATAGTAATTATAGGGCACGGAGATTGACATAGCATAAACTCTTATTCTCTGTATGTGTGCCTCATTTTTGACAGACTTGATCAGCTGCTACATCTCCCTTCAACCGCACAATGTTTATAACCCCATATTAAAGAGTGACCCTTTCTCCCTATAAGAGCTCTACTGTAAATTTCAAAACATCTTCCTTAGTAAGTACTTGTGATGTCTCATGGGCCATGTAGTCCCGTTCCTAGTACTATTGTGGCAGACGAAGAGGAAAACTTTGGTTTCCCACCGATTCAGCCAGAATCAGAGCCCCTGCACCTGCAGGATGTTTGCCCTCAAGAAGTCAGCCAAACAAGCCTTGGGCAGAATTCTCCCCCGTTTTCTCGTAAGGACAATTATAATAAAGATAGAGGCGCTAGGGAGGCGAAGCGCCGAAGCGCCAGAATCGCTGCCAGACAATTAGCTGATTAAGTTGCTTCCCTTGGGAAATTCTAAGGAGTCATGCATCTGGACACAGTTTGGGTTTCACTTTTAGTTCTCCAGGGAAAGTGTTTTTCTGGCGGGAAACGAGACCCTATTTAGGTGTTTTCCCGCAAAGGAAACTTTGCGGAGTCAATTCGTCAGCTTGAGGAGTGAGAACGTGTGTGGACTACGCAACTCCAGTTCCTTGTTTCCAGGACCAAGTTCCATGCCTGCCTTGTTCCCCGGACCTCGCCACGGACCTTGTTTTTGCTCTTGTTGCCTTGTTTCAAGTCTTGTTCTAGCCAAGTATCAAGTTTGCTTTCCAGTCTAATTGCCAAGTTTCTATGGACTAAAGGACCTTGTCTTCTCCCCACACTTTGCTTGGCAAAGTGTGTGTTTCGGTTATTGGATTATAACTTTGGACTCTAATATCACATATTGGACATTATTTTCCTGGACTATATTTGACCTTTCCTGAAAGGTCTACTTCTGAACTATATTCTTCACCTGTTTTTATTGACTTTATATATTCCTTTAATAAAGATATTAGATAGAATCTGGCCTCTGCGCATGGTTATTGGTGCTCTGTAGCCTGGGTCCTGACAGTACTTGACTTGAAATGCAGGATGTAGATAAACAAAATAACATTAGAAGATTGCATTTGAATAAATTTTGCCAAGAAAACCTCATGATAAGGTGGCTCTTGAGTCACAATGAATTCGAAGCAAAGGCACACAATGATAATTCCAGTTTTGCTGCACCATTAGTGCTTCTGACCAGCAGCAAATAAGACTGTAGACAAAGTAAGATGACTCTGAAATTAGAAATGGATTCCAGGTTCTAGTTTTTCTTCTACTCTGTCTCCAGTTCTATTACTTGGCCGATCTCTGATCTATAGCTTGGTTCCTGAATGTTCACAAAAACATTTTCTCCCTCTTCAATATTGGCATACTCTTTGATTATTCAAAAATCAACACTGAGACACAAATCATCCTACTGTGCTAATGTCCTCACTATGAACTGTTCTGAAAAGAAGAATTTATCAAGTTGTCTGAAAACAACACTTTGGCTAATGGCTATCCCAAAAATCTACCTTGGACAAAAAATAAATAGTTGTTAACTACATAAGAGATAACCCCCACCCCCACCCTGAAAGGAAATCCAATTTGGAAAGTGTGTGGTTGAGTGTGTTTTTAATGTAGAGCTTGGAACAAATTACTCTTTCTGCAATATACAGAATCCCAACACAGCATAACTATGGCTACACTACCTTGGGGATTCTCTCTATGTGGTTCCCATATGCAGGTTTTATGATGTCATCATGCAATCCCAGAGCAAACTCCACACCAGAAAGCACACTGTCATCCTAAAGGTAGCATAGGTGTAGCACAGGATGAGCCACAGTAGGTCTTCCACATTCACTAGAGTTAGAGGTGAAGGGCCCACGTAAAAGTGAAAAAAAAAACATAAATAAAAAAAATTAATCTGAGAGATTGCCTCTCTAAATCCTGTGTTTGTCATTGCAGTCTGAGAAAGTGTGGCTTGCTCAAAGTCACCCAGTGGGTTTTCATGGGCAAGTAGGGATTCAAACCCTAATCTGTAGCGTAGTAGTCCAACACTCAAAACACTACAACACACTACATTTCAAACTGTTTCAAAAATGGTTTAAATTAATTTTATTTGTACACCACATTGAGATCTGCGTGGATACAGGGTGGATACAAATATTTAAACAAATATAAAATAGAATTAAGTGGCTAATGCACTTGATTTGTTCTCATTTTCTCATACCTCATTAACACCTATGCTAATAGATATGTGCACAATAATTGTTTCCTTGAGTCATCAATGTTTTAAATTTTGGAAATTTGAGACATTTATTACACCGAAGGTGATTAAAGGGCTGTTCAAAAATTAAAAATACCTTAAATTGTGCACAGCGGTACTTTAAATCAATAGTTACGTAGCATCAAAATAATTCATATCTTTGCAAAAGCTGGTACGGTACAATGGCTGCTAGTAAGAGCTAGCCCTGCATTTAAACTTTGCCTCAGCTAAGAATCCCTATAGATACTATCTCAAATCTTCCTTAAACAGGGCACCACCATCTTCTGCCTTTAGCCCTACAATGTATTTAGAGAGTGAAAGAACATATCCCCTTCCCTTGCACCCGCTTTTTTAGTAGGCTAAACAGATCCACTGGGGTCATCACTCATAATAAATACTCATTTTATAGACTCTTCCTTCCTCACATCCCAACACCTGTAAAAACGAAGCAGGCTTTGTCAAGAAGCAGGTCTGAATTATGTGACAAATACGGACCTTTTCAGCCTATTACGCTGGCCTCTTGCAGAAAGAACTGAAACCTCTGAGAGCATCATATACATTTCAAATTGGTTTCCCAACTTCACTTTAAGAATTCTTGACATCAAGCATCTCAGCACCAGACTCCAGAAGAGGCAGAACGGGAGCACATACAACATTTCCCTACAGCTATCACCCATCAGTGCATATTGGTATATTAACCTATGTTGAACTCAAACACAGCAATGTAGCCTCACTCTCAGTTTTCCCATATCCTGTAGGTATAACTGTCCCACTTGGAAAAGATCAGCAGGACAACAGCAGGTGTGATACAGATTCTAAAATGCAGACAGTTTATTGCAATGAGACTTCTAGTTTCATTCCAATCTAGTCTGCAAAAAGTGGGGGGAAATCAGATTTCAAACAGCCCACTGTCAGCACACCAGGCAAAAAAACCCTAGGCACACTTCATGGTGAACAAAGCCCTTTTCACCACAAGATGGGGATAAAGCAGATTATATTTAACCAATGTCTTTAGATTAGAATCTATATTGATCCTTTGGGACTCCACATCCATGTCAATACTAAGAGTGGGAAAGGTAGATAGATGTTTTAATGCATTTGTGGCCTGCAAGAATATTAATGAAAATATATCACATCTTTCATTGTCCATCTTCTGAAGGAAAAAGAGTCCCCTTTTTCTTGTTCTAAGTGGAAACAATGAAATAGCCATATATTTGAAAAACTTGCATAAACTTTTTTGTGAATAAGAAACATGTGTAAAAAGGTATATATCAGGAAAATGTGTACCAAATGGCACACATATTTGTCTACAGAAATATTTTTTAAAGCCTCACAACCTTTGACACTTTTGGGATTCTAAGAGACGCAAAAGAATGAAACCGACCAATTTTCAAATCCCTAGTCAGCACCATCGCTCTGGTCTGATACTCTCATGAGAGAACAGCTCCCTTCAAAGCAAAATGTGGACGATAGCTCCCAATTTTTCCATTTAGCTGAAACAGAAGTATCTCACTGAGCCCACACTTAATGGGGCTCCTGGGAATTTAATAAGACAGACGTCTTCAAGTATGTCATGAGCTTTGTGCACAAATAGGAATCACATACAAGATGTGTGATTCTTGATCTGTGCACCTCAGTTTACAAAAAAGCAGCAGGAAGTATAAGGCACACCTTTGACCAATTTAAAAAGTAAACATGTTTGCAAAACCACAACCTTATCAAGTTTCTGTAAAAGTAGCCCAAATGTACAAAGTTATTGTGCCTCCCTAAACAGGCCTTTGAGTTTGCGTATTTACTGAATGGCATTTGGACTCCTTTGTGCCAGGTGTTGGTCTCTGAGCCACAACAAACCAGGAAATGTGCTTCCTTCTTGTTAAGCCTGGTTTATGTTAAAGTTGTCAACAACTCTCAAATGAACTTTATCCCCTCATTTAATAGCCAAGCAAGAGCAATAAGAGAAATACTACCACAAGATAAATGACTGGCAAATGAGGTTAATTGTGAAAGTCAACATCCATACTGCAAGATATTTCAGGGAGAGGAGAGTGTGTACACAGCCTAGAAAAAGAGAAAGATTTGAATGAGGATAGGTTTGCATGTGACAAGGAAAGGTCAACAATGTGTTAGTAAATAATTGTGCATTCCAATTCCCAGCAATGAAAAGCTAACATGCATGTTCCCACTATGGAAAATACTAGGGTTCACTATGTCAAACAGGTGGTGCTGGAAGCACATGCATACTTTTGTGAAGAAAATTATACAGTTTCCATTTTGCACAATACTGAGAAGCAAGAGATGTGACTGCATTTATGCACATGTCGTTAGAATTTCTTGGAAGGTGCCATATGAGGGGGCTTCAAAACCAAAACAAGAGGTACCAGAGAAAAGCAGAGTTGGGACTCAAGCACGTCAAATACAATAAAAAATAAACAAATAATAAAATAAAATTATGCAGGTCAAGAATCTCTTATCCAAAATGCTTGGAACCAGGAGTGTTTTGGTTTTTGTTCGTATTTTGGAAAATTTGCATTTACACAATATACATATCTCTACACAATACACAACACAAGAAGCATTATGCATACTGTATTTGAGAGGCTAGAAAAAGACACAAGCAGGAGAGAGACATATAATGGAACCTCTAACAAATTGGCTCTGTAGTTTCAATCCTTGGGCTTCTACTTTGCCCACATTTTACTTCCAAGATCCTTGTATCTGATAACTTCAAGGTGATAACTATATGGGATAAATGAATATGTTGATCAGTGGGTACTGTGTAGAAATATGTGACCAAGTTTCCTTGTTTACTATTAAATTATAATAGCCAAATAGAGATGCAAGGTTTTTTTTTTTAAAAGAGCAGTAACAATTGTAGAAGAAATCAGTTAACAGCCTTATGCTGGTTCCATGCACAGTACACAACAACACCCGAGTTCCAAATAAAGCAACATCTCTTCTTGAATTCTCAACTTCCCAATACCCGTCACATAGTTTATCAATTCCTAATCATTCTAACTCTAATTTCTAATTAACTGCATCTGTTTTACAGATAAACCTCTAAGTTATATCCCTTCCATAATAGGCCCACGACATAACATTCCAACGGCTAATATTTGTTGGTTGGTTATCTCAGTCTTGCTCAGATGCATGCTTCACAATATCTAACACAAAATTGTTTTAAGCATTATAAAAACAGGAGATTAGACCAAAATTGAGATAGTTTAGCATATGTTCCATTGAGACCAATGGAACCATTCATACATGACATTTATTCCTTCTCAGTTCCACTGAAGTAAAACTAACAGTCTGCATCAAGACCAATATATGTATTGAAGTTCCTTCCTAAAACATAAATTCACAGTGTTACCTGAAAGGAATTAATTTGGGGCCTTCTGGCCAAAGCACATCCTAGAATTACTCTAGAGATCCTAAAACTAACAATGTGCTGGAGCAGGCTAATTGCTGTGTCCATGTGCATGCATTTTAAAGACATATGCTTCGAACTGGTTTTGATGTTTTTATTGTTTAATTTCATTTTAACATTTGATTTGTTATGGATTTTAACTATTTTTGGTTGTTGTTGTTGTAAACTGCTTTGAATTCCAAACTGGGGTAAAGGCACGAAATAAATAAATATAATCATAATCTTAAATTAAATCTTTGGTCAAATGCACCCACGGTTCTTCCAGCTCTGAAATACGTAATTTCCATAAGAGATACATTGGACTCAACGGGAGAAAAATAAACTATTTTTAGTGTGAAAGCAACTTTAGGGCAGTGTTAATACTTTATACTAGATATAAATATTTACACACATGTAAAGGGAATATAGTTTATTTATATAGTTCTGACCTTCTGGGTAAAAAAATATGTATATACACACAGAGTGCTAATCACATTAGTAAAAAGAAAAAGGGAAGGAAGGCTGATTGATCCCTTTAGCATAAAACACGCAGTTGTTGTGAAGTAGGTACTGTAGAAATAACCTCCTTTATTTTCTTATTGTCAGCATTCATTAACAATATTTTGTCATGTGCAACTACTATAGCCAAATGTCACTGTTATATTATTTTTAAAGCACCAAAATGACATATGGTATTTGTAGATATTTCTATTCTCACTTTGATGTGCAATATTAATTGCTCTGAAACAAAACCAAGTAAAGTGCTCAAACAAGGAGCAACAAGAAAGTGATGTAAACAAATGATCATGCTGGGGGAACAGTGTTGAAGAATCAGCAGATGCAACCTCCATATTCCAGGTTCTTATAGGTCCAATTACTCACTAGTGCTTTTCCTGAGCAGAAAAACTGAAAACAGTCCACACACCTCACTGGCAGAAAGTATATAGAGAATGTATAAAAATATTGCAGAATGTATTTGTGCCAACCTTGGCCAAATGGTGGAATAAGATTAAGAAAAAATGGAAGAGAAATCAAGATCTAGAAAGCAGAAGACACCAGAAACAGACAATTTATTTTTAATGTGATTCTGAGAAGAAAATGTCAAAATAGAATCAGAATCAAAATCCGAAGGAAGGAAAAATCTTTAGCATGATCATATAAAGAAAATGCCAAGGTGATATGATGCAGAGGGAGAGAGTAGAAAATGTGGAAATATCAAGCTGTGAGCAGCTGAGATAAGACCTGTGGGGCAAGAGCAAAAACTGCTGAATCCTTTGGCAGAAGTAGCTCTCTGACTTTTCCCACAAGAGATTTAAGAAGGTATGGGGTGACAAGACAGACATTTCTAACACCAGTCCAGATCACCAAATACCCTGGAGCCCCCAGTGGGGCAGTGGATTAAACCCTTGTGCTGGTAGGAATGATGACTTGAAGGGTGGGTTGCTGATCTGAAGGTTGCTGGTTCAAATCCAACCCGGAGACAGTGCGGATGAGCTCCCTCTTTCAGCTCCAGCTCCATGCAGGGGCATGAGAGAAGCCTTCCACAAGGACGGTAAAAACATCAAAACACTTGGGCATCCGTTGGGCAACGTCCTTGCAGATGGCCAATTCTCTCATACCAGAAGCAACTTGCAGTTTCTCAAGTCACTCCTAACGCAAAAAACAACAACAAAACAAAAAAAAACCCCAAAAAAAACAACAACCCCAAAACAACAAATACCCTAAGGAGGATCTAGAGAATTCATCAGAGGGATTTCCCCACTAAGAAATCTCCCAGATATCACTACTGGTAAACCATGCTTTTATCATCTCTCTCTTTCACAAAATTGGGCTGTTTAAAATAAAAAAAAACCTCCTCTCAAGTAATTTGCAGTGTCATCATCATATCTGATCATTAAACTTCAATAGACTCAGTTGATTGATTCTCTGTGTCTCCCATCTTAACACATGAAATGAAGTGTACAGGAAGACTAAAGCTCTCTACCCCCATGTAGTGTTCTTATATATCCTTGTTAACTGATACGATTCAGTGTTTTATCACACTTGTTTTAATCTGTAAGTCACAGTGAGTCCCAGTTTTGGGGACTCCATGATAAGTTCATCTTCAGTCCCCATAACTTAGAAAAATTATTTGAAGGCACACAACAACGAACTCTGAAATATTTCCACATAACAATTGAATTGAGTTCATAGATTACACTTTGGGAACCTATGCTGGATAATAACGACCACAACAAGAAATGCAAATGCCCACATTAGGCACATGATCAGAGATAAGGAACTTGTTGCTCTACAAGTGCTTCTGAACTTCAGATTCCCAAACAACATGGTTAAAATCCTATGATAACCATAATTCTGCCTAACATCATTTGTAGGCCCACAGTTTGTCAGCCTTGTTACAGAAGTGTCATTGGTGAGAAAAATAAGAAAACCAAATGAAGATACATAGAATTGTCTTCCTTATGCATCAGCTTCCCAAACTCTAGGGCCAATCTTATGACTGTTTATTAAACTATTATTTTGAATTGAATTGGACTTACTTATACTGTATAGGTAAACAGGCATGGGATCAGGCTTCGTGTATTTTATGGCATCAATGAATATTCCTATCCCTAAACCTAGAAACATCACCAGACTGCTCACATATCATCAAAATAGTTAATGATGAAGATATATTTAATTAGCAAGCTGCTGTTTAAGCCTCAGGAGTTGGTTGTATCAAGAGTTCTTGCTGGGGATATTAATGCAAATATATTCAGGGAATGTGTCAGGATTAAACACCACTTGGTTAATGGCAGTGTTTTAACTTGATGGCTTAACTACCTACATTATGATGATTAAGATCGTATGGCATATTGACCTCAAATTACAGAAAGCTGAGTCTCAGTTAAAGCTCAATTGTTTAAAGAACCAAAATGAAAGGACAATTGTGGAAATATAAGTAACAATGTTATAATGCATGCCTTTTTTGGACATTAAATCACTATTCTGGATATAATAAGAGATGCGCAAACAAAACTTTATTGACGGTATTATAAAATTTAAGGCAAAACTGGTAAGAATACAACAACCTGGCTGAAATTGATATTCATTAGGATACTCCTTTATATGAATAAGAACCATTTGGACTTGGTAGTCTTTATAAGAGCCCCAGCTGGTAATGGTTGAAGGCTAATGCCTTACCCCATTCTGTTCAATTTTCTGTCCTAATTAGTCATCTAAATCTATAGCTGTGAGCACCAAGTGTCTGTGCTCAAAAGAAACTAATTAATGCTAGCAAATTAGATCAAGTCCAAAGATCCAACAGCCAAACTCTTAAACGCTCCTTGTTAATAGGAAGTGTAGCTGTCAATAACTGCTGTTGGTGGCTATAATGAGGCCCTTTTCTTTCACTGAAAGTGATTTCATGTCTCTTTGTCCTCACAAAAGCTGTTCCATCCCCCCCCCCCCTTTTAAAGCACACACACACACATATATATTGTGGCAGTAGTGACCCATTTCTTGTGATCAGCTGGACTGAAACAACGTAAGACTGAAACCACATATGATGTGTCTCTTCAATTCCTACATGAGATTCCAGGCAAGTTTCCTTGGAAGTACTAAAGCTGGCTTGCAAACATTGAGATTTTTTTCATTGCTGAATACAAACATCTAAATGAACTATGATGGAATATAACTACAGAACACACCACCCACAGTAAAAAGAAATAAATGGCCACAAACCTTTCATCTCTCAATTGTATTTTTATCCATGTTCTCTGGAAAACTTCCCATATTACAATATAGAAGAACGCACAAGGCTAGTTTGCTAGGTAAATATTGCAAAAACTGATCCCAGAATTAAGAAACCATTGATTAAAAAACATTCCAGGCAGATCTTAACCCAACTGCTAGTACTAACTAGAGTAGACTCATCAAATTAATGGGATCTGCATGTGTGTTGGCATTATTTGGCAACTGATTTAATGGGACTACAATAATCACTAACATATGGCCTTAGACAATAGTACAAAATGCAAATGGTATTATACTAAGCTTTTATCATATATACACCTGGATATTGTTGAAACAAGTCCAGATTTATTTTGCTGTAAAAGTTTTATCAATACTATGACTTGGACTTTTTATCAACAGGAGATAATATAGGAAGGGCTTTGTCCAGTTTTGATAGATAAGTTCCATTTTGATTCATTTAATTATGTAGATAGATTGACTGTAGAAGTTAGGACAATCATTTACATTAAATCTGTTTCTATCTTAGCTGATTATAGTTGCCAGAGGAGGTCTGGTCAACTGTATGGTGGAGACTAAATGCTTTCTTTAAAGAGTTTCAATATCCCTCAAAGAAACAGATGTAAGACCTCTGTCGGAACAATATTCAATGGACCTCACTAGCCTGAATAACTATGAACCTATTTCTAATTTTCCTTTCTAAACCAATTCTAGAGAGAAAGGTGGCAGCAAGCTTCTTAATCTTTCTGTTCCAATATGGATGTAGGCCTTGTTTTAGGACAGGAACAGACTTAATGGATGACCTACATAGAGAGAATGCATACCTGCTGTTTCTGTGGGACCTTTTATCAGCATTTGATACCATCAATCAGGGGTATCCCTCTGGGCTATTTGATTGCTATGGGACTTGGGGCATTTTGTGATAGTTCTATTCCTATTTCACTGAACATGCAAGGTGGTGCTGGGAGACATGTTCAATCAAATGGCCTTTAGCTTGCAATATTTTTGAGGACTCAATGCCTCTCTATTGTTTTTTAACATTTATATAGGTTCTTGGGTTTTGTCCCATCATTATGCTGATTGGTGGTGTTCACTTTTCTTTTGCAATAGATGGTAAGATTGATATTTCTCCTGGATCCTAGAAGGCTATATGGGTCCTGACTGTTACGATAAGGATAGCTTCCCCCTTTCTGGGGAAGGAGTATTTGGGAATATAGTCAAGAAGATAAAACAAACACAGGGGGAGGGGGTGTATGCTCATGTCTGACACATGGTTTACTACAATACCCAAATGCAGCAGGTGTGGACAGAGCAAGCAGGGACACTATGGTATATACTTGGCTCTTTTCAGTTTATATAGTTAAGCAATGAGGAATGAGGGATATAAGCAAAGGAAATTACCACTTTTTCCAAGTCTTGACATGAATAAATACTTCCTGCAACCTGCCAATTTTCAGCCTGTAACAGAAGACTCAGTTTTTACTATATACTTATGTCACTGAGTAGCTATCTCTCAATTTATATCTTACCTTTTCCTCTTTTCCTCCCTTAAAAAGAATTAGAACAAAACAAGATAAAGTAAACTGATGTTCAGCTTTCATTCAGAGACCCAGACAGTCAAACCCAACTTGTAAATTAGGAAATCTATAGTACAAGGAAATTTATCACATGGATTGGCTTTAGTTTTAAATTTCTTCCTCCAAACTGGATTCATTTTAAAAAAAAATCTATATCTATCTACCTACAAAAAACCGATTCATAAGAATCAATCTTAACCTCTTAACACTGTCTGTGTTCATGCCAAACTATGTGTTGTGTACTTTAAAACTCCAAACATTTGATCCAAGTCATTATCACTGTTGAAGTCTCTGATGAACACTGCATGAAATTTAGAAGACCTGGTACTTTTTTAATTAGGAAAGAAGAAAAATGATGGCCATAAACCAATCTCGGCATGATGCTGCTAAGTATTTCACACATTTCCTTATCTACCATTTCTGATGAAAAGACATAAGACATTTATGAAGTGCTACTTCAGGTGTCCCTGGGCATTTCAATAGGCAGTGCCAACATTTGTCCAAGCTTCAGGATTGCTTTCTTTTTGCAGGTATTGATGTGTCAGGTGCAAGGGTCATGCTCTGGTGCAGGTGGCCCCTAAAGGGACAGATTTGATCCCAGATACAGGACTGTTGATTAAGTGTGCATTACTGAAACTATGGTTGACATTGGCCTTACTCTACTATGGGGAAGCCTGAAGTGGTGTTTCATCCCATCATCTTTACTAAGTATCAATGCAGTCCCTGGGGAGAGGAACAATGGTGGCATTTTGAAATGGCCTTTGCCAGAACTCTTACCTAATTCTAGCTATAAAGCTCTACCCAGCATTTGTATTTACATGATGCTATTCAGTCATACAATTACATCTGCAACTATCACAAAAACATAATAAAAATATAATACTGGACTTGCAATCATTTGATAAATGAAGACCTAATAAAAATTTACGGATATCCTTTTGTATCCCTATTCCACCACTGTTCTCATCACCCAAGCACTGTAATATCTGATTCCTGATGACAACATTTGAATTGTAAGTATAAAATAATTTACAATTTTAGAGACACTGTTCCAATATCTCTTAAGAGTATAACTTGATAATATGAACAGCACTGATTTAGAACTGGTGTTCCAAGTTAAGACATCTACATGTGATATTCCCCACTCAACTACATATCTTAATTTGTGATTGATCACAGGAAAAATGATCATAGGCTTACATTATTGAACGTGGTATCTATTGAAAAAATCTTGTTGTGGAAAAATACAATTTGTTGAACTGAACAGATCTATCTGTCCCTAAATGTCTAATATGACCTGTAAAGAAGTTCAGTATTTGGAGCAATCTACAACTATGCTAGGAAAAATCAGGCAATGATGACTTAAAAATTGCCTTTCAGATTGTCCTCTTTAGATCAAGGGTTGGGAAAGTGTGGCATCAAGCCTCTTACAGATATCTCCAGGATATGATCCCTAAAATTATTATTATTATTATTATTATTATTATTATTATTATTATTATTATTATTTACTTTATTTAAATCCCATCTTTCTGTCCATGGGGACTCAAGGCAGCTAATAATTCCACACTTAAATAAAATTCAACAATGTTTCAGGCAATAATTCATTCCTAAATACCCTCCAAATGGTCAAAGCTTCAGAGAAATACACGTACCGGTATTTTGCTCCCAATCACAATTGAAATCCCCCAAAGACACAAGAACCTGAAGTGAAAAAATGAAACCTAAACAGAAAGATGGATATATGTATGTAAAAATACAACGTTTGCCATGATGCAGCTATCCAACCATTTTAGATATTCCATGTTGGATTTCAATGTGCTCATTACCCAATGATCTCTCCTTTCAGTTATTTTCCCAACAAAACATCCTTAGATAAGTCCTGCAAATTAAACTGAGCCTCTCCCTATTACAACTTGCACACACAAGTCAACAAAACTTATAATTTTTCTTATTTTTTTCCTAACAGACCACCTATACAATCATTTTTCTCTAATCAAGCTTTCATAGTCATTTGCATTGATCTTCCTGTTCTCACCTTCAAAAGCAGAAATACAAAGCAGGTCAGCATTCAAATATCCTTTATATATCGGTCACAAAATTTGCCCTAGCAATGGTAATAAAGAAAGAAATTAGCATGCTATTCTAACCAATCCAAGCCATTAAAAATGACACTGAATAAAACTGCTTTATTATTTCCAGAAGGTACCCTTATTTTAACTCTGAGAAGGTTTGGGAGAAATAATTTTGAGAAAGATTTGGTATATAGGTGATATATCCAAGACAATGTTTATTCTTGAATTTCAAAAACATAGTGGAATGGAAGCTGGTATTCAGGTATGTTAGGCCGAAACCAATTAGGACTTCATAAGTAACATCTTGAACAGAGTTTGGAGGGCACTAGAAGTCAGGGCAGATACAGTTGTAATACACTGGCAGAAATCACTAGTTGATGCATCCAACTAGACAACCCTACATAAAACACAATTCAAAATGAAGTCTAAACATTATAAAGGAAGAGCAGGTAACTAGGTCTCAACTACACTTATTAGACCTAACTAGATGGAACTTGCATAGTTTTCATTGACTTGCAACTA
Source organism: Anolis carolinensis (assembly GCF_035594765.1). NCBI lineage: Eukaryota > Metazoa > Chordata > Lepidosauria > Squamata > Anolidae > Anolis > Anolis carolinensis. The sequence goes on from NC_085846.1 coordinate 74,017,353, forward strand.
ACAACTGGATTAAGCCATAGGTCTCAATTTATTATAAGGCACCATCAATTTCTCATCAGGTTTTAAAACATGACTAAACATTCTTGTAGTTTGTGTTGTAATCTGGGCATTCAGGCTTCAGTGACGATGAGCACAGGAGAAGTGAAACAGTTCGTGCAAACATGTAACTGTTGAGTACTCAAGGGATCATCTCTGTCACAGCAAACTCAACAGAATTTGAAAAAGCTCTAACAACAAAATGTTCACCTTTCAGACAAATCAAAAGATTTTAAACATAATTAAATAATAAATCTAACTATAGGACAGATTCAATAAGCATCATTGGTTTATCATATTAACATCTGACCTATTGTAAGAGAAAATAGAAGGTGTATTTGCAGCAGACCAGTCAGATCAATAGATATATATGAAAAGGTACTTCTGCTTGTTTTTTGTTTTATTCGCACCTAAACAATATGATTACAACACATATGCAGAAGTGTAAACTTGAATACTGTGGATTTACAATGCCTCACAATTACCTGAACACCTATATTCAATATTCTATAGCTTTCCTAACAGATTTCAGTGCAGTTGAGAATAATAATTGATGTTTGCATCACGGGGCAAAATCAGTGTGAAACACAGTAGAACATACATCAAAGGGCAATTCCTATTATATGAAATCAGTATTGATATAACAGCTTGGGTCTTGCTGTTCCTTCATTCACACAATGTGAGTAAAATGCCTATTTCTCTAATGTATCCCTTTTTGGCAGTCTTAATCTTTTAAAAAAATGGTTACACTGTTGCTGAGGTTTGTTTTCACCCACAATTAAAACCTCAAAATATCACTTTAAGCACTTTCCAAAAGAAAGCTTTCATGCAAGGTTTAGGACTAGTGATATTTTAGCAAATGTTAGCTCTTTCATTGTGAATGAATGAGCACCATCTTATATGGACTGAGTGTGACCACATTCCTATCTGGGTTCCGATTCTATTCTTATTTCTAGAAAAGAGATCAATATCTACAGATAAAATTTGGTGACAATTTGTATAAACATGAACTGATTGTTTGGCTGGTTGCTGCTCTAGTAATATGAATTTATGTACTAAAAATGTGATCTTTTCCTAAGATTTCTTTACATGCTATTCTTTCTGGAAAAGACTGCTGTCCTCTTCTTCACAAACTTTGAAGATGGAGTTACAAAGACTCCATAATACAATTTGTTATGTTTCTATTTTGCCTTTCTGCAAAGAACTTCTAAGAAGCATTTAACCTAACTTCATTTAAAAAAAATAAAAATAATAATAACTTTATTTATAGACCGCCCTATCTCCCCGAAGGGACTCAGGGTTGTTCCCAACAACATGGCAACTATTCAATACCAAAAAAAAAAAAACTATACAAACAGTATATGTCAGGACAAGGCACATTAGACAATATAAACAACCAGACTATAAATTAATAAATGAAATGATGACAAATAAAATAAAAAATAAAAATAATAAAAATAAAATAAAAACATCATAAAATACAGAAACCCTGATAAAACACACTAATATAATATATATATATATATATAAAACCGAATAATCAGATTAGGTTCAGTAGTCCAAGGGCCAGGGGTATGAAAATGGACCTAATCAGCTATAAAAGGACTGGGCAAGGGGTAATGCAAACAGTGTATCACAGAGCTTGGGAAGTGGGTGCAGTACAGAACAGAGTACTATCTGGCGACCTAGGGAGTGGGCCTAGGGACTAATCCTTCTTGAAACCTTGCTGCAACATCCAGGAAGATTGATGTTATAACTTTATAAGGTATTATGGTATATAACATTCCCCTTAATTATATCTTCAGCGTACTAACAGTTTTAAGAATTCTGTCATAATGATTATCGAGCAACTTTCCTTCTAATAATCACTCATATATAACATTTAACGATAATTTAAACCTAAGTGAAAAATAAACCTGTTACTGGTTAGGAATACTTGGGATTTATTTTAAACACTGTTTGGCATATAACATCAATCCACCTCAACTACTGAGGTTCAAAAATATACAGACCAGTTCCTTCATGCTCAAAAACAACATGGAGCTAAGTATGTAAAACTTCAGGAGTGCATTTATTTAAATCTTTGTGTGAATTGCACAGAATATAGCTATGCTTAAGTGACCAACTTGGTAACATTTACTGTATGCACAGGATCTTAGTTTGTATAGGTGATCCTTAATTCAGATATTAAGCCAAGAAAGAAGACAATTGTAACAAAGCAGTGGACTTGAAATTTCAAGTTCTGCATCGGCTTCTTGTTGTATGAAGCACCTCCCTCTAAAATATGGTACTGACCTTTCTCCTAATAAACTAAAACAAAGAATCAGTATCATTATATGTGTGCACATATACACATACAGAGACTAAAATATATTATGTATTAAGCTATGGTTGCAAGTAGTTCTCTCTGTTCTTAGCCCAAAATTCTATAGCAAATCATGATCTCTAAATAACTTAGATATCAAACACTTAAATCATAAATTGAACTTTAATCTATCACAAAATCTCAGACCACTTAGTCTGTCCTTTTATACAAATCTGTATATCAAAAGGAAGAGCCATAGTGCCTGGAAATACAGGAACTACCCCTGAGATATCTGACCTACTTCCCCTGAGTGAATGCTTTTAGCCTCTCTATTTCTCTCCTGTTCACAGGACTTAGGTTATTTTGCAATTTTCACATCACACCTCTTTCCCCTGTAATTCCAAAACATATGGGGAGTTGTTCCACATGTTGACAGTTTAACTGAATGTAAAGGTGAGAGAGTCTTATGCCATATTCTTCAGCGTTCCTGTTCCCTCCACTGCCATGCCCTATTATAAATCAAATCTAATTTTCATTTATTTTGTATTACAGTTAAAGGTTTAGACCACAGAAGAGCAAATGTACAGAAATGTTCAGAAGCATTCCTCATCCAGGTGAACGCCTGGCAGTAATTCAAGGCAACAAAGAGGAATACAAACACTTTGAGTGTAAGTCCCTACTGGTGAATGTGGTGGCTTAACACAATGTACATATGTGTACATTGCTCCTTACAGAATTGAAATGGCAAAGAATAAACAGAGTCTGGCTCTAAAAAGCTACCAGGTGATATTATGACTGCCCATGGAAGTTCTCCCATCTGTATTAAAGAATACAAGCAAGGAATTTTCATTGCCAGACATTTCATTCCAATTGTGTATTGAATTCACAGATTCAAACTCACTTCAGCTGATTTTGAAATTGTATACCACTGGGTACTGCTAGCAGTATGCCTGAACAAAAAACACTGTGATTCTTTAGTAAGCCACTATATATGGAGAGCAGAACCTAGAAAATAGATTATTTGAACTACAAGTCTCAGAGTCTCCCAGTCAGCATGACCAGTGTCTGCACGATAAATTCTCGAAGAGTCACATATCCCTGCTCTAATATTTCATAACTCATGAATTTTACTGCTTGTGTAATATGTTACTGAGAGAGAAACAAAGGCTTCCTCATCCTTGGCTACAATTTTCTCTGTAAACAACTGCATAGACCTTTAGTGGGAAAGTGAGTTGGATAATTCATTGGATAATCCAGAACGTTGGATAAGTGAGACTCTACTGTACCTTATTTTAGAAGATAACAATCCAGTATCATCAGTACCGTATGACAGTTTGCTTGCAATAAAAGGAGGAGATCTAGATCATGCATACAGATTCACTGCTACAGTGGATGTCTGGCAAACGATAAAATTCAGGTCACATAAGTAATTCAATTTGATATTCTGTTGAATTTCAGTCTCACCTTGCACTTTATCAGAACACAGCTCTCTGGCCTTTTCTCTCATCATTTTTGGAATCAAAACATCTTTTTCTACATGTCTAAGAGTTGGTTCATCTGCAAGAGAACAACAATATTTCCAAGTTTATTTGCAAGTTGTAAATCTACTAACAGAAAAATAATAATGTTGCTTAGAAGACCATATGAAATCTGATGTTCTGAAATGTATTTTGCATCAGAAGTGCTAATTTCAGTGTCTGTTTATTAGTCAAACCCCAATTAAATGATTCTTTGGTTTGCTGAAGTATTGGTTTATCAAGAAGCAGTGAATTTCAGTGGCAGCAAACTTCAGAGAGGTAGTTAGTAGTTAATGTTTTATTTAATTGTTCATTTGCTTATTATACTATTTATATATTACATCCCAGCTGATCAAGATCCCCAAGATGGTGCAATACAAGTAAAAATATTTTAAAACCAGTTAAAATGCTCTTAAAGATCAAACATCAAAAACCATGTAGAAAAGCACTGTTTGGCTGACTTCCAGAAACCCAAAGCCAATAGAGACACTCTAACATCCCATGGCAGAGGGTTCTATAGTCAGGGTGCTATTATAGTGAAAGATCCATCACAAGCACATGCCAACCTAGATCCACATGATGTTAGGGCATGAAAATACAAGTTTTTAATTTTAACAGGAATTTTTAAAAACTACACCAGATCCAAGGCTAGTAAAGCTGAGAGGGGCATTTTAGAGGAGCAACTATTTATACCACTCCTGTGCTCCCTTCACTATACCCAAACCTTTAACAGCTTAGCAAATTGTATAGTCACTTGTAGTGAATAAGAATCACCTCTAGACAAACAGGTTAAACATTAGCATTTTAAAATTGTACACAGACACTACATAACAGTGTACAAATCTGTTATAAACCTTGAGAAATATTCACCTAATCTTTGAGGAAAGCCCCACATACAATCACACTGTAGCAATCCAACAAAAGTAAACCAGGGCTGGAGGATTTGCTTAAGCCATAAAGACAACGTGGTCTTCCAATGACATGGTTAGATCAACCCCCATAGCTGACTATGGTCCTATTCCTTTGAAACAAGGGATGAAGAATGTGTGACTCTTTGGATGCTATTGGACAGAAACTCCCATTTTCTCTTACCCTTGTTTATAATGGTCAGGGCTAACAGACATTTCAACAACAAATGCAAAGCCACACATTGTACAATCCCATCCAGTATAAACTAAACAACACCTTCTAAGTCAAATTTAAGCACCTGGCCAAAGCACCTTATTAATTTTAAATGAGGAATTTTCATGTGCATCTTATCAGCGGATTTTAACTTGTATTTTAATTCTGCTTATCGTGTTGTATGTCTTTTAATAGTGTTTTATCTCTTGTTTTAATTATGTTGTATCCTACCTAGAGCCGCAGGAAAAGGCAGGGAATAAATTCATTATTATTATTAGAAATCAATACCCATTCACATTATGACAAACAGAAGCCAATATGTTACGCATGAATGGCTTACTAGAACATAACAATTTTGCAATCCAGGGTATAAATCTTGTACATTCATATTTGAAAGTAAATTCCTTTGAACTCAGCAGGATTTCCTTATAAGAATATCTATGTAGTAATGGGCTGTAAGTTATTTTTCTAGTTCTTTAATTATACACTGTGTATAACTGCATATGTATAATATGATTTCAAATATTATACTATCATACACATACATACTGTAAGTTTTTAATTTTTGAGATTTCACTATCTTACATTGGCATAAATTTAAATTAAGAGAGAACACAAAGATGACAACACCAGGGGAAAAAAATCAAAGCTTAACTTCTCACTATTCTATCATCACCTTGAAGTCAATTTTCACCTTTTTCACTGGCTGAATCTGTTACCTTCCATTTTGCTTTGGGGCTCATGTGTTCTTGCAATATAGCAGCCCTGGATTATGAGCATACCGACAAGCATGCCTGCTAAAAAAAGAGTTGCAATTCCTATACTTTCATAGGTTAGGAATCAGATTCAGCACCAATTCTTCAACATTTGGTGAAACAGATGTAAAAATATGAACAGATACCGAGGAACAATGCAGACTAAGTAATTCAAACATAAAACAGCAAAAAAGAAAACAGAATAACCAGTAGACAATGACATGCATATTTAAAAAACCCTTAAAATGGCATTTCTGTCTGTACATACAGTAGTTTCATCTGACCACTTTTAACAACAGCTATCTCAGAATTCTTGGGAGACAATAAAACTCTAGTATCCCATTCTTAGGTAAGGAATATTTCATTAGCCCATATCCCAGACATTTGAAGTCCTTGTAACATAACTTCCTCTCATGAACTTAGCCAACAAGAAGAGGTATTGCTTCAGACAGGACACATTTTACCTCTATATGGGCTTCAAAATCAAAACCAGGATCAGGCCTAGAAGCAACAGCCAATTAACATATATATTTTATTGACTGCATCCTGATTTTGGCAACCCACACTCATTAAAATATATAATTCTGCATTTAGTAACATCTGAGTTTCAAAATTATCTTCAGAGCAGCCAAATGTAGAATCCATCCATACTATATAATAAATTGAATATTATCAAGATATAGATCTTGCAGAAAAGATTCCAATAATCAAAAAATTGGTAAAGACTACACGATGAAAAAATCACAGCTGGCATTCTTGGCTGTAGCTGCTGCATGAGATTCCAGGAACAAAGCAGTACCAAAGGAGAGTGGAAGGGATAGTGTGCCTTGGAGGCACACTACGTAATTTGGTTTATCCACAAGTAAAAGATTGTGGCTTTATAAAAATTTATAAAAGACAACTACTGGAGCTTTAAAAATTGGCAAGCATTTTGATTTATAAAATAATTTCTTGAAGGAACCAAGCATTTTTTTTAGCTTTGTTAAAGATACATGCACAAGCATCACTGCCATATTCATTGCAACCTCAGAGATATACAGAACAGCGAAAATGAAGTGGCAATGGCAGTCACTTAAGGAGTTTAACATTGCCAAAGCCAAACACACTGCTTTTTCAGCACATCTTACAGCTAGAAAGAATGGCTCCAAGAGTAAGGTCTCTGACATTCATATATCAGTCATACACTTATTAGTCACAGGTGAGAATGTGCCTTAACTGAACCTGGTTCGAACCCTCAAAAATCAAAAAGTGTTTTTATAGGAAAGGTGAAAACATGAAACAGAAGGATGGCCTCTGTCTGTATGACGCTATAGTGTGGGTGGGGAGGACAAAACAAATAAACATGGGAGCTAAGTGATGAACATAAAACATGTATCTAGAAACAGGATGAAAAGAATGCAGCCAACACTGTGCCACTGTATGGCTGAGCAGAGAGAAGGTAAGCTTTAAGAATTGAAAGTAGACCACAGGATGAACACTTTCTCCATTCTCAAGTGGCAATTCCTGTAGCTTATGTTAGCTGTGATAAAAACGTGTGTTGCCACTCTAGCTAAGAGTAACACCAGCCAGGCATTGCTTTTAATCAGTGTTTTGAAACCAGTGACAAGCACCACTGAAACATTAAATTGCAATTAAATGTATTACTGACTAGACTTGCATATATTAAGAGCAGCTTTGGGTTTGTGGTAACTTCATTCAGATTCTTTAAACTATACTTAATATATATTCCCCAACTATGACTAAAATACTGGGATTAAACTGGACATGTAGAGGTTTATAGGGATCTGAGAACTGCTGGTTGAAATATCAAGAGATTCAACTGTGAAAAAAAAATGGCATGACTGCACTTGTACTGCTATTCTCCATGACATTATTTTTTAGTCACAGAAAACAAATCCAAATAAGTTTTCTTCCTAATCCCATAGATTACCAAGCCTAGATCTTATAGTTCAATAGGTCCATTTAAGGATCAAACTATATTCAGTGACTCGCTTGGGTACCTGGCAGTGCCTGAGATATTTGAAAAAGTGATTGTTTGTTTTGGTTTTTAGGTTATATCACTTAATTAGTAACAGTATTTATTAGAAGAAAGCCAGTCTATGATTTTGTTTGTTATGAATGCTCCCATTAGAAAATACATAACTAAAATTCCCAGAATCATGGCTCAATCCTCCCCAAATCATGCCTATATGAACAGTTGGCCACGTTGGGTCTGTGTGCCAAGTTTGGTCCAGATCCAATGTTGCCTGGGCTCAGTGCTCTCTGGATGAGTGTGGTGGAGTCTCCTTCTCTGAAGGCTTTTCAGCAGAGGCTATCTATCAGGAGTGCTTTGATTGTGTCTTCTTGCATGGCAGGGGGTTGGAGTGGGTGGCCCTCTTCTAGCTCTAGGATTCTATATCAGCAATAGGCAGTACGGGGTCTCGTGAATACACTTTTTCTCTGCCGTCCACCATCTCATCCTGATGAAGGCCAACCCCTTTGGGATCCAAAGGTTTCCCGTATTTCCTTCACTTTCTGCCTCCAAAAGAGAAGAGGAAGGGGAGGAAAGGCAAAGGAGTTGTAGTAGTAAAAAATAACTATCCAACTCCGCTGGAGTAGAATCCAATTTAAGGTATTTCAAAACTAAACTTTATAGGTTGAAAGGTTAAACCTAGCACATTTTCTCCAAAAGCAGGCCTGAGCAAAAATGGAGGCCTACTTTAATACCACCATATCATTCTGAACATAGGGGAACCTTTAACATTACACAATTATAGCATTATGATTCTACTTTAACTGCCATCAGTCCATCCTATGGAATCTTGGGATTTGCAGTTTAGAGAGGGGGATTTGTAATTCTTGGTCTGATAACTCCAATACTTTCCAAACAACCCCCCCAAGGTCAGAAGATATAGCCATGACTGTAAAAATGGAACCATGGTACTATAATTTTGGGTTGTGAATAGGTCCTTTGATTTCCTGATTCTGGGAGCCTATAAGGAAAAGACCTGTGTTAGCACTTGAATTGGGGAACATAAGAGAATGCCATGGATCTCCAGGGAGGAACAATGTGGTGATTTGAGCACTGTACTATGACTCTAAGATCCCATCTATACTGACATATAAAATCCAGATTATCTGCTTTGACCTGGATTATATTAGTCTAAAGGTAAAGGTAAAGGTTTCCCCTGATGTTAAGTCCAGTCGTATCCGACTCTGGGGGTTGGTGCTCATCTCCATTTCTAAGCTGAAGAGCCGGCGTTGTCCGTAGACACCTCCAAGGTCATGTGGCCAGCATGACTGCATGGAACGCCGTTACCTTCCCGCCGGAGCGGTACCTATTGATCTACTCACACTGGCATGTTTTCAAACTGCTAGATTGGCAGAAGCCGGAGCTAACAGCAGGCACTCACTCCGCTCCCCGGGTTTGAACCTGGGACCTTTCGGTCTGCTAGTTCAGCAGCTCAGCGCTTTAACACACTGAGCCACCGGAGGCTCCCATATAATCCAGTTCAATACATATAATCTGGATTTTATATGGCAGTATAGATGGGGCCGCAGAGATCACGGTGCGAATCCCTATTCAGTCATAGAAAGCCACTGAGTGACCTTGGCCAGTAACACTCTCTCTATGTAACACTGCTTCCTATGTTGCTGTGTCCACTCCCTACCTATGACATACACTTTAAATACAGATTGAACATCCCTTCTCCAAAACGTCAAGATCCAAAATACTCCAAAAGCCTAATCCTCCACATGTGTTGCCTAAAAGAGTGACACCTTTGCTTTTTGATTGTTTAATGGACACAAATCCAAAAGTATTTAAACATTGTATAAAATGGCTTCATGGCTACATGTATAAACTGTATATGAAACATGAATGCATTTTGTGTGTAGACCTGGGTCCCATCTCCAAGACATCTTAGAGGGCCTCCACCATCTTACTCCCTGGGGGAGCAGGGAGCGTATATAAAGAGGGGTTGAAACTCTATGGAGAGGGAGATGGGGGATGGTGGTGGGGGAAGAAAAGGGATTTATGTTAATTGATGTAACTTGTTTCATGCATACGTCTATGTTTGATGTTTTTATAGTACTCACTTAGTCTCACTTATCCAACATAAATGGACCGGCAGAATGTTGGATAAGCGAATATGTTGGATAATAAGGAGGCATTAAGGAAAAGCCTATTACACATCAAATTAGGTTATGATTTTACAAATGAAGCACCAAAACATTGTTAGACAACAAATTTGGCAGAAAAAGTAGTTCAATACGCAGTAATGCTATGTAGTAATTACTGTATTTATGAATTTAGCACCAAAATATGATATATTGAAAACATTGACTACAAAAATGCGTTGGATAATCCAGAACGTTGGATAAGCAAGTGTTGGATAAGTGACTCTACTGTATTAGTCGTTTTAATCTACAGTTGTATGTTTTTGATTTAGATGTGTGATATATTTTTTTTATATATGTGAGGCATTGAATTTGCCATTTATTATGTTGTAAACCTTTAAACCGCTTTTGACAGGGGCGACAAAAGCGGTATAGAAATGCAGTTAATAATAATAATCTCGAATTTGTTATCCAAAATACTTCTGGTCCAAGCATTTTGAATAAGGAGAATTCAACAAAAACCAAATGAGCAAAACCTCCATGCACCATGTATTTCTTAATAAGTCTAACTAGCAATGCTACACACATTCCCAATTGCCTTGGTGAGCAGAAGGGTCATATTTGAGTTTGCTCTCAATACAAATGGCCATGAAATCAGCTTCTCCAAAGTTTAATCCCAGGGTGCATCTATACCAGGCATGGGCAAACCTGGGTCCTCCAAATGTTTTGGACTTCAACTCCCACAATTCCTAACAGCTGGTAGGCTGTTAGGAATTGTGGGAGTTGAAGTCCAGAACACCAGGAGGGCCCAGGTTTGCCCATGCCTGATCTATACTGCGAAATGAATGCAGCTTGGCAGCTCTTTAACTGCAAATGGAATAATGGGATTTGTAGTTTGATGAGGCACTAGTGGTGAAGTGTGTTAAAGCACTGAGCTGGAGACCGAAAGGTCCCAGGTTCAATCCCCGGGAGCGGCGGGAGCGGCCGCTGTTAGCTCCAGCTCCTGCCAACCTAGCAGTTCGAAAACATACCAATGTGAGTAGATCAAAAGGTACCGCTCTGGCGAGTAGATCAATAGGTACCGCTCTGGCGGGAAATGAATGCAGCTTGGCAGCTCTTTAACTGCAAATGGAATAATGGGATTTGTAGTTTGATGAGGCACTAGTGGTGAAGTGTTAAAGCACTGAGCTGGAGACCGAAAGGTCCCAGGTTCAATCCCCGGGAGCGGCCGCTGTTAGCTCCAGCTCCTGCCAACCTAGCAGTTCGAAAACATACCAATGTGAGTAGATCAATAGGTACCGCTCTGGCGGGAAGGTAACGGCGCTCCATGCAGTCATGCCGGCCACATGACCTTGGAGGTGTCTACGGACAACGCCGGCTCTTCGGCTTAGAAATGGAGATGAGCACCAACCCCCTGAGTCAGACACGACTGGACTTAATGTCAGGGGAAAACCTTTACCTTTACCTGAGGCACTAGCACTCTTTGGAGGCTGAAAGCCTAATAAAACCACAACTCCCATTATTTCATAGCATTGAGCCATGTGAGGTAAAAGGTGTGACAAACTGGATTGATTCAACAGTGGAGATGCACCCCCAGATATCTCCAGTTAAGGAGAGTCATGTTACACATAAAGGGAAACTCTATAGACACGGCATGAGGCAGTTTTTTCAGATACCCTAGCCTTAAATAGCACCTCTAAAGTCAATCCCATGAGATAGCTTTAAATGCAAAAATGGAGACTAACATATCTGCCGTTGCCTAAATCCTCTCAGCATCACCCTGCCAACTGAGGCGAGGAGAAATAAGCAAGGAAGCCCCGGCAGATGACCCTCTGCCTCCCCCGCCCTTCAGCCCAGGAAGTTACTCAAAAGCGCTCGCACTTCTGGGACGTTCTCCGTCTCCACTCTCTCCTCTCGTGTCCACCATTTCCGGCCAGCCTACAGCGCATGCTCAGTACGGCCCGCCCCCGTTGTCAGGGGGAGGAAAGTACTGCCTCTTTAATCAGACGGTGCTTGTGCGCCTGCGCAGGAACTGGATTGCAAGCTCTGTTTGTTGCCTGCCTTCAAGTCGGGTTTTCAAGGGATTTCCTGGGAAATATTTATTCAGAGAAAGCTACGTCTTGCCTTTTCCCGCCCTTTTGTGGCTGAGAGGATAAGACTGGTAAACTGGGATTTCTGGGAGTTGTAGGCCAAAACACCTGGGGACCCACAGGTTGAGAAACACTGGTCCAAAGTAATCTAACCCTAGTCTACAGAGCCATGGGGTGCATCTAGAACTACAGTAGAGTCTCACTTATCCAACGTTCTGGTTTATCCAACGCTTTTTTGTAGTCAATGTTTTCAATACATCGTGATATTTTGGTGCCAAGTTCGTAAATACAGTAATTTCTACATAGCAGTACTGTGTATTGGACTACTTTTTCTGTCAAATTTGTGGTATAACATGATGTTTTGGTGCTTCATTTGTAAAAGCATAACCTAATTAGATGTTTAATAGGCTTTTCCTTAACCCCTCCTAATTATCCAACATATTTGCTTATCCAATGTTCTGGTTTATCCAACGCTTTTTTGTAGTCAATGTTTTCAATACATCGTGATATTTTGGTGCCAAGTTCATAAACACAGTAATTTCTACATAGCATTACTGTGTATTGAACTACTTTTTCTGTCAAATTCATGGTATAACATGATGTTTTGGTGCTTAATTTGTAAAACCATAACCTAATTTGATGTTTAATAGGCTTTTCCTTAATCCCTCCTCATTATCCAACATATTTGCTTATCCGACGTTCTGGTTTATCCAATGCTTTTTTGTAGTCAATGTTTTCAATACATCGTGATATTTTGGTGCCAAGTTCGTAAATACAGTAATTTCTACATAGCATTACTGTGTATTGAACTACTTTTTCTGTCAAATTTGTGGTATAACATGATGTTTGGTGCTTAATTTGTAAAAGCATAACCTAATTTGATGTTTAATAGGCTTTTCCTTAATCCCTCCTTATTATCCAACATATTCGCTTATCCAATGTTCTGCTGGCCCGTTTATGTTGGATAAGTGAGACTCTACTGTAATGCAAAAAGACACCACTTGAACTTCCATCGCTCGATTCAATAGAATCCTGGGAAAGAGAATGCCCATAAATCCTGTACTGCAAGAGTTTGCCTCTAATATTTTAGTTTACTCGGGAATTGAAGTTTAGTCTCTTTTGTAGTAAGTCTATACTTTTTTGTGCATTCTCCTGTTTCAATTTTTAGGAGCGACTCTGGGACTTCTTTCAAAATGCACCCAGATTTTTTTTTTCTTTTTTCACCAGCTCCCACTTTTCTTATGATCTGTATTTCAGGTGGTTAAACGAACAGTTTTATGGGGTTTTTTTTTTTAACATTCTGGGGAGAACTGGTCAGGCAACCTTTTCTGCTTTCCCTTTTCTTTCTGTTTTGCTGTTCAAGGAATTCTGGACAGTTGCTGCTTATCTTGCCTGTTGCTGGCAGGCATGCTCGACTACAGGTGCTAGAGCAGAATATTATTCTTCCCACTTCAAGTTTTTATTACACTATTTACTGAAAACATGATGATGCAACATGATACTAAAAATCTGTATTTATCCTGCTCTTTTTCAGCATTTTCACAAAATTGCTGCTAAAAAAGTCCTTCCAGATAGACAGAGAAAACAGGTAGGTGTAAAAAGGAGCTTCTCTATCAGAAGCTTTGTAAACTAAGATATGCAGGATGCCGCATTGAGGAGGAGGCAAGTTTATTATTGCAGTAAACCTATGTGTGTAACCACCAAAGTCATGAACTCCCGGGGGGGGGGGGGCAGGGCAGGGCAGGGGAGGTTCCAAACTGAGCACAACCCAAAGATCTTAATGGCAGATCAGGCGGAACCATAGTGTTGGAAGAGACCTCACAAGCCATTCAGTCCAACCCCCTGCCAAGAAGGAGGAAAATCACATTTAAAGCACCTCCAACATCCAGCCTCTGATCAAAAGCCCTCAAAGAACAAGTCTCCACCATACTCCGGGGCAGAGAGTTCCACTGCCAAATAGCTCCCACACTTAGGAAATTCTTCCTAATGTTCAGGTGGAATCTCCTGTAATTTGAAGCCATTGTTCCGCGTCCTAGTCTCCAGGGCAGCAGAAAACAAGCTTTCTCTCTCCTCCCTATGACTTCCTCTCACATATTTATACATGGCCATAATGTCTCCTCTCAGCCTTCTCTTGTGCAGGCTAAACATGCACAGCTCTTTAAGCTACTCCTCCTAGGGCTTGTTCTCCAGATCCTTGATCATTTTAGTCACCCTCCTCTGGACACCTTCTAGCTTGTCAACATCTCTCTTCAATTACAGTGCTCAGAATTGGATACCACATTCCAGGTGTGGTCTGACCAAGGCAGAATAGAGGGGTAGTATGACTTCCCTGGATCTAGACACTATACTCCTATTTATGCAGGCCAAAATCCCATTGGCTTTTTTTTGTCCCCCATGACATTGTTGGCTCATGTTTAACTTGTTGTCCACGAGGACTCCCAAGATCTTTTTCACGCGAACTGCTGTCGACCCATATGTCCCCCATTTTGTATCTTTCATTTTTTCTGCCTAAGTGGAGTATCTTGCATTTTTCCCTGTGGAACTTTATTTTGTTATTTTCGGCCCATCTCTCTAATCTGTTAAGATCGTTTTGAATTCTGCTCCTGTCTTCTGGAGTATTGGCTATCCCTGCCAATTTGGTGTTGTCTGCAAACTTGATGCAACAGATTGAGAAGCCACCATCATTGTGTTAATCACACCACTGGTTGGGACCCTCACTCTGAAGACTGTGTTGATTGGCTTTGCACCAACCTCCTCACATTAAAAAAACTCATGCACAGGCATCTTCCAAGATTTTGGAAGACCATCATACTGAAACAACGAGGGATCGCCTGAGAAGTAGAAGCTTGTTTCATCATCCTTTCACAGGTAATCTCTCAGAAATATAATACCTTCCCTATACCAGAGTAGGAGGTATGGTGATTCCTTCACTAGGTGGCTCCAGATGCTGGGGAGTGTCTGATTCTACTGAAGGTTTGTCTTCAGCAGTAACTGAGCTAGGCCTGACAGACTGCTAGCCATGACATGAGACAGAACCGGCCACAACTATTTGCACTGCCATGCAATGTTTTCTAGGCTTGGGCAGCCCAGGGACATGCGATGGCACTTACCATCTCCTCCTAGTCTCAATGTTATGGTGGTTTGCAGGCATGATATGTGACAGTCCTTCTGGTCAACCATTGCCTACAGTGACATTGACTTGGATGACAAGACAATTGAGGAAGGGAGTCGGCAATTTCTCCACTCCCCCATCTCTTGTCATCCAGTTGGTCCCACTGACATCACTGCAGGTGACGACTGACTGTGAGAATACATATCATGTCTAGAGACTGCAGTAAGGATCCAGCTTGTGCCTAGAAAACAGGAAGCTACATAAAGGGTGGCCATTCGGTGGGCAAAACCACATTCAGCATTGCTGAGCAGTCAGAACTCCCTCCCACTTCTGCAGTAACCAGGGGAGGGGTGGTTGTGTAAACCATCTAAGAGTTGATCCAGCATACAACATGACAGATCAGCCACCAGGATAATGGGTCAATATAGATCTGCCACTAATATGGAAGGCCTACTAAATGGAATGGGACTAACTTAAAGCAATAGTGTGTAGATTACACTGTGAAAACCGGTTTGTTAAAATAGGGGTTACTTCCTAGATCAGGGGTCCTCAAACTTTTAAAGCAAAGGGCCGGTCCACAATCCTTCAGACTGTTGAAGGGCCAAATTATCATTTGAAAAAAAAAAAAACGAACAAATTCCTGTGCACACTGCACATGTCTTATTTGTAGTGCAAAACAACAACAACAATGAAAGAACAATACAATATTTAAAAATAAAAACAATTTTAACCAAAATACATTTATCAGGATTTCAATGGGAAGTGTGGGCCTGCTTCTGGCCAATGAGATAGTCAGGTTAATTAGGATTGTTGTTGTTGTTGTTGTGTGGCTTCAAGTCATTTCAGACTTTGGGCGAGCCTAAGTCTAAAATGTATTTATTTATTATTTATTTATTTACTACATTTGTATCACACCGTTCTCACCCCAAAGGGGACTCAGAGTGGCTTACAAACTATATGTACATACAATATATTATATTATTAGCATAGCACACTATTAGCATTATATATTACTATATTGAACTATAGCACTATACTGTAATATTATTAGTAATATTATTAGTAATATATAGTTAATACTATTATATGATATTATTATTAGTGTTATATTGTATTACATTATAATATTATTATACAATATATTTTATTATAAAACTGAGGGCAGGGGCCAGGTAAATGACCTTGGAGGGCCGCATGTGGCCCCCGGGCCTTAGTTTGGGGACCCCTGTCCTAGATGAACAGACAGAAAATAAGAGTGAGTTCAGAACTCAGACCTTTTCTAGACAAGAATGTTTTCTGGTGCATGTGTGAAGAAAATGTTTGGAAGCGCTTGAGGTCTCTGAGAAGTGCAGTTCGTCAATGACAGCAGAAACATTTCCTGCGCACAGAATGTGCCTGCTCATAAATAGCTCCACCTTGCAGTCATTTTATGTTTGTCTACCATTCATATTGTCATTTGATCAACTAATCACCCATTTTCTCAAGTGCGAATGTGTTTTTACACTTCAACCAAGACAGTGTTAACTATGAAACTATAGATAGAAATAGAGATTAATTATCTATTTCAGAAGTCTCCACACCTTCTACTTCTGAAATAAAGGCAAACTGTAATCTGTTGAAAGGTGTGGTTAAGAAAAAATTAAAACATTCAAAGCCAAACCGCTCTGGACTGCAAGATGAACAAAACACAATCTAATAACACCTCTTCAAAACATAAAGTGTATTTAACTTTTCCCCCTGAACATGTTTCTGTGAAATGCATTTTACACTAATGAAATGTGAAGGGACTTTCAATATGAAGCAAAAGTAAGCGGAGTTTAACAGCATTTAAAAGTTAAGGGATTTTTAGAAGACAGTGACAGTTTCCTAGTACAGAGAGATACTATTTTTCCAGTACAGTAGATTCTCACTTATCCAAGCCTCGCTTATCCAAGCCTCTGGATAATCCAAGCCATTTTTGGTTATCTCAAGGATGGATTACTGTAACACACTCTACGTGGGGCTGCCCTTGAAGACAGTCCGGAAATTGCAGTTGGTACAACGGTCCGCAGCCAGGTTACTAACTGGAGCTGCTTATAGGGAGAGGTCAACCCCCCTGTTTAATCAGCTCCACTGGCTGTTGATTATATTCCGGGCCCAATTTAAGGTGCAGGTTATTACCTATAAAGCTCTAAACGGTTCGGGACCTGCCTATCTTTGTGACCATGTCGTCCCTTATGAACCCACCCGGTTGCTGAGATTTTCCGGGGAGGCCCTCCTCTCGCTTCAGCCCTCCTCACAACTGCATTTGGTGGTGACGAGAGAGAGGGCCTTCTCAGCCGTGGCCCCCCGACTCTGGAACTCCCTCCCCAGGGAGATTAGGTTGGCTCCCTCTCTATCTTCCTTCAGGAAACAACTGAAGACTTGGATGTTTCAGCAGGCCTTCGGAGATACAGTCATTAATTAATCAGCCCCAGAGGGTTTTTAATAATCTATCCTGTATTTATTACGGTCTTACCTTTTATGTGTTTTTAATGTAATTTTTTATCCTGTATTGTTGTTTTAATTGATATATTGCATTACTGTTTTATCTGTTTTATATTGTGATTGTATTATGTTGCTTATATTTTGTTCCTTATGTTGTTGGGCCTCTGCCCCATGTAAGCCGCCCCGAGTCCCCACGGGGAGATGGTGGCGGGGTATAAATAAAGTTTTTATTATTATTATTATTATTATTATTATTATTATTATTATTATTATTGTAGTCAATGTTTTCAATATATCATGATATTTTGGTGCTAAATCCGTAAATACAGTAATTAAAACATAACATTACTGCGTATTGAACTACTTTTTCTGTCAAATTTGTTGCATAACATGAAGTTTTGGTGCTTAATTTGTAAAATCATAACCTAATTTGATGTTTAATAGGATTTTCCTTAATCCCTCCTTATTATCCAAGCTATTCGCTTATCCAAGCTTCTGTCAGCCCGTTTAGCTTGGATAAGTGAGACTCTACTATAATAGGAAAGCGTGAGGTTTGCATTCAGGATGGGGACTCAATCCCGGGAGGAACTGAGATTTAATATCTCAGTTCCTTCTGGAATTTAGTTGTGTCTGCAAAGGCCCTCAGGCAGCAGAGAAAATTAATTACCCCTCCACATTTGCATTTTTTTACTTTTGTGGATTTGATTGTTTACAGATTTGATTTAAAAAAAATTTCTAGACATCTCTAGATCCTTGGGTGTGACTCTGTGGTCAACTTCCATTAGTAATGCTGGAGGACCTAGAGATTTCTAGAGATAACATCTCTCAAGGAATCTAGGTTATCTCTAATGCAGTTCTGTTGCCAGCTTCCATCAGATGGTGACTACAGAGTCACGCTGGAAGACCTAAGAATTCCTAGGGGAAATGTTATCTCAGATTTTTAAAAAGTCGTTATTTATGGTTTTTCACAGGTATCCTGTGTCTCTAACCCAAACAAATATGGAAAGATGACTATGAATCTAAAAAGAGGACAATTCTTCTGTCCTTGACAAAAAAAGCACAGAGTAGGAATTGTAGGGGATGCCTAAATGGACTTGTTTCCCCTTCATGACTGTGGGATAGGCCTTACCAGCTGAATTTTTCAACTGGCTTAAACTACTAATTGTGTAAGAGACAGTTAAAATGAAAGTGGGAAGTTCCCACTAACATGATCTCCCATTCCATTTTAATCTACTCCTTCTTAAGAAGATCACAGAGAGGTGGTAAGGAATCACTAAAACACAGAGGGTCTTCATCATCCCCTTCTTTACCAAGTGCTGAAGACTCAGTAATTCTTCATGGGGAACAAGGCTGGTTAAAATCAAGGCACTTATATCATACTCACCATTTTAAGAAAGTAGCAAATGTGGCATCTAAAAATGGAGTGGCCATTTTGTGTCAGGGCATCAAACCTAAAGGGGAAAAACACACTACTTCGGTTAACCAAGATTCTTCTAGTGAAGGAAAGAATATTTGTGGAATGGTCCCAATGGCATAGCAGTAGCAACAACATCCAAGGCACATATCTTAGATGGTGATTGTTAGCAAGGTTCACAATTAAAGATCTGAGCTAGAGGAGGGTAAATTATCTGATGTTTATGAAAGTGACAGTAGCTCTCATAGCTCATTGGAGGCAACAATAAGCCATGCATATCCATACTTGGATGATATGCTGACCAGATTTGCTTCTCATAGGTTGTCAGAAACATTAACTCTATGCTGTCCATTCTTTCCAGGCACATTTTTCTGGTAAATCATGGGAGCAGCTACCTTGTGCGAGTGCAGTGCTTTCAACATCTTGGAGCTGTGATTGATAAGTTACAGGAGACTTTTGTCCCTAGTAAAAACTATTCAGAACACCATCATACAGGTATGTCATATCAGTACTATTGTAGGCATGACTGCAATGCCAAATGATTGCCGCAGTAGTCTGCATTCATTGGCCACAAGTTCATGAGAGGAATTTGCAGTTGATCTTACACTCATTCCAAAGTAGATAGAATTAAAATATATGCATATACCAATTCCCAAACAGGTGAAAAAGTCATTCTGTTGTTAGATGTCAACAACAATTCAGAAAGGTCAGCTCATTTGGGGTCTTTTGGAAAAGCAGGTGACAACAGGTGCCAGCCTGATGAATTGGGAGAAACGTGCAACTTATTTTATGTCAAGGATGGTGGAATCAGCAAGATTTGCCCCACAGTATAAACTGGTTAGAATTGAGTACTTTGTGACTATCATCATTATTCCACCACCAAGTCTGTAACATCTGTTTTCATCTGGATAGATAATGTGACACCAAAGGCATATGTGATTTGAGAAGGTGAAAACAATTTTAATGTTGGAATCAACATCTCTGCTTTTGTAGGCTGCGAACAAAATGTTATCACTAAAAACAAATCATATAAAGGGAAAGTTAAACACAAAGGTTGACTGGCTGACATCAGTCATGTGTAGTAGCATCTCTATTCAGAAGTATTCCAGATTATTATGGACAGGTTTGGAATATTTCAAGTGGATCTGTTCATTTCTCCAGTCAACAATCAGGTGTTCAAGTTTTTCTTAAGGAGTGGAGGGAATAATCACCCTGAATGTGGAGTAGCTCCCAGGGTTCCTGTATTTGTTCCACCAACAGAAATTATTGCCATGTACTTAAAGAAAGTCATATAGAAAAGAGTGGACATAATCTTGGCTGGCACCTCATTGATCAAGAAAAACCTACTTTTTAAGGTAATAGCAACTTCGATGCCTGCTTATCAGATGACATAATTGTTCTACAGTTGTCCCATGATTTTTCAAAAACTTTTTTTTCTAGATAAAAACCTTAGTGGAATGCATCATCCTCTAGAACACAGTAAATTGCACTTATATGGGGTGATGAACTAACTACTAACAGTACCTCTATCTTTGTATTGAGTCTCAGTCTGTTGGTACTCATGCAGTCAGTTATCTTTCCCAAGCACAGGTTCAGACTACCGATCAGTAATGAAGAATATTTGAAAATGTTGACTTATAATTTCCACAATCCCGTTATTGGCCATATCAGATGTGGATATGTGAAGAAATATGCAGCCTGTTAATCCTTAAGATTATATTCGTTATCTTCATATTGTAAAAAGCTCTAGGTCCCATGATGTTGCCATTATCTCATCATCCGACACAAAGATCACAAGTACAGATACAGTCATAATGTACACAAAGTGTGCCCCCCCACACACAAAAAAAGAAGAAACAGACAACAGTCAATCCTGCTAATCCTGTTTTATTGCAAGGACAATATTCCTTCAGCAAACACCTCACATATTCTTTTTTGGATCTAGACATGGTTGATTTATGGCAGTGTTGTTGTGGTAATAGGCTTGGACTCTTCTGGATCTTTCATCTTTGAATTATAAGTGAGGTTGGTTTTAAGAAAAGAAAAGTGGTACGCTACAGGATTTCTTGGCAATTTGAAGGTTGTGATTCTTTAGGCAAGCAGGAAATTTCTCTCAGGCTGGTGTCGGTTCTTCTCCCTTCTCTTCTTAAGCCAGCCATAGAGAAGGGGGAGGATCTCGTTCTAACGAATCCGGGTGCTTCGCCTACTCTCTTTCTTTGGCATGATCTGCCTCAGTGCACTTTGCACATCTGAGGATATGACAGAAGGCCTTCGTTCTTTTTTCCTCAGACGTTCAGCTTCCCCAGAGACTTTCCTGTAGATGCCGTCTACGTAGGAGTGCAACATGCCCCAAGCATCTCTGGTCATTCGGACCTTCTTAGTTGGGACCACTCTTTTGGGCAGTCTTTTGGACAGTCTTTTGGGCAACCTTGATCTGGTTCTAGCTGACCGTTTCTGACGTCGGTATCGTCTGACAGATCTCAGTCTTTTTTTCCGGATGATGCGCCTTTTCCGCCTGGTCTGTGCCCTCTTTCGTGGTCGCCTGCTCATTTTTCTCCTTGAAGCCATGGTTTCATACACTGAGAGTATCTGTCTGTTTGCCTGTTTGTCTTCCTGCCTGCCTGCAAATGCCTTTGTCTTCAACCTAGCTCTCTTCTTATATAAGGCTGGATATTCAAATGAGTGGCCACTTCTGTGCCCAGTGATTGGCTGGTTAGAACAAAGACTTAGTCAAGCTTGTCATAATGCTAATTGTGACCCACGTTAAAGTTGAGAGGTTATTGAAAGCTCCTTGCTGTTTGATAGGATGATGAAGTTAACTCTGATGTTGTATCAAAAGATCCCACTCTACCACCCAGATTAAATTGTGACGTAGATAAAGTAAGCCAAGTTGTTTTTGTGTAAGAGGTAAATTCACTAATTCCATCTCTCGTCATACAAATACAGTAATAATTAAATACATAATTAATTTCTTACTGTCCTTTCAAGATCTCCCAAATTAAAAAGTTTGCCCTAACTCAATGGGGTATAGCAATCCCCAAACATTTCCCCTCATTTCTTTCATGTACCGTATTCTGACAGAATAAAGGAACAGCTTGTTCTATGATATCCCAACATGCCCTTGGTACAATTCTATGTGAATTTTGATGGAGATTATGGTTTTATTAAAATGGGTTAGAGTCACAAAACAAATAGGGGAACAAAGAACACACTTGCTTCAAAGATGTTGGATAATTTAAAGACTAGGCAATCCATGTTCAAGTCTTCACTCATCCATTAGGTAATCTAGCACAAATAGTTATTTTTGACTGTGTAATGGACTGGGGGGGAGAGAAAGGAACACTGTCTTTAGGTATGCTGCTTTGGAGGAGGACAGGACGGAGACTGATCAGTCGATCTGTACTTTGCAATCTGTAGTTTCTTTATATCATTGCAGTAGATAAATAAGAGTTTAGGCCATACTCTTATTTTGCCTCTTTCTCTTTTAATATCATCTCACCTCACAGTAATGTTATCACATCTTATTTTTTTCTAATTATGCAGTGATTGTCCTCATTTAACCTTAATGCTGATAATCAATAATGAAAATAGTAGAACGAAAAGTTTTTTTAAAAGGGGGGATCAGGCCATAGATACTTTATTCATTTTTAGTTCACACACTCACACCCCCATTATTATATTTTAAACACCAAAAGGCCTTTGCTGTTTCTTACAATCACAGAATAATCCAAGGATTGTTTACTCATTTTTGGAAAATGGTATCTCATTAAAAATATTTTGCAGAATATACTGTAATTTGCCTTTAATACTAGAAGAAGCAGCATTTTGTAGAGGCCTGAGTGTTGCATTAGGAATCTGGGGAACCAGGGTTCAAAACCCTGTTCAGCCATGAAAGCCCACTGGGTGACCCTGGGCAAGTCCTACTCTCTCTGCCAAGAAAAGCTAAGAGTTGCCATGAGTCACAGCTGACATGAAGGCACAGAAAAACAACAAACAAGTTTTCCTTGAGTTAAAAAGGACAATTTTTTCACATCGTAAAACAACAAGAGTGCACAATCCAAATTTAAAACCTTAAATTTAATATATTTAATTAAGGTTAAACTTGCAAACCGCATGGTGTTATTTCATTTACCTGATCAGAGACAACAGAAAACTATGACATTTTAAATTGGAAAACCTGATTCAAATATGAGGAGGAAGTAATTTTCTTTTTAAAAAGCTCAAATCAATTGTTTTTCCACTATTTCTGATTCCACTTTGTCTCTTTAAACCTGTCTAAACAGAGAACATGGCCAGGGATATGTTTGAGAAATAAGCATTTCGGACATTGAGAGGTCTGTGACAAAATTAATAAAGGCAAAACTTGACAGTACTGTTGTTGTTTTTTGGCAAATGACACAAATAGAAAAGAGAAAAGACCATTTTTATTCTTCTTTTGCATTATGAAAAATAACATTAATTCAGTTTATAAATAATCTTTTACAGGTCACCTTTATGGGTAATTGGTATTGAAGCTAAACCTTATCAACAGTCAAATCTATTTTTCTTGTGCATCCTCTCTACAGCACAAACATGTAAATCTTTCCCAGCATCTTAATCTGTATTCAGATAAGAACCAAAAGACTGATTGCAGTGTGATGAATCAATTCCCATGATGAGACATAAGCTTGCGGATGCCTGACTTTCATCATTGTCTGAAGTGTAACATCAGATTATAGAGTAACATCTAGATTTTTAACCCATACATTTTAAGTCAAGTAATTTCAATCCACTATAATAACTTTCACAAAGATCACCACCTCCACACAACTTTTAATGTAAAAAAAAAATTTCTTTGCTACTTTGTATGTAGGTCTGTGTTTAAATCTATCTGGAAAAATAGGGATTTGTTCCTGGAAAGCCAGATCTGCTTGAAAGTTAGGGCTTGCCTTAGTAAAGTTAAGACATTCTGCATTGTTGTTAACTGCCATCAGGTTGACCTCAATTTTTGGCAACCATATGAATAAGGGACTTCCAAGCCACCCTGTCATCAACAACCTTCCTCAAGTCTTGCAAATTCAGAACTGTAGTTTACTAATGGTGGCGGGGTAGGGTACAAATAAAGTTTTATTTTTATTATATTATTATTCTTTAATTGAATCTAACCATTTGCAATGTGGTGTTCCTTTTTTTTCTACCTTACCAAGCATTATTGTCCTTTTAGTGAGTCATGCCTTTTTATGCTATACTCATTCAATCTGTGCTAGCACCATTTCATGTAGATTCATGCTTTATGTTGCTTCACCTTTTGCTATATTTCTGCCCTTTTCCTATCCCGTTTCATTCTTTCCACTTAATCTGGTTTGATTACATGCATAGGAATTTTGAAAAATAGATACTTTACCAATATATTTCATTACATTGCATTGTAAAGAAAAATCAGTTTTCTTATTTTGAGTAAGGATACATCTTTCTAGTAGCACTTCATAGCAGTTGTATGTCTTATGGATCTTATGGACCCTTAACATTAATATATACTGTAGGTCACAATATCAGATTACAGTCTAGTTTCAGACTTTGCCTTATTTGGTTAGTCATTTAGATCTGGATAATACATTTTAGCTGTGGTACTGATATTTATTCTCTTATTATTAGGGTTGCCAGATCGAAACCTGGACAGTGTTCCCAGCTCTTTTATGATTGTATAGAAGTAAAATTAGCAGGTACTACTTGTCACACAACCAGGTAACAACTATGAAAGGTACAGGAGCCTTTTCTAGTTTTCTCTCTGGCAGCCTTTTTGTAAGAAGGTTGTATTTTATTTTGAGCTCTTTAGTATTTGAAATGGGGCCGGGCTTAGCACACCAGGCTAAACCAATATGCTGCAGAAAAATCCTGCTGATCTAAAGGTTGGCAGTTCGATCTGCCATTAGCCCCAGCTCACCTGCCCACCTAGCAGATTGAACACAGAAATGCGGATAGATAAATAGGTACCACTTTTAGCAGGGAGATAAAAAGGCACCCTTAAGGAGATTGATTGGAGGAAAGCTCCTCAGCATGGTAGATGGAGTGACAGCGCAAACCCCGCCCCCCGCCCTCCGCAACCAGAGTCAAGCACAGCTTCCAAGATGCCGGAAATAAAATGGGGAAAACTGCATTTACCTCTGTTTGTGTTGTTTGTCCTTGTTAATTGTATAATCAGCATTGAATGTTTGCCGTATGTGTGTTCTGTAAGCCGCACTGAGTCCCCTTCAGGGTGAGAAGGGTATACATAAATAAATAAATAAATAAATAAATAAATAAATAAATAAATGCATGTTCAAACAGGCCGTTTCTGTAGACGCCTTGGTTCTTGCTTGATTTTGAAGTGAAGTTGATTGATGTGTTTGTCATTGCTGAGTGGATGGGTAAACCATCTTTAGTTTGAATGTGATTGTGCAGGAGCAGTTGTTGCACAGCTTGGAAGGATTATGCATGGATAACCCCAGGATCCAAAGGGTAACGTTTTCAAACTTTGACACAAGTGGAGCAGTATGTGACATTTTCAATTGGTAGAAGACAGTGGAGCCCCCGGTGGTGCAGTGGATTACACCACGGAGTTGCTGAACTTGTTGACCGAAAGGCCAGCAGTTTGAATCTGGGAAGTGAGCTCCTGCTGTTAGCCCCAGCTTCTGCCAACCTAGCAGTTCGAAAACATGCCATTATCAATAGATCAATAGATACCGCTCCAGGGGGAAGGTAATGGCACTCCATACAGTCATGCCAGCTATATGTTTTTTGAGGCGTCTACAGACAACACCGGTTCTTCGGCTTAGAAATGGAGATGAGCACCACACCCAAGAGTCGGACACGACTGAACTTGATGTCGGGGAAACCTTTACCTTTAGAAGGAACAGTGAACAACTCGTAATTCTGTATGCCTTTTATATATTAATTTTGACTCCTGCCCTTTCTTTAAGTTCTATTCATTTTCCCCCTTGTGTGACATCAGAAATAGCATTTTACATACTTTCTGTCATTTAGCATTGGTTCTATGACACCAATGTTATACTTTGCATATGCTATATGTGCAAAACACAGGTCAATATGCTTTAGATACAGCAAGTCTGAAGTTCAATCCAGGTATCTCTGGGGAGGGTTAGAAAACTTGCATCTGGGACCCTGGAGAGCTGCTGCCCAGCCTGCCCGTGACTGTCAACAATACTGGTATAGATGTACCAGCCATCTGATTAGGCGTCAGACAGTTTCCTTTGTTCCACTGGGAGCATTTCCTCATGCTTCTCAAATGAAAAGCAGGTCACTGCCTTTATTGATTTCTTTGATGGTTTATCATAATATTCTATCTCAGTCCAGTTTTCTATTATTTGTTATTGATGGAAATGGAGTGTAAAGCTGGCATTTGTTATCATATTAAGAAAACTGATATCCCAATGCTATATCTCTCTCTCTTATTCTAACAAATACCCACTCCTTGACTGTCTTATTGGAAACAGTTCTGCAATATCTAAATAAAACTTCGTGATTAGATGTTAATTACACATTACCAAGATTTTGAGGCATGTGCACAATTATGCACATTTAAACTCTATTGGAATTTGTATGCATCCTTGTGCAAGGTTATAACACAAGTTAAGAGTTAAATCTGAACTTTTAATGCATATCATAGAATCATAGAATATTCGAGTTGGAAGAGATCACATGGGCCATCTAGTCCAACCCCCTGCCATGCAAGAAAAGCACATTTAAAGTATCCCTGACAGATGGCCATCTAGCCTCTGTTTAAAAGTTTCCAAGGAAGGAGCTTCCACCACACTTCAAGGCAGAGAGTTCAATATTCAAAGAATATTATACCAGGCATGATGAACATTTTTATTTGACCATCTTACATATATTAGTTCAGTATCTCTAATCTACTGCACTAGATCAGCTGCAAATGAGATGATTGTTTTAAACAAGCCATCCAGGTTTTCATCTTTATTTTATTTCCAATCCATATCTAAAGCTTTGTTTTGTTAAATTTATGAAGGTCTATGTTTCTTCTCTTACCAAAGCTCAGATCCTGTGTGTACAGCTTTTACTGCTTAGAGCAGTGGTTCTCAACCTGTGAGTCCCCAGATGTTTTGGTCTTCAACACCCAGAAATCCTAATACAGTAGAATCTCACTTATCCAACATTCACTTATCCAACATTCTGGATTATCCAACTCATTTTTGTAGTCAATGTTTTCAATACATCGTGATATTTTGGTGCTAAATTCGTAAATACAGTAATTACTACATAGCATTACTGCGTATTGAACTACTTTTTCTGTCAAATTTGTTGTATAACATGATGTTTGGTGCTTAATTTGTAAAATCATAACCCAATTTGATGTTCAATAGGCTTTTCCTTAATGCCTCCTTATTATCCAACATATTCGCTTATCCAACATTCTGCCGGCCCGTTTATGTTGGATAAGTGAAACTCTACTGTAGCTGGTAAACTGGCTTAGAGTAAGGTCCTTTACTCTTGGAAATGAACAGAAAAATGTTTGTAGGGGGAAGAAACTCCACACATGTGCTGGAGCAGTTGAACTTATATGGGACCATAATATATTGATATTTCAGTTTGTATTGGCAGAACTAGGTAATGAGCCAAACCTGTTCATTGTATTAACAAAACTACTTTATACTGGTAGAACTGACTAATATTTGCTGGGTTCACACATCATGAAACACCAGAATTCAGAAGCAAATGTCACTTTCCACTTCCTTGCTCTTTAGCCTCTGATTTGTTCTCATGATATCCAAACTAGGCAGCAGTTTGCACCCATATATGTTTTTTCCAGCAAGCCAACTATGTTATTATCCCTGGTTTGCTGAGAGAAAGAAGTAAGTCAGCGCAATGGCATGCTCAGAAATCACAAGATTGTTAATCAGAAAATGGGAGCCAGCATGCTAGCATGTTCTTAGTAAGCCATAGGTCCTGGGAAGTCATATTACTTCTCAAAATGCCCATTGTCCAATATAACCTGAACTCTTTGGAACAGGTGTACCATCTGTGTGGTTTCAATGGCAAGTTGTTCTCACTTCCACTAGTTCAAAATTAAATATCACTAGTTTCTTTTTTCCTGGTCAGATTTGATATGTGAATGTAATTTATAAACACAATAGGCAGGTCCTTTACAACTGTTTATGTTAACTATACAAGTGGAAGTTCTTATATACTTGATTTGAATTCAGTATATTCACCAGCAGCAAATAAATCTGGCTGCTCTCTTATAATCTGATGTAACATAAAGTTACAGGCCTTTTGGAGCAGATTCTAAAATCAAAGAAAGAGGAAAGATCAAAATAACTGAGGCTCAAAACAGAGTGGCAGATGAGGCAGTATAAAGAAAGTGGCTGGCTAATTGTATTCCCCCAAGAACCCAGTCCAAATGGACCAGACAACTTGAGTGCATAATAGAGCACACATGCCACAGTTTGAAAAATCTCTGGGAATACTAAGGTGCCTTGTGCCACCCCGGTGGAGCTGAAATTGTAGTGAACAGAATGCTGGAACCATGTTGTATTATCAAAGGACATGGAACCACTTATTCCAACTAAACACTTAGTGCTGTCATGCTGGTGTGACAGAAAATGGCACTAAAGCACAGACGAGGCTTATTTTAGTCTGGACAAATACTCCAATTTGTCAAGTGCTGTTCTTAAATCTACAGAATTGTCAGATATTTGTATGTGTAACAGGATGTTTGTACCTCCTTATTTTGCTTATAGATAACTTGCCTTCAGTAATCATCAGATGCAGGTATTAGGATATGCTCTTCCCAGGTAGCATCAAAGTAGGTACTAGAAGGATTTGGTATGCTAAAATACAAATGATCTACTTTGTAAGCTACTTAAAAATTACTCAAGTTTGTAAGCTGTAGATTGCAGCAAGTCAGAAATACAGTACTTCGGTCTCGGGTAGTTAGAAATGTAATATTTCAGCAGAACATATGGACCAAAGACAAACAATATACTGTCCACTAAATCAAATGATTACTTAAATGAGTTGAAAAAAATATTTTTAATCATTATTTTTCCCTCACCTCCAACCCTCAGAGAAATTTCAGTAATGCTGTGTTATGAAGAAGGAATAGTTCTCATTTCCTTAGTCAATTTAATTTAATTTATTTATAGTTACATTGTTTATATTCTGCTATACATCTGGTGTGGGGCCCCCACTGGTACAGTGTGTTAAAGCACTGAGCTGCTGAACTTGCGGACCAGAAGGTCACAGGTTCGAATCCAAGGAGCGGAATGAGCGGCTGCTGTTAGCCCCAGCTTCTGCCAACCTAGTAGTTCAAAAACATGCAAATGTGAGTAGATCAATAGGCACCACTTCGGCGGGAAGGTAATGGCACTCTATGCAGTCATGCCAGCCACATGACCTTGGAGGTGTCTATGGACAACGCTGGCTCTTTGGCTTAAAAATTGAGATGAGCACCAACCCCCATAGTCGGACACGACTGGACTTAACGTCAGGGGAAACCTTTACCTATAGATCTGAAGATTTCACATCATGTTGCAGTTAATAGCACAGATTAAAACAAAATTAAAACAAAGAATTTAAATATGAAGCAAATTAATGAAAATAAAAATAGATCTCACAACAAAAAAGCTAGACCTATTTCAATGTGTTCTCAGGCCAGTTTTTGGAATCAAATTAGCCTTGGTTGACATAATGGATGATCCTCTGTAGGAAAGACAGAGTAAATGCTATCCTAGAATCATAGAGTTGGAAGAGACATCATGGGCCATCCAGTCCAACCCCCTGCCAAGAAACAGGAAAATTAAATTCAAAGCATCCCCAACAGATGGCCATCCAGCCTCTGTTTAAAAGCATCCAAAGAAGGAGTCGTATTGGAAAAAAAGATGCAAGATTAAAAACAAGCCATGAGAGTAAAGACAAAGGTCCACCCATAGGAAATGTGTTCTTACCGTACAAGGGAACCACTGAGCACATAGGGAACATTTTTCCTCTGGGTAGATCTTTGTCTTTACTCGTGGTTTAGTCTTGATCTTGAAGCTCTTCTGATGTCTGTGGTAGAGTATCTTAAGCTCATCTTGATGAAAAGGATAATCTGTCTCAGATACACTCACAAAGAGTTTGATTTTATCTGGCCTGGGAGATCACTAGAAAGACTTGTTAGTTATATAATTTTCTCCTTTTCTAGGAGTTTGTTATGTAAACAGGGGGCACAGGTACAGCAGATGCCTTCAGGATACATTTGATATAAGTTTATACATTTAAAAATTGATACAGTACACTAACAATACTTGTTACACAAAAAGTATCATTTTAAACATTTATTAAAGGGTTTAGATTTTTTAGTATCCAGGGTACAGCTGCTGCTGGGCCCTCCAGTGGCTTTGTTATTGCAAAACTTTAAAACAGTGAAAAATGTTTAAAAATAAAGAAAAAACGTCATATTTCTTGCTTGTTCATAAAACCTTTGGGGGGGGGGTAGGGTGCTATGGCTCCACAACAAAAGCATAGCAGATGAAACTAGCTTTATTCAATTAGTTATCGTTCAAATTGACCACAGTTTAGGGTGTGATGTCCCAGAGACCCTCAGGCCATGACCCTGTATTTATTGCGGACCAGAGCGACGAGGATATGGGGTTTATGCCGAATCAGCAAGATTCTGTCCCTTTCCAGATGCTCCCTGTTGACAGTTCGAGCCCAAAACTCATTAAAAAAGCCCTTGAAACTGAGCCTGTTCCCAGCAGTTTCCCTCCCTTTGATAGGAGGCTGTTTTGGGAAACAAGTTGCTTGGAGAAGGCTAATTTACGGAGAAGCGTGAGATTAGCTGCCAGAGAAACCTCTGACTAACCCGTTTCCCTTGAAAGTTTCCAGGGAGGCTCGCATCTGGCGGAGATGTTGTCTCTAGCCAGTTTTTCCCTTGGGAAAAGTGTTGGACACCTGTTTTGAAGGGAGATTTGAAGTCCCTTAAAAGTTCTGCGCGCTGGCTAGCCAGCGCGGTGTCAACGTGTCAGTTGGAGGATTAACGTCGCCTCTAGTTTCTTGTGGCGCGCTACTCTCGAGTAGACCGGGAGTTGCGTCTCGCCTTCTAGTCAAGTCTGGACCACGTTTGGATCCACGATCTTCAGCCTTGCCTTGCCTTGTTTCCTTGCCTTGCCTTGAACTCCTTGCCTTGGATTAGCTTCCTGAGACTTTTGCAAAAGACCTGGATTATTCCCCACTCAAACTGCTTGGAAGTTTGAGTGTGTTTCGGTTAATTCGGTCAAACTCTAATACTGGACATTGGACTTTATAATTCTGGACTATATTTGACCTTTCCCAGAAGGTCTATTATTGGACTATATATTCTGCTCATTTTTGTTTTATTTCTTCAATTCTTTAATAAAGATATTAGATTGTTTATTGGCTTCGGTGTCTGGTTTCCAGTGCTCACGCAGCCTAGAGTATCGCATAGGGTTCCACTGAATTCGCAGGGGTCAGCCTTATAGATATGTTGATTCAAAACCTCTGGAGATTACCAGGTTGTCCAGTCTTCCAAACTGAAGTCCACTACTTGTCCCAGTGAGTGAAAGGAAGTAGTTGGGGGTTTCCTGATGCTCTTCATGGATGCAATTCAAGATTTATTGAAATCACAGCATGCAAACAATAAATGAACACCATGAGCTGAAGACACCAATATACCCAAATGAGAAGGGAATAAGTGCATTTGAGAGAACATATAATAACAGAACAAATTTCAGACAAAACTGTTTCTTTAAGTTTCACAGCATGTAAAATTAGCCACGACGAGTTCTTTATGAAATGCTGCATTTACTTCTAATCTCCTCTGGGCATTTTGGTTAACTGTTCTCCGCTGTTTAGCAGTTTGGCCTAAAAATTGAAAAAGAAAGACTTAGAGCAGCCTATGCCAGGGTTCACAAAATATGCTTGGTAGTTTCTCTATACTGTTCCATTATCTTGGGAGTTTCACCAAGGTCTTGTTGCTACAGCAACCACTTATATGTCTTTTTGCTCATTCCAGAAATAAAAAAAAATCCAGAATGAGAAATCTCTGTCCTCTCTTCCCACAGGAAACTGTCAATCACAATGTTTGTGAACCAAAACATTTCCTAGTATTTATTTACAGTATTTATATTCTGCCCTTCTCACCCCGAAGGGGACTCAGGGCGGATCACATTATATACATATAGGGCAAACATTCAATGCCCATATACACATAGAACCGAGACAGAGACAAACGCAGAGGCAATTTAACCTTCTCCTGAGGGGATGTTCGATTCTGGCCACAGGGGGGAGCAGCTGCTTCATCATCCACTGTGATGGCACTTCCTCATTCCAACGTCATAAATTAGTTAAATTTGCCTCCCCATTTTATAAATGGTACCTTATTTCCTACTTGATAGATGCAACTATCTTTCGGGTTGCTAGGTCAGCAACGAGCAGGGGCTATTTTTTATTTTTTTAATTGATGGGTGCTCACCCCGCCACGGGCTGGCCTTGAACTCATGACCTCATGGTCAGAGTGATTTATTGCAGCAGGCTGCTCACCAGCCTGCGCCACAGCCTGGCCCCCAAAATAGGACCTGCATGAAACCCTCAAATTAACATTACATCCATAGGTGGAATCATGGAAACTGAAATGAACTTAGTATTATAAAGGGGAATGAATTAAATTGAGATTAGAAGTAAAGGTTTTCCCCTGACATTAAGTCTACTCGTGTCTGACTCTGGGGGTTGGTGCCTATCTCCATGTCTAAGCCGAAGAGCCGGCATTGTTCATAGACATCTCCAAGGTCATGTGGCCTGCATGACTTCATGGAGTGCTGTTACCTTCCTTCCAGAGCGGTACCTATTGATCTACTCACATTTGCATGTTTTTGAACTGCTCGATTGGCAGAAGCTGGGGCCAACAGTGGGAGCTCACCCCGCTTCCCAGATTTGAATCGCCAACCTTTCGGTCAGAAGTTCTGTAGCTCAGCAGTTTAACCCACTGCACCATCAAATAGGACAGGGCAAAGGATAAACTGTATGGTGTAGAATAATTGCTAGAATTTAGGTGCCTGGAAAACCAAATCTTTTAAAGAACAGCCCAACAGCCAAAGTGGAAATTTTACTGCCAATAACTCTGTTTTCATTGTGGCTATATAGGAGGGTTATTTCCATTCTCTCATTGCATTAGTAATAAGCAAGTGCAGTAGTCATATGCTCATGGATAAAATATATATATATATAGACAAACGATATCTGAACTATAACATCCAGTTCTTTTTGCAGAGAAGGGACAGATTGTTCAGAACCCCTTGAGACAGAGACAGGTCACAGTCTTTTGAGAAGAAAATCCAAAAGGCCCTCTCTATGCTGATTACAATTATATCAATCTAACTACTTGACATGTACAACCTTTTAATGGTATTCTAGAAGTTGCTTCCTCAGGTGAGTCATTAGCACTCCAAATGATAATTCAGGATGGAGAAAATGCTTGGTCTTTTCACTCCCATACTCTGGGTTGTTGTGTGTTTTCTGGGCTGTATGGCCATGTTCCAAAAGCATTCTCTCCCAATTTTTCGCCCTTCAACAACACAATATGTAATTCATTTCCAACAAGGACAATAATTTCTAGTTTTCACAGAGGACTAAACAAATTTCCTAATATTTTATATGCACTTTCTTGGCATTTATTTTAGTGTGCAGTCCTATACATGCTTCCTAGGGTATAAGACCCATTGAAGTGAGTTGGATGTTAAGGAGAACTCAGGCAGGGGGAAATCTTTTCTAAAATCCCACCGCTGCCACCAATTTGCAAAGATGTCAGGCAGGGGGAAAACTTTTTTAAAAAAATCCCACTGCTGCTACCAATTGTGGAGATGTGGAGGAGTTTTCATTCATTATATTATATTATTATATTTTATATTATCGCTGCCACCAGTTTAATTAAAGATGTTTTTATTTAAACACTGCCACCAATTATTAAGATGTGTATAATGCGGCCACCAGATGTTAAGGGGATTATCAACTCTTGCCACCACTATGGGAAGATGTAGCCACTGGCTACTTAGAGAGGAGACCTTTTACATTTTTTTTCTTCCTTCTTGTTTGCTTTTGATGGTAATATATATGACAGAAGCTTAGATGTTAGAAAGAACAATAACACATTTATTCAGGCACAAAGCTTAATGGTTACAGTAACTTTCTCTTTAGAGGCACTTTGAATAACAGTTGCAAAGCTATATTGAGGTGTTTCAAACTTCTTAAAACGTCACTTCTTTCTCTACTGCTTTAAACTGCAGTCACCCTGTGAATTACAATCACAGGCTATCTGTTCCTTATCAGGAGACAGATTACTTTAAAATAAGTCACCAAACTTATTTTAAACTGACTCAAAATTAAGCACTTGAGTCTCTCTGATCCTCCAACTGAGAATCAGTCTTAACTGTACCCCAGCAGGGCACAGACTAACTGCTCTTCTTCAAACCTGCACTTCTCCACACAAAATGACAATTGGCTCCGCCCACTTCTCCATGGCAACCAACTCATGAGTGTAGAGTAACTGAAACATTGACCCTTTTAAAACACAATTAAACATGGCATCTGTAAACTAAAAAAATCACACTTCGTTACAGATGTCAACAAACAGACCTAAGATTGTTCTACATTTGATTAACCCATCCCTATCCACACTAAATCCATTTTTCAATATTTTAAATAACTGTTAAAAATCTCATTCCAAATACCATTCCACAAACCAATTGACTGAAATGAAACCGCAATTAATATATATAATACTGTATTACACATTATACTATTCCCAAATATTCAAACTATGCAAGACAGTCTGAAGAAGAAAACGATGTCGCTCAGGCTCTGACTTATGGAAATCTTAATTAGAAGGTTAGACCAAATAAATGGCCCAAACTGAAATATTCAGAACTCTAACTCTGTCTCCTCCTTCCTTCCTTCCTTCCTTCCTTCCTTCCTTCCTTCCTTCCTTCCTTCCTTCCTTCCTTCCTTCCTTCCGTCTATGAATGATGTCCTTGGAGGGTTGAAGGCATGCAATTCTCCTTGTTTGATGGAAGAAGAAGAAAACAATTGATCACAAGAAGAGTCTTGGAGACCTGTAGAACTAGGCTGGGTCCACATATAGTCTGTTGGAGAACTGTTGAATTACCCTTCCTTTTTTGTTATTTGCTGTCAAGTTTGCGTTGACTTATGGCCCTCATAACCAACTACCCTGCTGCATATAAGCTCAGGGCCGTGGCTTCCCTGATCCACCTCTAATCTGGTCTTCCACTTTTCCTCGTGCCTTCAACTATCCCTAGGTAACAAAATTCTGTTTGAAATCCAAACAAATCCAAATATGATTGGACTAGATAGCTCTTTTGAGGACTATTCGAACACTGTGAGAGCTTGATGAGGACCAAAAGCATTGCTGGAGGTAATCTGGCTGCCTTTGGTAGAGTAGTACATTTCCTTTAAAGAGAATTGTGAAAAAGCTTAGCTACTGGAGAATCAGGTGTTTACACCCCTCCTCTTTGGGAGTTAATAACCTCAAGACCTTTGTGAAGAAGCAACATATTTATTTTTTGAGGAGATTCAAGTAGGTTCAAGCCTTTAAAATAATAATAATAATAATAATAATAATAATAATAATAATAATAAGAAGAAGAAGAAGAAGAAGAAGAAGAAGAAGAAGAAGAAGAAGCAGCTAGCAGTAGTTGGGGAACTAGCTTATTTTTCCAGAATAAGGGTGAATAATTTACAAAGATCACAGGGCCACATCAATTCCCCTGAGACCTGCAAAACTGCTCTCTACAACCTTTGGCCATAATATTGGTTAATCACATCCCCTGAAGCTTCTGCATCAACAAATCTCAGACTCTGGTTCTCCAGGAGTTTTGTATTTCAACTCCCGGAAGCCTTGGCTGTCTTGCCGATTGATCAGGATTTCTGGGAGTTGAAGTTCAAAACACCTGCAAGGCCATAATTTGAGTTGCTAAGGTAAAGGTTTCCCCCTGAAATTAAGTCTAGTTGTTTCCGCCTCTGTGGGTTGATACTCGTCTCCATTTCTAAGATGAAGAGCCGGTGTTGCCTGGAGATACCTCCAAGGTCATGTGGCTGGCATGACTGCATGGAGAACCATTACCTTCCTGCTGGAGCAGTACCTATTGATCTCACATTTGAATGTTTTCAAACTGCTAGGTTGGCAGAAGCTGGGGCTAACAGTGGGAGCCCACCCCTCTTCCCAGATTCAGACTGCCAACCTTTCGTTCAGCAAGTTCAGCAGCTCAGTGGTTTAATCTGCAGCACCACCAGGGACTCCCATTTGGGATGTTGTGATTGACCAATTTGGGCCCCATGGGATGTATTGTTTTAGTCCCTGATGACTCAAGAAGTCTGAGGGATGGCCAATTGCAATCCTTGGCCAAATCAAGAATGATGCTGTGAAAGTAGCAGAAACTACTTTGGAGATTGCATATGGCCTACAGGCTGTACTGTCCTGTGCTCGAGTAGTGTGGTGTAGGAGCAGCATTTAGGAAAATATGATGATGTGAACCTTGATTTTAAGATTAGCTTGCATATTTATAAATACGTTGAAATATTAGAAATTGGTAGTTTATACCAGTCACATTGTTCTTGCAGCCTTAGTTCCATTGGTCAGCAAATTGGGGTGTTTAGAATAACAGGAACACTGTGGACATCAATTCT
This sequence comes from Anolis carolinensis, assembly GCF_035594765.1. NCBI lineage: Eukaryota > Metazoa > Chordata > Lepidosauria > Squamata > Anolidae > Anolis > Anolis carolinensis. Next base: position 74,053,959 of record NC_085846.1, read on the forward strand.
GATGATTTCTGGAAAGTGTGTTATTTTAAAATATATTCATAATCAAAGTACCAGCTCATTGGTATTAGTAGTGCCCTTTCAAACCATGCTCCAAGTGCATGTTTTGTGTACCTTGTGAGATAGCCTTTCAGAACCACTGTAATCTTCCACTGAACAAACCCAGAGCAAGTGTAATCATAATTTATAGGCATCTTTCCTACACATAAACAGATTTTCCACAGGCAATGAAGACATTTCAGAATGAATCTACTCTGATGGAACACTGGAGAATAACATGATGCCAACCTAGAGAATTGACAGTGGGGCATATATTCAGCTTCCTTTAAATTTTTAATTTTTTAAGAACATAGTTATGTATTTTTCTACTATGGTAAGATTAAGTATATTGCCAGCAGTACTGGAATGCCCTTAGGATCCCCAACAGCATTTTAAATTATATTTTATGCACTGCAAGTAAGGCCGGAGGTAAACCTTTGAGGTGTTTGCAATAGCTATGAAGTGAAGGAGTGAGTTTAAAATGACTATGATTTTATTCCAGAGCTTTTCCCCCTTTTATTTCGTTCATAAGCACAGCATAAGGGAATGTTTTTGCAATTACTTCTTGTGCAATAAGACATTTCAGTTCTGTTCTGTTCAAAGATACATGCAGTTTTTCATAGAAAAAAAGGTAACAGAAATGTAGTCGTGTGATGCTTCTGCAAGCCTCTATTCTGGGGACGGGGAAAGTGTTGCCTTGGATCCATAGACTCCTTGCAATCTTTGCCACCTCTATATTCCTTTGTTTTTACCTTTTTGTTGCCCCAAATAAATGAAAATTCTCAGGAGTGATGATTCACCTTTCAAATAGATTATAGGACCATCTCCAGCTTTGGGGGGGGGGGGGCGGAATATTAAAATAATGAAAATGAACTTCCACCCACTTTAGGGGAGTGTTGGTGGTTTTTGATATTCCTGCATCCCCCAGTGTTCTAGAGACTGATGTCTGGATACATTGCAGTGTTAATGTGAAGTGTGTGTTTTCAAGTTACCTGTCAACTTGTGAGACCTCAGGTGCAGGACTGTAGCTGGGAGATGGGGGGTTAGGGGTTCAACCCCCTCCCAATATTTTTCTGGTTTAAAAAAAAACCCTGGTTTACTCATGAATTTTGACTTGTTAACCAAATCCCCATGAATGTCCACTGAAGTTTATCTGTATTGAGTATCCATTGAAGTTTATCGATGGAGCCTGGTTTCTAAATTAGTTTGCATTATGGAACTACTCTTCATGATTTGCTCAAAACATTTTCAACCCCCCCCCCCCCCCCCAATTTTTTTTCTGGCTATGGCCCTGCTCGGGTGCATCTACTTTGTAAAATTAATGCAATTTGAAACTACTTTATTTGCCATGGTTTTCTTATGCTGTCTTCTATATCTCTGTATTGATGATTATAGCAGTTCTTTTTATCCATGGACAGTTGCATTCTGGTGCTATTTCTGCCCCCTTTTATTTTGCTTCTCATCTATCCTTAATTGCTTAAGAGTTTCATCTATTATTCACTTCCTTCTTTCCCACTGGCATCGCAGAGGAACTAGCTTCACATCCAGCCATTCACGTAGTAACACCCACGTCAGTGATATCATAAAGGATCAGTCCAGTTACATCATAGAAGACCAAACCTTACCAACAGCCTTTGTGATATAGACAGACGGATGGACAGACAGACTTTTACTTTTATATGTATTCAGATCTCTTTCCTTCTTTTATGTCTATGATTAACAAGAACTTGTATATGTGCAGTCAGTTTCTTCCTGGACTCCAGAATTGAATCTTTAAACATTTTCTTTTTCCCTCGTAGTTGAAGCATCAACTTAGATTATGGTTATATTGATAAATCTTAAGGTCTTAATGATATTACTCAGAGTTTTCATTATATTCTTTAACTGCGTTTACTACATCTCTCCTTCCTATTAATGCCACCCCATTGCTCCTTAGATTTTCATTCCCTGAATTAAACTATGCAGTCATCTGACTGAAAATGTCCCATTCCTTTAACTAAATAATCTCAAGGGCTGCAGTGTTTATACATTTCATTTTTGTTTTGCTGTGTCTAGCTTCCCTTGATTTATGCGTCTTCCATTTTGTGTTCTTTAATACATATTGTGCAGTGCTAGGCTTTCTTTTAATCTCTGGGATCGCATCAGCAGCTGAATGTCCTTTTGTCTTGAGTCCACTTTTGTCAGTCTCAGCATGACTCATAGTCCTCCACTATACCCCATTGCTCATTGAGTGCCATTTACCCTTGGAGATGGCACTCTTTTGGCACTACCTGTTGTTTCATTTTGGACTGACTCATAGTAGAAGACATTCAAAGAGTGTCTCATGGCTCCTTCTGCAAAGCACTAGCAAGTGTCAGCTATGGTGACATTCCTGTTATCTCTAAAAGATCATCTGCCAGTCACTCTACTTCTACTGTTGTGCAGTAGCTATTTGGCATGTTTAGTTTGGCTCAGCAAAATCCTGTGTGACTTGAACAAATTTACTAGTCGCACTGCTACTGTCAATATAGTCTCTTGCCTCATGGAAGTACACAGTCTCACCATTGCAGAAAAGTAGGGCTATGTTGGGTTTTCACCCCATGCAGGTTTTTATTGTATGGGGCTTTTGTTAACATCAACTGTAATATAGCTCTTTTCTGGCAAAAGGAACTACATTACTTTACTGTGTTAATTATGCTTTTCTCTCTTTTTTAAATTGCTCAGTTGGTTTTATTGGTGGAAGCTTGTACATGGACACTATTAGATGACAGGTTGACCTTGTTATCAGGGGGAAAAAGTCACTGACAATCTCAGAAGTGGTTACAAATGATACATAATTAAGCAAGAAAAACCGATTTATTTTAAAGAGGATGGATTCTATAAGCACCCTCAGTTCTTATAGCTTTCCCTCATCTCTAACCATTTCACATCATTGGCTTAATGTCGATCAGTAATTCACAAACTCTGATCCTTCAAGCATTTTGGACTTCATCTTTCATTAATCCCATCCACTTTGACAAATGATCAGAGATTCTGGGAACAGAAGTTCACAACACCTGGAGGATCAGAGTTTGGGACTCACTGATATAGATCCAGGTCCAGGTAGAGGAGAATGGCATGTGGAAACTGATTGTCCCATCTGTATTACCACCACCATCACAGTTGCAAAGCACTGTGATAGAAAAGCTTGGGAATGTCACACTGCTTGATATGTCTCCCAGATATAGTCCTTACCCAAGGAAAAGTGGACACTAAGAAACAGCTTTATAGATTGGGTTTTACAGACTATCTAAATTACTAAAATAAGTAAATAAATATTTTCTCAAATATTGCCGAACAATATAGAGGCACATTTCTTAAATTCATCCAGATTATTTTTGATCACTTCGTCTATTTTCTCTTTTTTCCTTTTTGTTTTTTTCTCTTTTTAATCTAGACATAATGATTTATGTATCAACTTACATCTATGCAAGCTCTATTAGAATCAGTTTATTAAAACCACCCTAATTTTTCAAACAGATGCATGCTGACCCATTCAATACATGCCCGTACAGCATATGGTTGAAGTAAGGAACATCGTTTCTTTTGTTCAGTGGTGAGCAATTCCCCCGCCCACCCCATCATTCTTTTTACCTTCCTGGCGTTCAAATAAGGCTAATTACAAAAAGGAAAAGTTGGACTGGTGGAGAGTGATCATTTAAAGCCATTTCTTTTGCTGGATGGAACAAAACCAAGTACTAAGGGCATGGATAGGCCTGTTAAAAAGAGGAAAAAAATCACCTAATGAGGATGTTGAGATAAGTGCTTGTGAAGAAAACTGGCAAAAAAAGAGCTTTTAGTCTAAAATCCATAAATAAGTGGGCATCAGATGGGTACTAGAACATTTATAACAAGAGAGGCCACCAAAGCTATATCCTTCTGTGCAAGAGCTCTTAGAAATCTTATTTCTTAACAAGCTACTCTCTCTCTCCCCCTTTTCAAAAATTAATTTAAAAAAATACTTGAAAATTAAGGAGTTTTATTCATGTCTTTGAATCCATTACAGAGGCAGGCACGGCTGCTAGGTCTGCTTTAGATATAATTATGAAAACAGGCAAGCTCTTCATTCTTTATACTTGGAGAAGCTCTAAGAGGATTGGACCCCTTTTTCTTTGAGTTCCTGTTCATCTTGAAACTTGGATAAAATGCACACTACAGGCATACAACTTCAGGGACAAGAGTAAAAACTAGTGTATTCTTGCAGGTTTTATTCCTCCCCCCCTCCCCCCACCCCGCCCGCAAATGTGATTCAGATTTGCTTGGTATACAAAGATGTGTACTGGCCCGTTGCGTATTCTAATTATCCAAGAAGGACTTTGTCCTCAAGCATTGACATTTAGTACTGCTCTTGGAGGGCATAAAAGAGAAGGGGGAAACAACACATCTGAAAGGGAAATGAGATAAAAGGAGGAAAGGGGGAAAAACATCTTTTATAGCCATATGCTTCTTTTTTTAAAAAAAAAATGCCCGGTAGCCATTGTGAGTGTAGCAAGCCATAGTAGCAGAATAAGCAAAGTGACCTCTCCACACGCTAAACACTCTGTTGGCTCTGGCCTATTTTTAATTCTTTGTAGACTACTTGGTTGGCTGCAGCTGGATAGGTGCTGTATACCCTTTATCAACAGCCGAGAGCCAATCTAAGCTGGATATTAGTTAAGGTAAAGGTAAAGATTTCCCCTGATGTTAAGTCCAGTCATGTCTGACTCTTGGGGTTGGTGCTCATCTCCATTTCTAAGCCGAAGAGCCGGTGTTGTCCGTAGACACCTCCAAGATCATGTGGCCGGCATGACTGCATGGAGCGCCGTTACCTTCCCGCCGGAGCGGTACCTATTGATCCACTCACGTTGGCATGTTTTCGAATTGCTAGGTTGGCAGGAGTTGGAGCTAACAGCGGTCGCTCCCGGCGCTCCTGCGGTTTGAACCTGGGACCTTTCGGTCTCCAGCTCAGTGCTTTAATGCACTTCGCCCCCGGGGCTCAATATTAGTTACCTTTGTATAATTAATTTAGCTCTTTTTTTGCTATGGTACTGAGGAATATAGTGGCTTGGAAATGCTACAACTGCCTCTGGTGCAGTTGCAGATATAACAACATTTTAACACGAAAGCCGAAGAGGAAGAGAAGGAGGAAGCGACAAATACAAACAGGGAGTGGAGAAATGGTCTCCTGATGATCAAAGAACACTATGTTTTCCTTGGTCTCAGCTCAGTAATGAAGTACATGTGGTGTATGCAGAAAATCCTGGAAGCTTGGGACACTTTTGACCATTTGGGGATAAATATTTTTAGCCCCCATTTATTTGGGCAGAACGTATGCTTCAAAAATCTCCCCTGGAGATTTGTATGGTTCAGAGGCCTGATATTGCTCATATAAATTAAGAGGCTGCTTCACACAACACAATTGTACCAGTATGATTCCACTTCAGGTACCATGACTACAACTGGCGTTTGTAAAGGCACTCTCTGGAAGAGAATTCTAACTGTACTTTTCTGCAAATCCCAGAATTTATTTCGTGTCAAAAGCATTGCATAAATAAGTATAAAACTGATAAAAATAGAGGGAACACAAACACTTAAATAATTTTTGACCAAATACGGGAAACAACGACTGTATTGTCTGTAGCTTTAAACAATTCTTCCTCTGTGCATGAGACAGGGCATTGTGGACAAGCATGCATATGTGGAATTGTTTGCTCTGCTCGACATATGCACAAGGTGGAGGATTTTTCTAGGTAGTGCCATTTTGCCAGGTTGTCTTTTGATCTGCCAACTCCGCTTCTGAATCTATTCAAGGACTTCCAAGTTGCCCATTCTTGGTTTGTCCTTGGAGGCAGACCCTCCTTGTGGGGGGCCATCCAGTTGGGATTTCCTGGTTTAGCTGCCCAGAGGGATATTCTTGCTGTTGCTGGGCGAACTTTAAGAGGAATGGTGGTTCTCATGAAGCTTTTCCTTGATTTGAGTCTACTGGGAGGAGGCTGATAGCCATGCAGAGGATGCCTTTCACAATGTTCAACCTTATTTCTCTCACAGTTAGCAGCAACTTCCCATCTCAGACCAGGGGGGCAATGCCAGCTAACTTGTAGAGTTTATCAACAGGTGTAGGGTTAAGACATCCTGTGATTATTCTGCATGTTTTGTTCAGTGCTATGTTCACCTTCTTTGCGTGGACAGACTTGTGCCAGACAGGACAGGTGTACTCAACAGTTGAGTAAGACAATGCCAGGGCTGATGTTCTTATTAATTTTGGATCTGTACTCCATGCGCTGACAGTAAGTTTCCGTAGGGAGTTATTGTGTACAGCTACTTTGTGCTTGGTATTCATACAGTGTTTCCTAAATGTTAGTGTTCAATCTAAGGTGACAGCGAGTTATTTAGGATGGAAACTATGTTCGAGCTCTTAGCCTTCCCATGTAACTTTCAATTTCCTGTTAGCTTCATGGTTACTTAGGTGGATGGCACACACTCGTGTCTTGGCAGTGTTAGGCTTCAGGTGGTTATCTTTGTAGCATCTGGAGAGATCTTTTAAGGCATTAGTAAGTTGGTTTTTGACTGTTTCAAAGTCTTTGGCTTATTTTGTTAGACCAAGGTCATCAGTATATATAAAGCAATTTGTGAGTGGTGGCTGTGGCTAATCGTTAGTAAAGATGTTAAATAAGGTTAGTGTAAGTATGCTCCCTTGGGGTAAGCCATTCTTTTGCCTCCTCCATCTACTTTTCCTGCCTTGAAACTCCACATAGAAGCTGTGGTTTTCTAGGAGGGTCAGGAAAGTTTTTGTAAAATCATAGTCCTGGGTAATATGGTAGACTTTATGCAGCATTTTTCTATGTTGCACCGTGTCATGGGCTGCCGTAAGGTCCACAAAACCTGTTTCCATATTGCAATCTTTCTCATAGCCTTCCTCGATTTGCTCAGTCAGATCAAGAATTTGAACTGTACATTTTTCTCCTGGTCTGAAAAAACCCAAAAGTATTGCTTTTTAAATCTTAGAATGAAATGATAATATAATTGTGCAGTGTGAAAGGAACCTAGATAAACTGGTCAGAACCCAAGCTCTTGCATTTCAAACCCATTAAACTACACAAGATTTTCCAGGGCAAACCCTCATATAATATCTTGCACTAGTCTATCCCAGCAGGTTCCAGAACACGATCGCCTACACAGCATAGATACCAAGTACTGATACAAATGTTGTTGTTTTTTTATCCTGATCCGTTATATTCCAGATTCTTTTATCATGTATTTCTTGATGTTAATTTTACTGTTACTTGCCCAGAGAATTATGATAGTTTATACTAGTTGCCAAATGTAGTAAGTCTATAAATAAATAAATGCATAATACAGTGAAAGCTTTAATTTGTGGTGGAGCAAGCTGAGCCAAAAATCTTCATAGATTCCCCTCACAGTCTTGAGGATTAGCTAATATTGTTTGTTAAATGAGTTATAAATTATAATTATAAGCTGCAGCACTGTAATCGAGCAATCACTTGGGGGGAAACCATGTTCTGACAAGAAATTAAGAGTCAGAACAAGGTAAGCCAAGTACTGCAAATTTGTACTGTTATCACCAGATCCCTTCCTTGGAGATATGATGCCAGATAAAATCAATTAATTTCTTCCTTTTTAGCTTTTGCCTTAAAATGGAATTATAATCTTATTTCACTACCGTAGGACATGAACATGCATATTTAGTGACTACAGCTGCAATGATAAGATGCATAGGCATTTTGCACTGCTATACTAAGCCTTGATCATTTACCTTATTTGTTGAGTCTTGCGAACATTTATGTGTGAAATGATGGCTTGTATCCAGTGTTCTGTATTTTACACTGTCACGCTGTTCTACAGACTACACACAGTTCCTCAATAAAAAGTGTATGTGGAATTTTTTAAAATTAAAATTGTTAAGTTTAATTGGATGCAATTAAAAGTATGGAGGGGAAGAGGATACTTTGTTCACTGTTGTGTCAAAAAACAGCAAGATGGAACTTGAACATTTGACTAATATGGTATGATAAACACCTGATAAGCCTTGACTCTAAAAACAAGGTATTAGTGTACTAAATTACATCAGAATAACAACAACAACAACAACAACAACAACTACTACTACTACTACTACTACTACTACTACTTTATTTTTATATCCCACCACCATTTCCCTAAGGGGACTTGGGGTGGCTCACAATAGGCAAGACCCAACAACACAATTAAAAAGAAGCTTACATAAAATGCAATTCATAATAAAACAGAATAAATACAGAATAAAACACATTGTCACAATGTGTGACAATTAATAAATTGAAATGTCCTTTTCAATGTAAACATAACTAACATATTTCACCAGGCTTGTTTTAAAATTACTTCACCAGTCTTGAAGGAACAGCCACAGGTGCTCTTGTTTTAATAATTAATCATACAGTATAACCCTCATATCTGTAGGGGATGCATTCCTGGACTTACCATGTGAAACTATAGATAACAGCAAACCCTATTGAAAGGAGTGACTCTCAGCAGAATTGCACTAGAGAACCTAGAATATAGCCAGTAAATGAAGATGTATTTTTAGGTACTTATAGATTTCTGTTACTGTATTGTGATATACACTATGTATTTTGTCCAACACTATTGTTTACCTAACCATCTATGCACCATCCATACATTTATTAATGCCCCAGTAAGTGTTATGTGGAGCAGTTAAACATGTGTGATTGCAATATTTTTCTACTGTTTTGCAAGAAAGAAGTTGCTGTGGTGGTTATCCTTAGCTGAATATATCAGTGACTTTGCCTCCTGGGAGAGCTTTCTCTTTCCTCTTATTCCTGTGATCTCTTCACTTGCTGTGATTGAGCATTATGAGATGAGTCACACTTCCATGTACAAGTCCATGAACCAATTAGTGTGTAGAGTATATGATCCCTATAGATTGCAGGGAACTAGGTTCATGTTTGGGTCATTACACTTAGAGCTCTTAGCCATTATGAAATATACAGATCTGGATTACTGGTTGTATTGATTTAGAGAAAGGTCCTTGATTTGTCATTTCTTTTAAGCCTACTTCCAGGGCCATGATCACTTTGGCATTGACATGGAAGTGCTACTCTTACTTTCTATATTATGTTTGAAAAACACTAGGTCTTCCAGAGGTTTTGGACTCTTATAGTCCTTTGGCATGCTGGTTGGTACTTCTGGGAGTTGCTGTCTAAATCATCTTGAGGACCAAAGCTTTTCCACCCATGTTCTTTATTGGGTGGCTAAGAGGTTTTAAGAGCTGTAGCTCAGCAGATCTGGGGGGTCTTAGGTTGAAAGAGACTATTCTTCATGATTGTCATCTATGTTACAAAAGTCAGCTTCAGAAAAACACTTGAAAAACACAAAGCTACTAGTATCTTAACACATATTTTAGTGCTGAAATACGATAACTCCACCAGACAGCACAGCCAATGGTTGGTAGAGATGGGAGTTTCACTTCAATATGCTGGAAAGGCCCATATCATTGTACAGGAAGTAATTATAAACATAAGAGCCATGATGGGTCATATAACAATATAATAATATATAATAATAATATTATGCTGTACTAGTAATATAATATATTGTATATGCATATAATATCAATAATATTATAATGTAATACAATATAATAATAATACACTATTATAAAAGTATATTTATATTACATGTAATATTACTAATAATATTACATTGTAGTGTTATAGTACAATATAATGCTTATATTGTGCTATATGAATAATATAATATATTGTATGTACATATAACTTGTAAGCCGCCCTGAGTCCCCTTCGGGGTGAGAAGGGCGGGCTATAAATGTCACTAATAAATATAAAGAGACTATCTGGCCTAAGATTTTGTTTACACAGTGGCCAACTAGTTATCCACCAAGAAGATCATGAGTACACTTGCATCATCTATCTCATATTCCCTAACACCTGGATATGCAGAGGCATTGTGTAATGTATTCTAGTAACAGGAATCAAATATTGTAGAAATGTAGGTGAAATAAAGTTTTATGAGGTCATGGCAGGTTCAAGATGCCTACAGTATCTCAGCTGTGTGCTTATTTCCAGTCTTTGAAGCATTATATCAGCATTATCTGGCTCTACTATTGGTAGGGAAGATGCTGTGACAGACTGATGAACATGGTATGAAGCTCTATAATTTGGATATCAGGTATATTTGAACTCTATTTGCTACCTGCCGTATCTGTCTTTGCGAGTGGTGTGGGACCTTAGGATATGCAAGCCTCTGTTGCTGATATCCTTCAGTGTTCCTGTGGTACAGGATAGTAGCTAGCTACAATTTACTAAGGGATTTAGAACTCTTTGGTTTTATTACTGATATTTCTTATTCTCAGTTGATTTTATTGTATGTTGATCTGAGATCCTCAGAGCAAGATATCAATATTTGATTGACTGATAAATCAATGCCATTAAAAAATCAAATCTAACAAATGAGGGATGAATATACACACACTTTTTCAGGGAGCACTTTCACCATGAAATTCCATTGTCTTAAAGAAAGGAAGAAAAGGACCAGACCCCCAGACCTAGGAACCCCCACAAACAAGAGAAGTAAAGACAGCGTGCACACATTAGCATCAGGCAAATGTTGGAACAAACGGCCTTGTTGTTTTTTCAGAAAGATGGAACATGACCTATTTCCAAAGAAATAAAAGAAGTGTCATTTCTGCTGGTGTGGTGACTTGAGGATTCTGAGTAAATTTTGCTACTTCTTGGATGACATTGTCAACAGCACTTTGAAAGGGGGGCATGGCATTGCCTCTAAATTGAACACATTCCTTATTTCTTGTATGTTCTAGCTTTGGCTGAACTCTTAACCCCATGAAAACACCCAGCTTTGCTTTTATAGATAGCGTACATACCATGTTGATGGTTTTAGATGTTTTGATGAAAGATTTTTTTGCTGTAAAACATCCAACAGTGGACCACTTCTTTGAAGAGGTTGCCTTTTGTTGTTACTGCTCCTTTCTCCTTATTTCATTCATTTTTGTTTTTATTTTTGTGCCTCATATTGCTGAAAAACACACCAATCCTGGGAAATCAAGCTAATGTCTCCCAGACGTACAGAAAAGGTGTGAACAGTCCTGTCAAATGAGCTACCCCCATCTCCCTTTCTCTCTTTCCCTCTCTCTTTAACAGACAGCATCATATACTTGAGCAGTCCCTTCACATTTGCGTTTTGAGCTATTCTGACATAACTGCTGTTTTATTGCCAACAGGAAAGTTTCCATGAGGAATAAAAAACTGGTCTTTCAGCCACCCTGGCTGGAGAGGAGAACGAGATGGCAGCAGCCTGAGTCGCAAGTCTGTTTTACTGGTGAATGGCTAAGACAAATTGACAGGATAAGAAAAGGATACACACACACAGCTTTTATCTTAAAGGTTGCTAATTGACCAAGAGGTAATGTGAGGGGAAGTATTAGCCAACCTTGAAATGCTTTCATCAGATTAAGTATATTAAATGCCATCAGTTAACCCATTGAATGCAATGGCCAACTGTTTAGACAGATGTGTCAGGTATCATATAATCTTATATTGCCTGATCAGTAGCGATGTAGCAAGTGGAGTGATAAGCCACTGCTTCTTTGTTCAGTACTCAAACAGGGGATGTAGATGTTGAAAAGGTTGACTGAGTTTTAAGCTTATTGAAATTAAGGAAGCACATCGATCTCAGTAGACATATAATTTTCAAGAGCATAGTAGAAACATCATATGATGGAAAGGAAACCTATCACAATGTACATATAAGTTCTTTATCATTCAAAATTTGGATATTTTCAATGTGCATGAGTTGCCAGTTAATGGCTGAAAGCTTGATTCTTCAAACACATACTGAAGATGGAATTATTATTTCATTAGAATAGTAACTCCCATTCGGGCAGATTAACTCCCATCCTAATGTTAATAACTTATCTTTTTGAACTAGTATGGATGGCTTTTTGTTGCTGTTAAGGAAGTTAGAGTAACTTCACCGCTTTCTTCCATATTATGTATATATTTTGAAAATAGATATTTTAAATGTTGTATATCATTTTTTAAAGACTGGATTGGAATGAGAGATCGATGACTATATTGACTGATTGATTGATTGATTGATTGATGAATCAATAAATCATAGAATCATAAAGTAATAGAGTTGGAAGAGGCTACATGGATCACTTAGTCCAACCCTCTGCCATGCAGGAAAAGCACAAAGCATCCCAACAATATTTTCCTCTCATTTTGGGATAAAAATTGTGCTCCATTTCATCATCATCCCTGTTACTATTTTTAGATTTTTCCCTTCCCCCATGATTACTCTTCAAAATGGCTTACAAATTAATTTTTATGCCACCTAATGTTGATACTACTGTACTGGAAAGTCAGGGGTTATATCTTGAATTTGTGTGGGTCACTTAAAACCACAGTAATAGAAGCTCAGATAGAATGTATGTAAAAGATTATTAATCACACTACAAAGCCCAGGATACCTTCAGGAAGGTTCATAAGAAAAATGCCTTTTTTACCTTTACCTTTAGCATTGTGGAAAGAACTTTAAAAAACCTCAAACTTCCTACCAAACATTTGGAGGACTTAAGGTTTTGGAGCCCTGCTGAATTATTAATGAGCTTTACAATCTGATCCAGACATGTTTACTCACATGAAGCCATATGTTGTTCAATGGAGTTTAGTTCATACTAAGTATGAAGGAGACACAGAAGTTAACAACTACACCACCATATTTAATGTCTGCATTTATAATGGGATCCTATACTTTGCATTACTGCTATGAAAAAAGAATGTCTAGAATTGGGTTATGAGTTTTCTGGGCTGTATAGCCAAGTTCCAGAAGCATTCTCTTCTGACGTTTAGTCCACATCTATGTCAGGCATCCTCAGAAGTTATGAGGTCTGTTGGAAACTAGGCAAGTGGGGTTTATGTATCTGTGGAATGTCCAGGGTGGGAGAAAGAACTCGTGTCTTTTTGAGGCAGCTTCCAAGCCTGACTGCTTTCTTCCCGGGATAATCTTTTATTGGGTGGTGTTAGCTGACCATGATTGTTTCATCCCTGGAATTCCTCAGTTTTCTGAGTGTTTTTCTTTATTTACTGTCCTAATTTTAGAGTTTTTAAAATATTGGTAGCCAGATTTTGTTCATTTTCATGGTTTTCTCCTTTCTGTTGAAATTGTTCACATGCTTGTGGATTTCAGTGGCTTCTCTATGTAGTCTGACACAGTGGTTGTTAGAGTGGTCCAGCATTTCTGTGTTCTCAAATAATGTGTCCAGGTTGGTTCATCAAATGCTCTGCTATGGCTGGTTGAATTAGTCTGCAGTGCCTTTCACATACCTGGATTTGTGTTTGAGCAATGCTGCGTTTGGTGGTATATGGTAGACTCCTGCAGAGGTGAGAGGATCCCTCTTGTCCTTTGCTGAACATAACATTTGTTGGATTTTCTTAGTGGGTCTGTAGATAGCAGCAACCCAGTGATTCCGGCAATGAAAGCCTTCACCAACACAATGTTTAGAATTGCTTGTAGGACAATGAACCTTTCACAGTTAAAAAAGAAGAAGAACATGACCATATGCCCTTTGGTCTTTGCTACAATTCTTGTGTCACAATCACCATTCCCTGTACAGTATGGTTGTGTAACGGTGTTTCAAAAAAACCAAACCATATCAAACTGAAAACAGACGTGACCTCTTCCAGAATCTCAACAATGACCGTTAGGCTCGTGCAAACAGCTTGGCATCTGCAGGCATATCTTTAGCGCGCTGGCAGCCTCAGTGCCCTTTGCAGGTTGCAATCAAACCTGCCTTGTACAGAAGCCTCTTTCTGGCTGATTAACTTTAATGTAATTTTAATTAAAAACCACAGTGTCAAAGGGTTTAGCTGCTCGAGAAATAAGCACAGATTGTGGCACAGTGGCAGCAGTCACTTGGAAAATGGAAATGCATCCTGACAATATTGTGCAGAGGCCAGATAAACAAAGCTTCAGCTCTCTTACCTTATAATGACAGGGGCACATCATAATAGCAAGGACTGCAACAAATCACAGACCCCTGCATAGATCTGACATTTCAGGTATGACGCATTCTCCCCAGTGCCGCCTTCTTCAAAATTGTGAAGTCCTTTTCAAAAAGGAAACATCATCCAACCTTTTCATTGGGATTCTGTTTATTTAAGGATCATGCAACATTTCTGGTCTGGATGGACTTTTGTTTCGTTTATTTATTTTAATTGTTATTTTTCCTTCATGATTTAAAATTGTAAAGTCTTAGACAAGCTATAAAAACATACCCAAATTGAGGTCACAATCTTTCTTCTTTTCACATCTGAAAGACAGGAGGAAATATTTTCCACCTAGCTTTTGTTGCATCTTGTTTTTGTTTTTTGAAGCAATGTATAAGTGTGTGTGTGTCTGTCAAGGTAAAGGTTTTCCCCTTGTTAAGTCAAGTTGTGTCCGACTCTGGGGGTTGGTACTCATCTCCATTTCTAAGTCATAGAGCCGGCTTTGTCCATAGACGCATAGAGCACCGTTACCTTACCGCCGGAGCGGTACCTATTGATCTACTCAGTTTTGCATGTTTTCAAACTGTTAGGTTGGCAGAAGCTGGGGCTAACAATGGGAGCTCACTCCGCTCCCTGGATTTGAACCACTGAGCTTCCAGTCAGCAAGTTCAGCAGCTCAGCAGTTTAACCCACTGCACCACTGGGATATATATATATATATATATATATATATATATATATATACACACACACACACACACACAGTGTTTCATCACTACTTCGCGGTTCACTTTTTGCGGATTTGCTGTTTTGTGGTTTTTCAATAAATTCTAAAAGACTATTATAAATCATAAAAATACAATTTACAGCCTAAGGAAGGGAGGAAGGAAAAGCCAAAGGGAGAGAAAAGGAGCCCAAGCAGCAACAGGAGGAAAAGTTGATTTATCAACACACAATTGGTTGATAAAGACTTAAAAATAGTATATAACTACTAAAATAATGTATAAATATTAAAATAAATATAGTGTCCCTACTTCGCGGATTTTCACTTATTGCGGGTGGTCCTGGAACCTAACCCCAGCAATAAGTGAGGGAACACTGTGTGTGTGTGTGTGTGTGTGTGTGTGTGTGTGTATACATACATACACACACACACACACACACATATATACAGTTACTATATATCCATCCCACATTTCATTCTAGAAACATTTTGGTCCATTTTTGAAGTGGTAATGAAAATCCTTTTTAATGAAACTGCTTAGACCGGATTATACATAATTTAACTGTGCACAACCCTTCCCTGTAGCAGTTGTATATAACTCTTCTCCATTTGCACATCTATAAAACACAATTATTTTAGACTTAACTGATAGGTTTGCAGAGTTGTCTACCTCCCAAAGACACACAGCTGTACAAGACTATTCTGTTGAGTTTTATAAGAGGGGCTGCTCCAACCAGCTTCTTTTATAAGCTAGAAGTTATCAGATATTTTTCTGCACAAATTATGTTTGTTACATGTGAGTTTTAAAACCCTGTTTCAAAGGAAATTTATTCATTGCATGATTCTAAGCAAGTCAATACTCTTCAATGAAGATGCATTCTATGAACAAATGACTTGGCATTGACTGATGAATCATAACACAGTGATGGAGTGAAGATCTGATTTGCACAGTTTAGGCATAAGATAATGCAATGACATCTGCTCTCTTTTTGAGGGGGTGGAAACTGGGTGATACTATTAAATCATAACTACTCTTACCACTTCTGTCCTCACACTATATGAATACAGTGTATGGGAATGGAAAGAAAGTTGCATTTACATTTAATGCAAATTTAATAGTATGTGATGCACTCTGGTTGAAAAAAAAATCCACATTATAAAAATATAACCATTACTGAAATTAAAGGATGTGGGTGTTATTTAGATTTAATCATACTTAGAGTAAAGAAGTTGAAATTAGTGGAACTTAAGTGCTTTTTATTTATTTGAGTAGGTTCACTCTAAATATGACTGGACCTGAAAGTTAAGACTATAAAATCTTCCTATTAACATTATTTATAGCATAATGTTTTTCATAGGATCATTTCCTTTCTTTCATTCATTCATAGGAAGCAGTAAACAAAATACATTTTAAGGATGTACTACTTTGTTGGAGCCTAGAAGAATTGTAACCAGAGATTTTTGTTCTTTCCAGGAGAGTTTCTGCCATTCTGCATCCCCTTTCAGATTGTTGGGGCATTTTAGAACAGATGGTGCCTATACAGGTGGGACAGCTTCCATCTGAACAGAAGGGTCACAAATGTACTTACTGAGAGGATAGACAGAGCTATGGGGGAGAGTTTAAAGCAGTAGGCAAGGGGATGGGAAGTTTATACAAAAACCCAGCAGTGAGGAAGAGGTTGCTAAAATAAGCAGATGGGTGGATGGGGGTAAAACATTAATGAATGCTGAAATTGTACAGTCCACCTTTCATATCCAAAGGGGTACCTTGTAGAAGAGCAAAATGTGGAGCATCCAAACAATTTATTAAAGAACTTGAAAGTATAAAATCAAAGGTACATACCCAAGGAATAAGAAATAGGAACATAGTGCTGGGTATGCCAATTTATATTAATATGTGTCAAATAGGGATAGACAGTGATCTGAAGTTATTGCTCTCTAATCAAATTTAAAAAGGTGCATGTCGATTTTTTGCGCATGTTTGCACTTTCAAATCACCTATTCTAGCATCCCCATAAATTACAGTTTTCTTAGACAATGAATACTTAGAAGTGCTTTGCAATTGCTTTCCTCTGAAATATAGCTGACAGTACCTAAATTCCTTTGATATCCCCATCCAAATATTAACTAGACCTGACCCTACTCAAGTTGAAGGTCAGACGGGATCTTCAAGGTATTTAATAAGCACTGCAATCATATAGAAGAGGAATAGGGAGCTCTAGTTCATGTCAAGATCCACCACTGTGTTTGAGAAAAATAACCCCATTGATTTAAGTATACTTTAGGATGTGACCCATAGTATTATTTCAGATGTGCAAAACCATCTTGGACCCAGGGAACTTATCTTGTGTTGATTGAAGCTGCACATGGATGCATTTTTGGGGGTACACAAAATACATTCTACCCATATACACATGACTTTCCCCCACACATACATAAATACTTAACTCTTCCAGATGCCTTGGATTGCAATTCCCACAGTTCTTTACCATTGATCCTGGGGACGAGAACAATAGGAGATCCAAGACTAAATATCTGTGAGGGTAGAAATGTTCCACATTAGTAAAGGTAAAGGTTTTCCCCTGACATGAAGTCTAGTCATACATAAAAAGTAAACAATAATGGTCTAATACTTTTGTAGTACACAATGTGTATATTATAGTACCATATATATATCACGTTATGCAAATCAACACTGAGTCCTCTGAAATCATATAGGATTAACAACAAAATAACACTTTTCTACATATATCAGAACAATAAAGTAAATATACAAGTCTTCACAGTCACTGAAGGATTTTCTTTGAGCTCAAACTGAATTAAACTCAGGTTGGAACTAAAAGGTCGCAAACAACCAAACTGTTGAAAGTCTCATAAGGAATTCAAATAACTGTACCAATGGAGTCCAAAATATATGTTATCTCCAAGAAATACAGTGTAACAAAAGTAGAAAGAGAATCATCATTAATCTAGGAGACTAAATGGACGGTTTCGTCTTGGATAACAGAGGATATGTAGTTGTTAATGTAGTTTATGATTGGTTTTCCCGGGTATCCATCCAGTTTCGGTTACCCTTCTTCAAGTAAACAACGATATATTTCTCAGTTCTCACTACACAAGACCAACAACAGTGCACAGACACTTACTGAAAACACAATACCTGAAGCAGAGCCTCCATATATATCGACATAACAAAAAGAACTGAGAAATATATCGTCGCTATATGATTTCAGAGGACTCAGTGTTGATTTGCATACCGTGATATATATATGGTACTATAATATACACATCGTGTACTACAAATGTATTAGACCATTATTGTTTACATGTTTATGTATTGTTTGCCGTAGACATATGTGTTCTTTACCACATGAAGTCTAGTCATGTCTGACTCTGGGGTTGGTGCTCATCCTCATATCTAAGCCAAAGAGCTGGCATTGTCCGTAGACACCTCCAAGGTCATGTGGCCGGCATGACTGCATGGAGCCTATTGATCTATTCACATTTGCATGTTTTTGAACTGCTAGGTTGGCAGAAGCTGGGGCTAATAGCGGGAGCTCACTCCACTTCACGGATTCAAACTGGCAACCTTTCGGTCAGGAAGTTCAGCAGCTTAGTGGTTTAACCCACTCCACAAGTATTAACGTATGGAATTCCTAGTTAAA
This sequence comes from Anolis carolinensis, assembly GCF_035594765.1. Classification (NCBI taxonomy): domain Eukaryota; kingdom Metazoa; phylum Chordata; class Lepidosauria; order Squamata; family Anolidae; genus Anolis; species Anolis carolinensis. The sequence goes on from NC_085846.1 coordinate 74,072,426, forward strand.
AGATGGGTAAGCAGTTCTAGCCCTATAGATACATACTCTCCAACTGTTCCCATTTGTCTGAGACAATCCTCATTAGTCCTCTATTGTCCCATTTTCACCTTCTTTTAAAACATTCCAGTTTCTTTCTTCCAAATTCACTTTTTTTCCTTGACTTACTTCAGTTGCTGTAAACTGAGTTCAAAGTGCAACAATAGTTTCCATGTAGTTATTTCTGTTGATGAGGATCATGCAGATTATTTCGACCTAAAATGTCCACCCACCTGAGAAAATATATCTAATGGAAAAGAATATAGTCCAAGGTATTTGGATGACCACACGTGTTTAAAGAATAAATGCTAATAGTGAAAAGAATAAGTATATCTGAAAGCAACTCGTTGTTAATGTGACCCCTGATCCATGTTCCTCTTCGTTTCTCTTCACTGCTGAACCTGAACGTTATAGACTTCAAGTAACAAGTAATAATTCATTTGAACACATACAAATGAATTTCTTTTGACTTCTGTGGCTTTTTAAAAAATATGCATAAAATTATTTGAAAGCCATTTCCTATTATTTCAAATTCTAACCAGAGGAGTTTATTTTGAAACCCTGAACCTGGTTCTGGCTGGTCTCAGAGGGATGCGATTGTGACCCCTGCATTTACACCCAATTTTATCTACCCAGATAATTTGGTCCTCATGTTTGGCAGCCCTGTATGTGAACTCCTCTGGGTGCTACAACCACTCAGTTTTGCCTCTCCAATCTCTCTGAGCTTGTGAACAAGGTTCTAAGGATATTCCATATGGAAACATGCGAGTGGTGCTTTTATGACTACCAAGGGATGATGTTTCCCTGAAGCCTTTTTTATGTTTCCAAGATAAAGCTGAGCAGCTGCCTCGAGCCCATTTGACGCACCAATGCAATTCCCTTCCATAACAAAGTTTCACTGTGAATCTAAAGGGAAGTGCCCCAGGGTCTGGGCCACATGACAATGTGGTGTATACAGCATTTCATTGCATGCATGTAAGCTCTGCCTTGATGAATCAAGCCTTAGGTGTTTATCCTTAACGGTGAAGGTATCTAATTGCATGCAATATAGGGCTGATCTGGAGGCTGAAAATACAATATTTTAGAGCATACATGGAGGCTGAGTTAGAGGGAATGGAAAGGTATTTGGAAGATAAAAGGCACTAATGTGCTTATTTAAAATCATAGCCACATATTCATGCCTGATAGAAAAAAACCAAAACAGATATGAGGAACTTGTGGCCCTCCAGATATTAAAGGATATCAACTTCACTTGCTATCTAGCTGATAGTAAAAATAGACACGTAGGCAATCTCCCAGTGAATTGAACCATAATTTGAGTACTGTGTGGCTACTCAGTTTGTGCAATAACCCACGTTGTTGTTGTTGTTTATTTGTTCAGTTGCTTCTGACTCTTTGTGACCTCATGGACCAGCTCATGCCAGAGCTTCCTGTTGGTCATGCTCCTTCAAGGTCAAGCCAGTCACTTCAAGGATACCATCCATACACCTTGCCCTTGGTTGGCCCCTCTTCCTTTTTCCTTCAATTTTCCCCATCATTATTATCTTCTCTAAGCTTTCCTGTCTTCTCATTATGTGGCCAAAATACTTTATCTTTGTCTCTAATATCCTTAGCATTATTTCCTGGATTATGGACTGGTTGGATCTTCTCGCAGTCCAACACACTCTCAGACTTTTCCTCCAACACCACAACTCAAAAGCATCTATCTTCCTTCGCTCAATCTTCCTTATGGTCCAGCTCTTGCATCCATAGGTTATTACGGGGAATATGATTGTGTTAACTATGCAAACCTTCATTGCCAGTGTGATGACTCCTACTCTTCACTATTTTATCGAGATTGGTCATTGCTCTCCTCCCAAGAAATAATAATCTTCAGATTTCCTGGCTGCAGTCTGCATGCTAATCCACTCATAGGAAGACATCTTTTTTTTTTTAGTGACTGAGTAGGTAATAAAATGTACCTTTTAGCTGCAGCATTGAAATAATTCCTGTTTTGTTGAAAATGAAAATAGCATGAGGGCAATGTCTTAATGAATTAAACCACAGTTTGAGTACAAAGTGGTTAATCAGTTAACGTGGTAACCCACACCTAGGAAGATTTTTGTCAGTGGCTGCAGTTGAAAAAGAATTTATTGTTTTATTTTTTAAAGGGTTCTCCTTGGTCTAAAGCAACTGAGCAGAGGTAATGTGGTAATGTGGTTAAACACCTATCCATGCCCTCTAGGGGATAAAATAAGGTAATTGGGAAAAAACATCTCTCTATTTTTAAAAGATAGGTAAAGGTAAAGGTTTTCCCTTCACATTAAGTCTAGTTGTGTCCTACTCTGGGGGTTGGTGCTCATCTCCGTTTCTAAGCCGAAGAACCGGCGTTGTCTGTAGACACCTCCAAGGTCATGTGGCCAACATGACTTCATGGATCACTGTTACCTTCCCACTGGAGCAGTATTTATTGATCTATTCACATTTGCAATTTTTTTTGAACTGCTAGGTTGGTAGAAGCTGGGGCTAACAACAGGAGCTCACCCCACTCCCTGGATTCAAACCTTTCGATCACAAGTTCAGCAGCTCAGTGGTTTAACCCACTGCACCATTGGGGGCTCCTTTAAAAAGATAAAAAATGTTTTAAGAACTGGGTTGTGGATTGTAGTTCTCAAATATTCTCTTATGAATAATTTTAGCTCAAAAGCTACTCTTTCCCCATCTCTACTTGAAAGCTACCTCACTTACAAAAAGCCAGCTTCTTTCATCTATTTTTTCCCTGAGTTCTTTCTTTCTACTAGGAACAATTTCCTGTGACTTCAGCCACCTGAAGAGCATCTGAGTAAAAATTAATGGGAAAGGGAACATCACGGATGTCACTGTAAGATGTCTGTAGAGACCCCTGCGTTAGACTGAGGACTTGTATGATGCTTTCTTGGAATGGATTATGACATACTGTATTCAGAAAGGAGAGACATTGTGGTAATGGGAGCTTTTGCTACCCTGATATTTGTTGGAAGAAAAACTCTTCCAAGAATTTAAGGTCCAACAAATTCCTGGCTTGTCTTTCAGATAATTTCATTGTCCAGAAGGTGGAAGAGGAAAGAAGGAGGTCAGCTTTTTTAGATCTGATCTTAATGAACAGTGGTGACCTGGTTATTGGGGAGGAAATAGGAATAACCATGTCCTTATGAACTGTGTTATGCACTGGAAAGAAGAAACCAAAAATAGTCAGAAACTCATTTTCGATTTTAGGGGCCCTTCTACACAGCCATATAACCCGAACATCAAGGCAGATATTCCAAAATATCTGCTTTGAACAGGATTATCTGAGTCCACACTGCCATATAATCCAGTTAAATGTGGATTTTATACATCTGTGTGGAAGAGGCCTAAGAAAGCTGATTTCGGTGTACAAGGAAATGTTGGATGTGATCCCATGCTTGGGAACAAGAGAGTTCATGATGAATAGGGATTTCTTAAAAGCAAGATAGTGAAGGCATAATTTAAACAGTTCCAGTGAGGAGGGAAAATGGGAGAAAAGAAACCAAAACAGACATCTAAATAATTTTCCACATAGGTAAGATTTAAAAGGGACTGCTGAGTTCATTGGGTGGTATACAGCCTGGAAGTCCCATGTTCTGGCACTTCTGGAACTATCATTGTTTCATTTTGGACTGTCAGATCATGAGGCTTTCAAAGTAGAAGGACTAAGAAGTTGTTTACCATTGCCTTGATGTACCAAAGGGTGTTAGCAATGGTGCCACTTCTGTTGTCTCTGAGAAATTCTCCACTATTGTTAAACCCCATTACTGCTGCTGGCAACTAACTGTTCGAAATGTTTTAGTCTGGTTGCTCAGCAGAAGACTGTATGATGAGGGAAACCCTACCAGCAATAATGTTGTTGTCAGCATAATCTTTTTCTGCACAGGAGCATGCAATCCCATCACTACAGAAAGGTCATGTCACTGTGGGAGTTTCAGTGAGAATTTGGGAAGTCTTTTGGATAGTGTTGTGTTCACGAAACTTCAAAAATATATATATTGAGTTGTTAAAGAGAATGCCACGAAGCTCCTGATTCGTGTACTTACCTCAATCTTTGGTCCTCCACATGTTTTTTTTTAAAAAAAATCATGGTAATGATCAATAATTTTGAGAGTTGCTGTCCAAAGCTCTAGAGGTTTAAAGGTAAAGAACCACAGATCTGCTGTATCACTGATGACACCCAAAGTTTACAGAATATAGTTACATCAAATATTTATATAATAGTTACTAGCTGTGCCCGGCCACATGTTGCTATGGCATAGTCCTAAGTGGGGTTTTCTTTGTGGCATTCAAGGTGGCCTAGAAAGATTCCCCTAGTATGAAGCAGCCAGGCTTTGAAGCTGCAAAGTCACTCCTTGGAAAGTGATGAGTCTTGTGGCCAAATTAGGTGTGATTTGGCCCAGTGGTTTTGTTGTTAACTCAGTCCTAATTATGCACATTACATTTTTATATATGCACATTACATTTTTACCCTCACTTATTGCTGGGGTTAGTTTCCAGGACCACCCGCAATAAGTGAAAATCCACGAAGTAGGGATGCTATCTTTATTTTAATATTTATACATTATTTTAGTAGTTATACACTATTTTAAGTCTTTATCAATCAATTGATAAATCGCCTCCTTCTCCTCTCGTTGCTGCTTGGACTCCTTTTCTCTCCCTTTGACTTCTCCTTCCTCCATTCCTTAGGCTGCAAATTGTAATTTTTTAATGATTTATAATAGTCTTTTAGAGTTTATTGAAAAACCGCGAAACAGCGAATCCGTAAAAAGTGAACCACGGAGTAGTGAGGGAACACTGCATATAGATAATTCTGTTTAACTGAATCTGCCAATTCAAAAGCCTTATCTACTAAAATGGCTTTATAAGTTCGGTATTATACAAACAGTTATCTCATACATACCTGTTCTGCAGGTAACTCAGATTCAAGCCATTCTGTAATCAAGCAGTTAAGTCTGAGGGATTAATTCGCAGTTTTAAAATAATCCTCAGTACAGGAATGCCTGTTTCAGTGATTATACGGAAGGGAATGCAAACATCACAAATGATGGGGTTCGTGTCTAATTGAAAGTGATTAATGTTGGCAAAGCAGCTTTGTTGTCTTCAGCTTTTTCCTTCTTGTGGAGTGGATGATTTTGGCACATATGTGTTGGGAAATGGTTAACACAATCCTTTGTGGGTTCAGCGCCTTGAACAAGGTGCCAAAACACTTGGGGAGAGTTGATATTTTGCACTGTTCATTAAATGAAAATCAAATTATTTAGAGGAAAAACCTTAGCAATTTTGTTCCTAGCCACATTTCCCCCTACTAGTCTGCATTATATTCTTCTATGCAGGGGTGCGAAAAAGACAAAACACCCAGTGTTTACTAAAAACACTTAATGTTTATTTTACAGTGGAGTCTAGAATGGCATACCCTCCAAATGGCATACCGTCCTGATCTGGCAGGGACACTTCCAGTTAATCCTTTGCGTCCCACTTTTCAGATGCTTTTAAAATGTCCCAGTTTATCTATCCTCATATTCTCCCTCTGACTTATTTTAATACTTGTAAACAATAGTTAACACACAATTAACTCAGCAAAGGAGAAGAATATGCAGAATCTTACCCTTTAATGTAAGCTCAGGCAAAAGCAAGTTGTTACAGACTCTCCTAGCTTAGGTTTTCTTCATTAATACCTTTGGCCGTGTTGATTGTAGTTTAATGTTGCTTGGTAATCATGTATCAAAAATTTTCATCTATGAAATTTTGCAGGATATAGAATTACATCTCTCTACCCACTCACTTTCTTATTACAAAGCCCTTAATGGTTCGGGTTATCTTTGTAACTGTATCTCTCCCTACGAACTTGTGCGGACTGTAAGATCTGCCAGGGAGGCCCTTCTCTCGCTCCCGTTTCTATTACAAGCATGTTTGGTGGGGAAGAGGGAGAGGGCCTTCTCAGTGGTAGCCCCCCAGCTCTGGAACCCTCTCCCCAGGGAAATCAGATTAGTCCCCACCCTGTCCACATTCTGTAAAGACTTGAAGACATGTATGCCTTTGAATAACAGGTCAGCTCATAACTATCACTGCCCAGTCCTAATTGTTTACTGTTCCAGTTTCCAGTACTTTATTCCCACTCCTGACCCTATTGACATGCATTTTGCACAAGCCCTGCCCTGTCCTTGCCATTCTTAATAGTTCCACTTTTCGGTTCTGTGATGTTCCTTGATGTATTTTATGTTTTTATTTCTTTGGTTTAATTGTTTTTAATTATATTGTTTGTTATGTGTTTTAATTTTTGTATCTTTAATACTTGTTTTCTGGGCTTGGTCCCCATGTAAGCCGCCCCAAGTTCCTTCGGGGATAGGGAGGCAGGTTATAAGAATAAAGATGTTGTAATAATAATAATAATAATAATAATAATAATAATAATAATAATAATAATAATAATGGCCCCCCCGCAGGTGCCACCTTGACGTGGTGGGGGGGCTTAACTGCTCCAATGATGACTGAGGGCTGTGCTGGCGGTAGTGTAACTACCGGCAGGTCCAACCAAGCCAGAGAGGCCTCAGCTGAGGAGCAGAACTAAGAGCACCTAACCCATTAGCATTATGGAGAATCAAACCCAAACGAAGTCTATACTGGCTCGGCTATCGCTCAGGATAAAAAGGACCGCGGTGGATGCTGCTGATTCTGGACATCCATCAACAAGTGGGCTACGGAATCATCAAAACCCAAATGAAGTCACAGAAGCGGCAGAAATACACAATGCCAGAAAACCGCACAATTATGAAATGCTACTACAAATCTGAACCTCAAAGGCGTGGCTACCAAAAAAGGATGCATCAACTGTGGAAACAAGAGTACCCTGACTCACAGATAACAGAACCCCGACTGGCTGACCAACGAAGATTCATAATCAGAAACAAAGTGTTCAGTGAAGTTGAACTTGAAGAAATCCAGAAAATTTGCAAAGTAAATCACCATCAGACCACAGCACAGACAGCAGCAGAGACTCCAGCAACACTTGGAATGGTGGAACAGATTGAACCAGAAGAAAGGGTGGAGCTTCTGCAATAATTTGAAGAACCAGCACTTGAAACACCTGTTGAACCACCAGGAACCTTGACAGCAAGACAACAAGAGCTCTAGGATAAGATCGTGGCTCATGCTGCAGCAAATGCAATAAGAAAGCGGCTCCCAACTCTAAAAACAGTGCCCAAGAGACAACTGGCGCCTCTCATGAAAGATGTGAATGCAGTACTCTCCACTGTCCAAATAACATCAATTGAACAAACAAACCAGTATGCCTACAGTGCAGCAGTGATAGTAACAGAAGAGCTTGGGCTCCTACAACCAAGGCAGCCCCAAAGAAAATCGACTGGAAAACCAAAGTGGAAGGTCAGGCTGGAGTTGAAAATCAAAAAGCTTAGATCAGATGCAAGTAACCTGAAAAATATGAAAGAGAAGAAACTGAAGAATGACAAAATCAAGCAATACCTGATCCGAAAGTACTGGCTGAACACCAGAAAAATTGAAGAAGCTTTGGAGATCGTGAAAGAACAAATTACAGCAACAGCCAGAAAAGGTATGAAGCCAGAATCATCCAGTACAGACAAAATCAACTGTTTCAATCAGACCAAAGACGGTTCTACCAGAGTCTGAACCAAACAACAGACACAGTAACCATAAAACCAGAGAAAACTGCAACAACGAAGTTCTGGAAAGAACTTTGGGAAAACAATAAAAACTACAACAAAAACGCTGGGTGGATAAAGGAGTTTGAAGGAAAATTCTCACAGAACAAAATGGAACAGATGAAAATAACAACTGAAATGATCAGCAAACGAGTGCAAAAAATCAAGAACTGGACATCGCCTGGTAGTGATCAACTTCATGGATTTTGGCTCAAACATCTGATTAGTTTACATGGAAAAATGGCCCAACAATTCAATGAGATGCTGCAGAAAGGAAGTATCAGTGAATGGCTAACAACTGGAAGAACTTACCTGATACAAAAGGATCCAGCAAAAGGAGCAGCACCAGGAAACTACAGGCCAATAACGTGTCTGCCCACTATGTTTAAACTACTGACTGGCATCATAGCTGACAGAATTCAAGACTATCTTGAAGAAAAAAAACATCTTGCCAGATGAACAGAAAGGCAACAAACGGAAAAGCAGGGGCACAAAAGACCAATTATTGATTGACAAAATGATTCTGGAGAACTGTAAGAGCCGAAAAGCTAATCTTCACATGACGTGGATTGACTACAAAAAGGCCTTTGACTCACTCCCACACAGCTGGATCATCAAGTGCCTGGACGCCATCGGGATTAGTAAAAACGTTGGCACCTTCATTGAAAACATGATGGAGCACTGGAAAACTGAACTGTTTGTTGGAAATGAAAGCTATGGACTTGTCAACATCAGGAGAGGAATTTTCCAGGGAGATTCATTGTCCCCTCTGCTTTTCATTATTGCCATGATCCCTCTGTCAACAATCTTACAAAAAACAAATCTCGGCTACCAAACATCTAAGAATTCTCACAAAATTTCACATTTGATGTACATGGATGACCTGAAGCTATATGGGAAAACGCAAACTGAAATCCAGTCTCTGACCAACACTGTCCGAATTTTTAGCACTGATATCAATATGGAGTTTGGTTTGGACAAATGTTCGACAGTGGCATTGAAGAAGGGAAAAATCATGGAAAGTGAGGGCATAAATATGCCCAATGGCCAAACAATAAAGTGTCACCAGCCAGAGGCCTATAAATATCTGGGCATATTACAGCTGGTCAACATCAAACATGAACATGTGAAAACTGTGGTCAGCAAAGAATACACACAAAGGGTCAGAAAAATTCTCAAAAGCAAGCTCAATGGAGGCAACACCATCAAGGCCATAAACACCTGGGCCATACCTGTCATAAGATATACTGCTGGCATTATAAATTGGACACAGGCGGAACTGGACAATTTGGACAGAAAAACAAGAAAACTCATGACCATTCATCATTCACTGCACCCTCGCAGTGATGTTGACCGGCTCTATCTGCCTAGAAGATCAGGGGGCAGAGGACTCTTACAAGTAAAACAAGCAGTCAATATCAGGAGTAACTAGGTACAAATTAAAAGGAAGAGCCATGAAGTTTCTGTCTTGTGTCATTTGTAGGTGTTTTTAACATTTATCTTGAAGATCAGTCTGAGATCAGTAATAGCCTAAAATGTATTCATGAACTCCAGTATTTTGTGCATTTTCCTATCCAATGTTATCACTATTTTAGGACTTTTCTATGTGGACTGCTGTGTTCAATTGTGGTGCATTCTAGAAATACAAATAAAAGAGAATCTGAGAGAAAAATTTTGTTTTGCATCTAATTCCATAAGCCTTTTAAGAATGGAATTAAAGCCATTCCACATAGCAGGAGAACCCTCGGGCATAATTCTGCATAACTACTAATATGAAGTATAAAATATTCATTGTTTTTCCTCTCTTAAAAGCACAGTTTTACAACTATTCTGAAGCTAAGTCACATTCAGGTCTTCGATTTGACCTAAGCCTATTTTGACCTTGTTCTTCTTCCACACTGTCAACACCAGACTCTTCATATTCATCAGCCTTGCTTGTATGTGAAAAAATGAAGTAGATTTAGATGAGAATTGTTTTGGGTTCATTGGATTCTCTATGTATTAAACTTTTAAACATTTTTTCCATATGACACTTTAGAAAGTAACTCTGAGTCTTTCTCATGCTATCTCTGTGTTAGTAAATGTTGTTTAAATGGGATAAGAAGTAGAATCAAGCCATTAAGAGAAATAGAATGCATCTTCAAGGCTAGAGGTAAACAGAAAGGAGATCTAGAGGTTGTGTTAGGCCTCTGGCTGAATCGCGATAGCTTGACAAGTATTATTTACTTCCACTAATATGTTTAACAATATCATCAACAAAATAATGACACACTTACACACACACACACTACCCGCAAATAGTGGTGGATTGTAGTGGAAGCGTTCAATAGGTCCCATTTGGTTTTGGTACTCAAAAACATACTATGGAAAAGTGTAATTGTTTTACAACTCCCAGAATTCCCCACTTAGCATCAAATATGCAGAACTGTTTTCTTATCTCAATTTGCAAGTCTTAGGGAATATTCATTATTTGGTTTACTAAATGATTAGCGTTAGCTTTCCACTAATGTTGGCCAAATCTCATTGACTGTTACTATGTTTGCTCCTCGATTAACACTGAAGTGAATTCCACATTAAAAATGTAATTCATTAGGGGTTGAAGTGGATCCTGTGAGATTCAGTAAAACAGAAGGGATTGAGATAAATAAGGAAATAGAAGATCTTATCTGAAATGGAATATACATAGAAAGGGAGTGATTTGCTTACTCAGGGTGAGGACATCAGGCGCTTTAGGAAATCATTGACCATAAAAACATGCTAGAGGACCTAGAAATGCCTAAAGAAGTCATCTTCAGATAAAAATTAGTAGGCCTACATTTGGGATTTTCCTACTTTTGCGGAGATCCTGTGTTCCTAACTCTCCATAAATTCTTCATTATTGGTTATGATGGTTAGGGCTGCTGAGAGCTGAATTCTGAAGGGCTGCATGATGCCCATTGCTGGTCCAAATTGACTCAGACTGCAACCCTGCATAACATAAATACCCTATATACCAGGCATGGGCAAACTTTGGCCCTCCAGGTGTTTTGGACTGCAACTCCTACAGTTCATAACCGGCTGTTAACAATTGTGGGAGTTGAAGTCCAAACCACCTGGAGGGCCAATGATTGCCCATGCTGGCTATATACTCATGTACAAACCTTTAAAAGTCACAAAATCCACCCAGAAAACCTGGGTCATTTTATATATGGGTCAATGTAAGTAACCTTAACTCATAAAAATGAACCACCCCTTTCTCTGAGTCGAGTGGCAAAAGACAAAAACATAGTCCTTCCTAGGAGAACCTAAAAGAAAAACTGATTCTCTTCCTTGTAGTGCCACTTCTGGTCTTTTTAAACAATTGGGCAAAGAAATGGTGATGGCAGTGGTCAGAGATGACTGGCTCTCCAACGCAGTATTGGTGCTTTCCCTCTCTACGGAATGACACTGGACTTATCCACGGGCCATATGAAAATTCATAATTTTAGCCCCCAAACCTGCCATCGACTTACACATAAACTTTTTTTTCATGTCAGGAGCGACTTGAGAAACTGCAAGTCACTTCTGGAGTGAGAGAATTGGCCGTCTGCAAGGACGTTGCCCAGAGACGCCCAGATGTTTTTGATGTTTTATCATCCTTGTAGGAGGCTTCTCTCATGTCCCCCCATGGAGCTGGAGCTGATAGAGGGAGCTCATCCGCGCTCTCCCCGGGTGGGATTCAAACCTGGCAGCTTGCAGATCAGCAGCCCAACCTTCAAGTCACAAGGCTTTAATCCACTACTCCACCGGGGGCTATATATGATCATTCTGCATGTAGAATAGTGTGGCATAATAGTTGCAAACAATGCTACTTTGACCCACTTACCACCCCCCAGACCTATCACAGAGCCCCACCCATGGGCATTCAATGCCTGGAGAAGATTGTGAGGATCATAGACATGTACGGCTATGTTTTGTAGCCAGGTATAAAGCTATTACATCATCTTCTGAAGTCTACTGGGGTGCACTCCATAGGTTTCTGTGACAGATGCAATCATTTCACATCTGGCTACATGAACATGGCCAGAAACTTCTAAACTTCTAAAACTCTTCCCTTACTCTCCTCCAGGCACCAAATGGTCATGGAAAAGTGGCAAGTTAGTTTGTGGAATGTTTCAGGGAATTATGAGAATTTCAGTATGTGTTCCCCCGCTACTTCGCGGTTCACCTATCACAAACTCGCTGTTTTGCGGGAAAATATTTGCTTGTTTGTTTACCCCATTACTGCTCTCTTGTTTCGTGTCTACCATGTTGCTCTGGCTGCCTCTGCTCCTGCAGCCAGGGAAGAAGGAACGCTGCTCTGCCCAGTGAATGAGTGAGCGAGCGAGCAAGGGAGGGTGGGTGAGAGAGTGAGGGTGGGCAGCAGTAGCGGCAGGAGCTTGGAAGAGGCGGCCAGGCCCCTGTTTCCGCCTCTTCCAGGCTCCTACCACCGCTGCCGCCCACCCTCACTCTCTCACCCACCCTTCCTCCCTTGCTCGCTCATTCACTTACCGGGTGGAGCGGCATTCCTTCTTCCTTGGCTGCAGGAGCAGAGGCAGCCAGAGCAACATGGCGGGCATGGAGCAAAGGCCCCACTGGCACTGGTAGGAAAGGCTTCAGTATAATGTATAAATATTAAAATTAAAATAGTGTCCCTACTTTGCAGATTTTCACTTATCGTGGGTAGTCCTGGAACGTAAGCCTCACGATAAGTGAGGGAACACTGTAATTTGTCGGAAAACTAATTGTTGTCTCTGCAAGAAAAGAATAACCACATAATGGCAACATTCCAGTGCAGCTAAGATAAGAAGAGCAGATGGAATGGATCTGTGAAATCACAGCTTCCATGTTCGTCATGGCAAATATAGCAGTTCCATGTTTAAATGAAGGATATACAAAGCAATAGCAACATTGTTGAAATCATTGCTATGATAGTTGTTAGTCATTTAACAAGAGGAGGAGCAGGGGAGGAGATTCCTTTAGAAGCATGTTGTTTCCACTGGTGGCATCACTGTATTTCTTGGCAAAGAGGAAGAAACAAATGCACAGTTCTATGCCAGACTTTATACATGGTGCAGCATCAGAGTGAGCCTGCCATTTGGCTGGAGCTGCAGCACGAAATACAAATGACTTGAAACCTTTGGAGGATTTTGTCTTCACTATAGATACACATCAACAGAAAGCTGAGATCCTTCCCTAGTTTGTACAAAAGGGATTTCTAAGGGAAAGACAATCTTCTCTTCTGAGATGCATAAGTCCAAAAATACCCTCATCTTTAAACACTCTCTGCCATCTTAGTGCTTGCAGGCAAATCAAATAAATATTTTACTCTGAGAGCACCATATGGCAAACACTTCGCATGGCAGAGCTAGCTGCCAACTTGTTTGCTGGTGTTTTGCTTTCAAGTTTCTGTCTGTTGATAATGAAAACACACAGTTTCCATTTTGGTGAGAAACTGGGTTGTATATTTTTGAATTTAATTCTGTTAATAATACAAAATGAAGAAACCAGGATGGGCTTTGTCACGCACAAACACATATCAACTGATGGTGCAGATTTATGAATGGATATATAACACAATATTTGGAACTAAGAAAGACCATATCCAATTGTATGGTAGACAATGCTATCGCATTGTTGATGTTATGAAAGATAAGTTTGCCAGAGTAAGAACTGGAGACATCTCCTATAGCTTTAATGGTTTTGTAGAAGATTATCAGCAGGTCTTGCTTGTTACCTGGTTGTGTAACAAGCAACATTTGTGGAACTTCTTCTCTTCTATGCAACTATTAAAATGTCTGTGCACATACACATATATATAAACACACAGCATGTTTTCTTTTCAGGCCACCTGACTATCACAGATAGAAATATCTCCCCCCCCCAAAAAATAGATTATGAATTTTTTTTTAGAATTGTGAAAAAATGTTTAAGACAAGACGTTCACGTATTTACAGCTTCAAAATAATTTCCAAAAACTATGTAAATGCAAGACTTTTGTGGAGAACTATGAACAGTATCAGATCATAAGGAATAAGTGCCCTACGTACAGCTGTTTGACACTGCTAAAAACTAGTGAGATATTTTTCTCTGTTTTATTAATGCTGGTGATTTTTTCTGTTTTATAGGCATACTAGCTTGGGGACCCAGAGGTTCCCAGATTATTAGAAGAAGGCATTGTTTGTTTTGGGATGTTAGGAAATATCACTGAAGCTTGGTCCTGATCAGTCATTGACTGGATTCAGTGCTGTCTGGATAAGGGAGAACTATAACTCCCAGATTCTCTGGGCAATCGCCCTCAAACCCTGAAAATATTCGCAGTTGGCCATGTTGGGTCTATGTGCCAAGTTTAGTCCAGATCTTATATCAGCTAGGTTCAGTTCTTTCTGGATGCAAGTGAACTACAACTCCCAGAACCAAGGTCCATTCCCCTAACCCTCTGCAGTATGTTCAGTTGGTCATGGGGCTTCTCTGTGCCAAGTTTGGTCCCAGTCCATTGTCAGTGGGAGTCACAGTATAAGTAAAGGTACTGCAAGTCCCGTTATTCATGGCAAGTTTGATCCAGATCCATCGTTGGTTGGGTTAACAGTGCTCTCTGGATGTAGGTCAAGTACAACTCTTGTAGATCATGATGAATTCTCCCAAATCTCTTGTTCAGTTGCTGATCAATTCCTCTGTTAATAGGAAAGGGTAGTAAAGGGTTAAGGTAGAGGCAGTGGGCAAATTTAGGAACCCTGGGATGTTCATTCTGGAGGAAAAACAGAACACCTAGGATGAAATTGTCTGCATGAAAGTCTTCACTTGGATATGGGGAGGGGCAGAATGGACACTGGCAGGGCTTGGGCTACATGTTCCACATACACACATCCACATTTTTTACTTTTATTACGTGTATAGATAGATATATTTCTGAGCCTTTCAGTTGAGTTTAACTGTGCTATCCTTGTACCTCCATTTTTAACAACCAAAATAGACTGAAATCCTGTTAGTGAATTATGAGGATATGTGTAAGTGGCCATCAGAACTCATTTTTTTGCTCATCATGAAATTCTGTTTTGGCCACATGGTGACCAAAATCTCTCCCCCAAAATACAGCTTGAAGCACAGCAACCATTCTCTACAACATGGCTATTTCCATGTTGTTGGAAAACAGATATGTAAGGATCTATCCAGCTACTACATTTCAGTTGGACATGCTGCAAGAATATCATGTGCTGGGAACCCCTGGGTTTATCTGTTGATGCTTGTTGTATTAAGCCAGAAAAGCAATGATATATGATATGACACACAGGTAAAAGATCTTCCTGCAGAAAGAGAATTTACTTATAAATGTTTATTGCAGAAGATGTCATTTTTTAAAAAATTCTGGAAATGCTCCTGAGGACATGACTTTGTTTTTTCAACACATTTCACGCCAGTGCAATGCAGGTTATATTACAGTATTCCTTATTTCTTTTCCATCCTCTGTTGTTGGAGAATCTTCTTCAATTAACCTTTTTCAGCTGTTTGGAAAGGACTGATTTTGCAGTAACCAAAGTAGAAATCATCCACAAAGAATTCAGAATTCGTTTCTTCTACACTTCCGACCTTTCTATAGCATCCCTCTCCCTAAAGTGTCCAACACTAAGCAATCTCATGGACTTTCTCCTCTTCAAAACCAACAGATTACAAAACCTTGGAGGCATACAGCTAATACTGGTTTTCCATTCCATTGTCATGGGAGAGGAAGATGTAAGAATCAGGATGTAAAATGTGATGCGACTGTACCCTCCTCTGGTTTGTGTAAGCGTTTTAGGATTTGTCCACAGCATGGAAGAGTTATTTTTCCTTGCTGAATTCTGGGAAAGACAGCCTCAAAACTAATATTCAGGCTATAGATTTGTCTTGACCTCCCAGTTTGACAAAGTATAAGCATGAGACACGTCCTAGGGGATGAGGGATCAGATAGCTCTCAAATGAGCTTCAAATTAAGCTCTAAGATAAGATGACTTGAAAGCCACAAATGAAGTGGAAAATGCCATGTGACAGATTGTGGATGTCATCCTGTGAATCTCTGTGATTCATTCAGTTCCCTAAAGTGATCAGTTCCGATAACCAAACAAACTTTATTTAAATGTAGATAATCAATATCTTGTAATGCTACAGCATCCAAAGAAAATAAGTAATCACTTCCAAAGAAAAAAGTTAAATTGACCAATGATCTGTCATTATGATTATGCTAAGAGAGCTGAAGGTTGGCAGAAGCTGGGGCTAATAGCGGGAGATCACCCCGCTCCCCGGATTCAAACTGCCAACCTTTTGGTCAGCAAGTTCAGCAGCTCAGCGGTTTAACTTGTTGCGCCACTGGGGGTTCCACCTACAGTGTGGTAGAGATGGCAAAAATTAAAAATGGGGAAGAACATGCAAGTTAAGAGAGACAGCAGAAGTTTTCTTTTCCTTGAGCCTACTGGGAATGGCAAGGCTCTCTCCCCCTCCCCCCCGACCTCTCCCCCTGCTGAGTACAGGGGACAGTTCAAGGGTATGAGATTACATGCTATCCCTGAAGAAATTACCCAGAAGAGAAAAAAATGGAAAAGTGTTACCTACCTCCAACATAAATACAGCATGACTGCAACATGACCACAGAGTCACATTATAGGCCCTAGAAATTTCTTTAAAAAAATATTTTTAAAACTTTTTATTTTTTTCATCAGTAAAATAAACTGGTTAAAAATCTGAATGGTGCATTTAACACAACTTGTAACAGCAAGTCTATTTTGCCTCATTAAGTGAACATTATAGATAGTTCTAGGCGCACTCGGTGGCGCAGCAGATTAAACCGCTTAGCTGCTGAACTTGCTGATTGAAAGATCGGTGGTTTGAATCCGGGGAGTGGGGTGAGCTGTTAGCCCCAGCTCCTAGCACTTCGAAAACATGCAAATGTGAGTAAATCAATAGGTACCACTATGTGGCACAGTGTGTTAAAGCGCTGAGCTGCTGACCTTGCGGACCAAAAGGTCCCAGGTTCAAATCCCGAGAGCGGAATGAGCGCCCGCTGTTAGCCCCAACTCCTGCCAACCTAGCAGTTCAGAAACATGCAAATGAGAGTAGATCAATAGGTACCGTTCCAGCAGGAAGGTAATGGCACTCCATGCAGTCATGCCGGCCACATGACCTGGAGATGTCTATGGACAATGCTGGCTTTTCGGCTTAGAAATTGAGATGAGCACCAACCCCCAGAGTCGGTCACGACTGGACTTAACGTCAGGGGAAACCTTAACCTTTACTTACCGGTGAGAAGTTAATGGCACTCCATGCAGTCATGACGGCCACATGACCTTGGAGGCATCTACAGACAACACCGGCTCTTCGGCTTAGAGATGGAGATGGGCAGCAACCCCAAGAGTCAGACATGACATGGGCTGGGCTGTGGCGCAGGGCCGGGCTATGGTGCAGGCTGGTGAGCAGCCAGCTGCCAGTTGTAACAAATCACTCTGACCAAGAGGTCATGAGTTCGAGGCCAGCTCGGAGCCTTTGTCTCTGTTCTATGTTTAGGCATTGAATGTTTGCCTTATATGTGTAATGTGATCCGCCCTGAATCCCCTTCGGGGTGAGAAGGGTGGAATATAAATGCTGTAAATAAATAAATAAATAAATAAATAAATAAATAGACTTAATGTCAGGGGAAACCCTTACCTTTACCTATACATAATTCTACTCTGGTGGATCTTATGAAATTCTGCACTGAAAAGGATCCAGAAATGTCTAAAGAGAACATTAATAAAATCCATAAATAATCAAATCCACAATTGTGGAGGGGTGAGTAAATCTCTAATAAAAAAGCTAGGAGACAGAATATGCCATTCTTGCAGCACTGTAATGTGTTTCCTTCCAGTCTCTCCTGCTCAG
The DNA here is from genome assembly GCF_035594765.1 of Anolis carolinensis. Lineage (NCBI taxonomy): Eukaryota > Metazoa > Chordata > Lepidosauria > Squamata > Anolidae > Anolis > Anolis carolinensis. The sequence continues at coordinate 74,090,041 of NC_085846.1, forward strand.
GGAGAATAAACCGGGACATGGGTAAGGGACAGATGAAGGAAAAGGATTCCAAACCCATCTGCTTCCTTACAAAGGCTCGCTGATTCATGACTTGGTTTTACAATGACCGATTAAGCTGTGTCTGAAAATCAAAGTCAGGAAAAGTACAGGGTTCTTCTTTTTTTTAACTTACAGCATTGCAGACATTTCAGTTTGTGCTGCTACTCCTTTGCACACTTAGTAAATGCTTTGCCTGGCATTGCACTTGGCAGTTCTGGATGTTTTTTTTCCCTCCACTTGGCATATAGAATATTTGGTGAACCATTTTTCTCCATCTCCCCCTCCTCAAGCATGGCGTAATAGGCTTTAAGTTTGCTAAGCTGCTCTGCCAGCCCCCCTCCCTGTGCCCTGCTGTTCTTTTATATTGAACTTGTAAGCAGGACGCTTTGCCAGCTTCACCCAGATTACGGCTGCAATAAGGACCCTGCTGAGTGACTAGTGTCATGATAAGTGCTAGGGAGGGAGTGCTCCATCTTGGCATACTGTTCTCATCTTATTAAATTCAGATTTGTGGAGGCAGGGAGTCGGCCCCTCGGTCTGGCTGGCTCTACCTTCGTCCAACTGCTACTGTCAGACAATATGAAATTAGGAGCCACCACTGCTAATGACAGGTGCAATGCCACAGCTGAGGAGTTTGGAGAGATGAGGGCAATGTGAACAAGAAGGAAGGAAGGAAGGAAGGAAGGAAGGAAGGAAGGAAGGAAGGAAGGAAGGAAGGAAGGAAGGAAGGAAGGAAAGTTCAGTCTTTGGACTTTATCACTCAAGGCTAATACGTTGCAAATACAGCAGTTTGGCTATAGTTATTAGGCAATGTCATGTCTCTCCTGTCACTGCTCAATGTCATGTCTCTTCTGTGGCTGCCATCAAAACCAGTCCAGAACATAATGCTCCAGATTGGTCCCAGATTAAACAGCTGGTGTAAATGAGGCCTTGGTCATTTGGAAGTATACCTGCAATAGTCATAATGGCCACAGAAGTGAGGCTGGTGGCATCCATCAGAATATTCTTAGATATTTGTTTCTATACATTACAATTAAGACTGCTGTTGGAAATAACTGCATGGCTTTAGTCATGTGTTGCTACATAGCTTTCATTTCCCGCCTCCAAATGGCTTGTATGGAACTACAGTAGAGTCTCACTTATCCAAGCCTCTGGATTATCCAAGCCATTTTTGTAGTCAATGTTTTCAATATATCATGATATTTTGGTGCTAAATTCATAAATACAGTAATCACAACATAACATTACTGCGCATTGAACTACTTTTTCTGTCAAATTTGTTATATAACATGATGTTTTGGTGCTTAATTTGTAAAATCATAACCTAATTTGATGTTTAATAGGTGTTTCCTTAATCCCTCCTTATTATCCAAGATATTCGCTTATCCAAGCTTCTGCCGGCCCGTTTAGCTTGGATAAGTGAGACTCTACTGTACTTCCTTGAGGGCCCTTCTATACATCTTGAGTCCACACTACCATATAACCCAGTTCAATGTGCATTTTATACAGCTGTGTGGAAGGGGGTCTTCATCTCCTTGTGGAGAGAAAAAAATGGGTTATAAATACTACTACTAATAATAATAATAATAATTTTTTTTCGTGTCAGGAGCGACTTGAGAAATTGCAAGTCGCTTCTGGTGTGAGAGAATTGGCTGTCTGCAAGGACGTTGCCCAGGGGATGCCTGGATGTTTTTGATGTTTTTATCATCCTTGTGGAAGGCTTCTCTCATGTCCCCGCATGGAGCTGGAGCTGATAGAGGGAGCTCATCCACACTCTCCCTGGGTAGGATTCGAACCTGGCAGCTTTCAGATCAGCAACCCAACCTTTAAGTCACAAGGCTTTAATCCACTACGCCACTGGAGGCATAATAATAATAATAATAATAATAATAATAATAATAATAATAATAATATAATAGATCCCTACTTGGATCTGCATTATTCGCTGATACAACACATAGTCGTAGGACCTCATCACACTAGAGCTTGAATTCACTTTAAATCGACTTTAGGGAGGGGCCTTTAAACAGCTCAGCCAGACAGGTCCTGGGCCTCACCAAACATATTTAAAGTGAATTCATGCTCTAGTGCAGTGGTTCTCAACCTGGGGTACTCAGATATTTTTGGCCTACTACTCCCAGAAATCCCAGCCAGTTTACCAGCTGTTAGGATTTCTGGGAGTTGAAGACCAAAAACATCTGGGGACCCACAGGTTGAGAACCACTGCTCTAGTGTGATAAGGTACCTAGACACTTGGGAAGTGTCATACGTGTCATCCAATACAACAGCCAGTATAATGATCTTGTTTGCTATGTACTAATCTTATTTTGTATATAATAATAATAATAATAATAATAATAATAATAATAATAATAATAATAAACAGTCCTAGACACTTGGGAAGTGTCCGACTTGTGATTTTGTGTTACAAAATCCAGCATATCTATCTTGTTTGCTGTGTCATAATAAAATAATAATAATAAACATTCGAACCTCCCTTTCTTGGGCAAGGTCCTGGAGCGGGTGCTTGCCTCGCAGCTCCAGGGTTTCCTGGATGACACCGATTTTCTGGACCCATCGCAGTCCGGCTTTAGACCTGGCACAGTACTGAGACGGCTTTGGTCGCCTTGGTGGGTGACCTCCGCAGGGAACTGGACAGGGGGAGTGTGACCCTACTGGTTCTCTTGGACATCTCAGCGGCTTTTGATACCATCGACCATGGTATCCTTCTGGGACGGCTCTGGGATAGGCCTTGGGGGCACGGCTCTGTTGTGGCTTCAGTCCTTCCTGGAGGGCCGTTCCCAGTTGGTGAAGCTGGGGGACACCTGCTCGGACCCCTGGCCATTGACCTGTGGGGTCCCGCAAGGTTCCATTCTGTCCCTCATGCTTTTTAACATCTACATGAAACCACTGGGAGAGGTCATCCGGAGTTTTGGAGTTCGGTGCCATCTCTATGCAAATGACACCCAACTCTACTACTCCTTTCCACCGAACTCCAAGGAAGCCCCCCAGATACTGAACCAGTGCTTGGCAGCTGTGATGGGCTGGATGAGGGCGAATAAGCTGAAGCTTAATCCCGACAAGACAGAGGTCCTCCAGGTCAGTCGTATGTCTGATCGGGGTATTGGGTGGCAACCTGTGCTTGACGGGGTCGCACTCCCCCTGAAGGCGCAGGTCCGCAGTTTGGGGGTCCTCCTGGACTCAGCGCTGACGCTTGATGCTCAGATGTCGGCGGTGGCCGGGAGGGCCTTTGCACAATTAAAACTCGTGCGCCAACTGCGACCTTACCTCGTCTGTCTGATCTCGCCACGGTGGTCCATGCCTTAGTTACCTCTAGACTGGACTATTGCAATGCACTCTACGTGGGGCTGCCCTTGAAGACGGCCCGGAAACTCCAACTAGTTCAACGTTCGGCAGCCTTGCTTCTAACTGGAGCTAATTATAGGGAGCGGTCAACCCTCCTGCTTAAGGAGCTCCACTGGCTGCCGTCCACCTTCCGGACCCAATTCAAGGTGCAAGTGATCACCTACAAAGCCCTGAACGGTTTGGGACCCTCCTACCTTAGTGATCGCCTCTCCCCCTACGAACCTGCACGATCTTTATTCGTCAGGGGAGGCCCTCCTCTCGCTCCCACCTCCGTCACAAGCACGGTTGGTGGGGACGAGAGAGAGGGCCTTCTCCGTGGTGGCCCCCCGGCTCTGGAACTCGCTCCCCAGGGAAATCAGGTGAGCCCCCACCCTGGTAGCATTCAGAAAGAGCTTGAAACCTGGCTCTTTACTCAAGCCTTTAGATAAAGATTGCTAATCCAGAAGCAATCTGTATCTGTGACCATTCTTGTACCGGTTTGCACTTTTTACCTTTGTCAACTCGATATAGACACAGGGTCTATTCCCATCCCAATTTGCACTTCCAAGAATTTGCAGCACTTTATCAGTCACCTCATGTTTACAATATTTATATGGTGCACCTTACCCAGTCTACTTTTACAATCTCTCCGTTTTAATCCATGTTTTTATTAGTTCTTATTTTTATTGGCTAATGTTCAAATTTTTTAATTGTGCATGTTTTTGTCTATTGCTGTGTTTTATACTGCTACTGTTTTTATTCGGGCTTGGCCCCATGTAAGCCGCCCTGAGTCCCCTTTGGGGAGATACAGGCGGGGTATAAAAATAAAGTTGTTATTATTATTATTATTATTATTATTATTATTATTATTATTATTATTATTATTATGCTGTTATGCTCTTAATATAATAAAAAATAAAATGATTTTTTTAGAGTAATTGTAATACCTTTAATGGGAATTCTCCGGCTTTCTCTTTTTACTGCTTTGGGCATGTCTAACAAGATTTGTATGTTTAGCCCTATTGTTCATATTTTAAATTAGAACTCCATGTAAAATAACAGTAAGACTTGCAGTTATGTAATAATGTAGTAGGCTGCCCTTTGCTGTATATATATGTAGTCAATAGCATATGTACATCATGTTGAATATTATGATATTGACTACATATTTGGTACAGTTTTTTTTTTAGAAATGACTTTATGTCAAATTGAACTTGATTTGCATACTTAATTTTTGAATTTGTCTATACATTTTCTCAGGCTAAAAGTTTGTAACAGGGAAGCCAATAAAGATATTAATTTACGTGGTCATTATCATAAACAGGATCGAAGATCTGCTGTTGGTGGTAAGAGTTCTCAAATAAGTGGTTTGTTTCCTTGTCATGGATAATTTTAAAAGCATTGGGAAATTACTTGGGAAAAATCCTTCCCTTTACCTTGTGCTCTTTTTCTCTTTAAGAGACCCAGTGTTTTTTTCAAAGGCTCGCCTACAGTCAGGATGGGATTAAATAGAATCCACTCATGCAGGACTATATCATGTGTGTTTTGAATGCAACAATCCCCTTAAATTAGAGAAATTGAATTTGGTGCGCTCCCAGCATGGACATTTATTACCAACTTCAGCAACTGAGAACTATGTTTGATTTTTTTTAAAGCATTTAAGATACTTCAAATATAAAGGTAACATGATGTCACTGGTACCTGATATAGAACGGCTTTGATTAAAGGCATTGATGTAGAATACAGCTCAACAGGCACCGTGTTTCCAAGCCAAATTGGGATCGATACAAAATCCAGACTTAAAAATCCAGTCCTTATGGCAGGCTAAACTAAAACTTGGCAAGTTGCAGTTCAGCAGCCTAATATTTGGCCTTGTCAGTCTTCATAAGAGTGACAGCTTTGATTAGATCCTTTGAGAGCTAATGTAAAACACACACATACATTTTAGACTAAGCTGTTTCTGTCAATCTGTGGCTTCCCGTGAACTAATCATTCCTGATTAATCAGAGATGGACACTTACCATTTTGATCCATGAGTGGGTGTCCCTCTCCTTATCATTGATAAATAAAGATCAAGAACTTTAAGTTCAGCTATTCTATTTCTTCAATTCTAAGATGCACATTTTCCTATGTAAACATCTCTAAAAATGGAATGTGTCTTAGAATCAATCGCAGGTGTAACTTATATATTTTTGTTGTTGGTGGTGGTGGTTCTGAAATTAGGGTGCACCTTACAATCGAAGAAATATGGTATATCACACAATGTACAATATTTAATAAGTTATTCTGAAGGGGTGTAGTTTTTATTTCTTTGCAGGTACATTACTTACATATCTATTATACAGTACAGAATTGCTGTAATTCATTTCACAATCAAATGTTTAGTTTCGCAGTTCTTTACTGCTTTTCAGTGTAGAACTGCTTTTTAAAAAATATTTAGTTCAGAGTTTGATGGGTCTCCTATATGAGACAGAGCCAATGAGGACATCAGTATAATTTAATGACTTTCTCTCAGCTCAAGGGAATTTCTAGCTCAAAATAAAGGCAGTTGCAACATAGTCAGAGTGGTATGTCTAGTTTCGTGTTCAAACAAATACTGAATAAAATTAATTAATACAAGTCTGACTAAACTAGAAATAAATTGTTTGGTTGATTGAAAACATCTGCCCTTTTTGTGTCAGGAGTGACTTGAGAAACTGCAAGTCACTTCTGGTGTGACAGAATTGGCCGTCTGCAAGGACGTTGCCCCCAGGGTGATGCTCACAGATTTGATGTTTTACCACCCTGTGGGAGGCTTATCTCATGTTTCCGCATAGGAAGCTGGAGTTGACAGATGGGAGCTCACTCTGCTTCCCGTATTCGAACCGCTGACCTTTTGGTCAGCAGTCCTGCTGGCACACTTAACATCTGTCCTTCCATCTTAGCACTGGTTTCTGAACATGAAAAATGTGTCCCATTTTTGTTGTATCCATATGACTTTTGACTTTGGGCATATCATACTCTCACAGCCTGAGAGGAAGGCAAAAGCAACCTCCCTCCAACAAATCTTGCCAAGAAAACCTTGTAATAGGTTTGCCTTATATTCTCAAAAACAACTTAAAGGCACACAACAGCAAAAATATATAAACTTGCCATCATCTTGGAGCATAAATGGAAAATTGAGAGGGCAGGAAGAGGTCAGAGATGGCTTTGAAGGTATCAGTAGCATGCCAATGAAACATTCTTAAAGAATTATTAGAATATCTTTCTCACAGAGGAAAGGGTAGATGTGTGTATACCTTCAGGTTGCCTTTCAACATATAGTGATTTCATACATTTCATAGAGTTTTCTCAAATGGTCATAACAGAGATACTGTCCTTGGAGAATTTGTGAGGCAACCAGATAAACTAATCTTAAGTAGGAGTTCCCCTATCAAATAGTTTCTCATTGGTTTGAAACTATTAGTTGTAGGAAATCCAAATTGAGACTGTTTCCAGACTGGATTCCTATCTGTATAGCACCATCCTTTCTAAATGGGAAAGAGCAGAAAGGAATAAATAATTTATTTTGGGGAAAAGACAGATTATAATATCACTGCTTAATAAGAATGTGCTAATTGCCTGCTTTTGACCATATGCCCATTTTGCTAAGGTTTTGTGTTAATGTGCTCCATATACTGAATAACAAAACTGATGCCGAATTATTTCTCAGTGTCACTTGGAAATCCTAGTAGGACATTTTTCCATTAGCATTAATTAAGAGGAAAGAGAAGAACAGAACAAAGGTACTCACAAGCAGTTTTAAAACAGCTGTGATGATAATGCCATAGATTACAATTGTTGCATTTGTTTCCAAGTAAATCTCACTAATTGCAGTAGGTTGTGCTTCAGATAAAATGCTTGGGAATGTAGATCCATGATTTAGGATATGTTTTTATATCTTTCTTTTTTAACTAGTATACTGATAGACAGGCCGACAATTGCACCAGCTGGTATCAGTTCATTACCTAGATAAGAAAGAAACCAGACATGCAATGCCAAAATTTAGAACATGTCCTTTCTGGATTATGCTTACTCATGAAAAAAGTATCTGTTCAGCAATTATATAAGAAACAAGTCTTGCTCTTCCCATCACCTTTTTCCTAAAATGTGTAGAAATATCAGCAGTATTTGAAAAAGTTCTATTTTGTTCATGCTATTGGTTTAGAAAGTGGTTTAATGCAATGGCCATTAGCTGTGGTTGAGGAATGTGCAACTAATTGCAGAATATGCAAGTGATAGAGATCCAAAACTGATTCAATTCAAAGTGTTGATTCTTACCCATAAAACGCTTTGCAGCTTAGACCCAGGAATATCTTACAGGCCATGACTTAATTGTTATTCCAAACTACATTAGTGCCATTAAATCAACCATTCACAAAACTGATTCAATAGATCTACTCCAGACTATCAAATAGAGTCTGTAGAATACAGCTGCTGCTAGGTTCATTCTTGAGTCTCTAGTACCTCAACATTTTGCAATTTTGGAGCCTTGGAAAATATTTTAAAAGAAGAAGAAATGATATATCTTGTTTGGAGTCTCTTGATCTTTTCATGGGGAGAGGGTGTCATGGCTCAATAACAGTTTGGACTGAACAGGTAATGAGAAAGAGATGTTTTTTTAAGAAAATAAAATAAATAATAGTTATATTTATTTTATTTTATTTTAGGGAATTGTTTTAACATCCAACATTTCACAGATGTAAATCAGAACACACATGGCCAAGCAACATCACATGCTCTCAAATTCTCAGTGCAGCAGCAATTTTGCAATATGAAACAGAATTCTGAGATTATTTCATAATTTCTTAAATTTTGCCTTTGGGCCCTTTTATTGGCTCTTAAGGCTCTGGTTTGCTCCACGGATGTGCTTGAAATATATCTGCATTAACTACAACCCAAGATGACAAATAATGTCCAGTTTCAGACGGACTGCTCAAGGTGACACTATTCTTCCAATTTAGTAATATTAAATACAAGTTTAATAAATTCTATGTTTCGGGATGTTGTTAAATGTGTTAAAAGCCTGAGGCCTGCTCAAGTGTATAGCTATGTGGGAACATAATGAGGGAATTAACAACTCTTGGTAACTATCCTGCCCCATGAAATTTTTCTTTACTCCTGGAATTTGCAGTCACTTAAATTTTCAGCCCCCGGTGGCACAGTGTTAAAGCGCTGAGCTGCTGAACTTGCAGACTAAAAGGTCGCAGGTTTGAATCCGGGCAGCGGAGTGAGTGCCTGCTGTTAGCTCCAGCTTCTGCCAACCTAGCAGTTTGAAAACATGCAAATGTGAGTAGATCAATAGGTACTGCTCCGGTGGGAAGGTAACGATGCTCCATACAGTCATGCCAGCCACATGACTTTGGAGGTGTTTACGGACAACGCTGGCTCTTCGGCTTAGAAATGGAGATGATCACCAACCCCCAGAGTTGGACATGACTGGACTTAACGCCAGGGGAAACCTTTAACTTTACCTTATCATTTGATAATACAATATAAGCATCAATAAAAAGATGCATGCAAATTTGCCAAAGGAATGCAAACATAAGAGTCCTCAGTGTAATAAAATTTCAACGTCTCACTCTTTGTATTGCTAGAAATCAGGGAACTGAAAAAATATCTCATCAGAGAGAGGAGAATTCTTATTTGATTTAAGGCAGAATCCATGCTCTACATAACCACCCAAACTGAGTTAGGAAATGAATTAAAGTGAACCAGTGTTCTGTTCTACACAATGACCCAGGAGCCAGCTCAAGGCTGGAACATTTACCTCAAACATCCCTTAACTACGGATCAATCTAAACCCAGGAATCTGTGGGTTAAAAACAAACAAACAGTCTACCGGGATGTACTGATGGGCTACACCAATGCAGGAGCCACAGGCATGGAATCAAATAGCCAGAAAGTGAATATTCCATTTGGGAACAATGTGTTTTCCTCTGGGGGGAGGGTGTTGGTTTACCTTCCAACAGGCTATGTTTCTGGGTTTTTCAAATGCCCCAGAGATAATTCTGTCTTGATGAGTGCTCCACCTTCTTCGGTCTTAGATTCCAGCCCTGCATAGAATAGTCACTGATCAGTTGCAGTGAATTTTGTGGCTTGTTCCAGAATTTCTGTTGAGTTTTTTAAACATGCTATTCTGTGCTTGATGTGTACTATGGCATGTACTGGGGGTGTACACTTTGTAGATATCCCAACCCTGAGACAGCTTCAAACTGCATTATAATGCCTATGTTCTTCAATCAGCAAAGAAAAGTATGCAGCACATCCCTTACCCCGTCCTAGTCAAAACTGAGAGCAGTGTGTTACTTTCAGTAACATGACCACAGTCAGTCAAGCAGCTAGCATTAACAGGCTCTGCTTCTCTTGTTAGAGTTTAAAATGTTTCCCTTATGTAACCCCTTCCATTTGGCAAGATATGAAGTCCTAGATCAAAATAAAAAGATGCTATAGGAGGAAAGGGGGAATATTTTGTTTTAGCACCTTTCCACATCTGTGCAGCATTGCCCACCAATGCTTTTAAAACAAAATAAAAACAAAACCTCAATTGTTTGGGACAGAGGGCATAGGTGGTTCATGTCACTGCCTTTTTCTCTCACTGACTGAGCACAGTTGGGAACACTTTCCCATCTCCCCTACGTCGGATGTCAACATCAGATGTCATCTTCAGGAACAGCTGCAGCAGCCGCTTAGTGACAGCAAAAGGCAAACAATGGAAGACAGAGCCAAAAAGTTGAAATCCCAGCTTCCCTCCACAGGGCAGGCATGATGTGTAGAGACTGGCATTTTGAACGTGGGACACAGCTGTTAAAAGCACTTCAGTTTTCTAACCTGGATCTCTGGGAAATTTGATGATTCTGAGTGATTCAGATAGGCATGTTTTTCCTTCTTTCCCTTGAAACACAACCAGAATGAAGTTCAAGGGTTTTTGATTTTCCAACACTAAACAAGCAAGGATTTAACGTTAATTTTATACATAGTGAATTGCCTTAATACCTTACCAATATGAAAGCATGAAGATGAAGTTCATTCAGACATATGCGATTTGTGATCCTCAAGCCACATGTGGCTTACAAATTAGTTTTATCTGACCCACAATACTGTTGTACTCCTCTGTACCTTCTTTCCAATCTCTGTGCTAGATCACCACTCACCACATTTCCCTTCTTCCCAACCTTCTCTTCAATTTCCACACATTGTGGCCAGGCAAGGACATCATACATATAAATATACGTATTTCCATATTTTCTCCCATGGCTTTGGCCATCCTGTTAAGCAGGGGTGGCAGGGCACTATTACTGTTAATGCAAATATCTGCACACAAAACAAAAAAAATGTCCGTCGGGCTTGCAAATTTAAAATTCAAACTGGGAAAGAACCATTTTATGATGGGAATGATCATGTTGCAACCTGGCTCAGGTCACTTCCCATCAACACCCCAATCTCTGATTTCTGTCCCTATCTCCTGGTAGTTGGGAAGAGAAAGAAAGGGAAAAAGATGGACTGAGGCCTGCTACTTCTGAGTGTCCTTAGCTGTTACGATGTCTATGATGCATGATGGTGATGAAATGCCAGTTTTCTCTGTGCCTGCTCAGAAGTTCATTTGACTTTGGCAAGCCATTCCCCTACCCCTTGGGGACTGGAGTGAAAAGCAAGGCGGAATGGCAGAGGAATGATTTTTCCTTTACTGTTGTCCTGATCCTTCCTATTTCTATTCCCTTTTCCTATTGTGTAAGTGGCACATCAGAAATGAGATAGAGGAAGAAGCTCCAGCAGTAGAAACAGTAGGACAATCTGGACAAGAGTTTGGAAAAATAATAGTCCATGCTGACTAGATCAGTGGTTCCCAAACAGTAGGCCGCGGTCCAACAGTAGGCCACAAGAACGAAAATCCAGTCCGCTAACCTCCTTCCTCTTTATTTATTTTATTTTATTTCCACTCCTTTCCGCAGAGCTGATCAGTCCCAATCAAACCAAACCTAAAACTGACCAAAAACTGATTTGTAACTCTTTTGATACTAATGTTGGAGAGTGGTCCCTGGTTGAAGTGGTCCCTTGTCAAATGGTCCCTGATCAGAGTGGTCCCTGGTTAAGTGGACCCTGGTCAAAAAAAGGTTGGGAACCACTGGACTAGAGGATTGACAACATTATGTTTCAAAAATGGATTTTTCTAGGCTCTGGAGTCCATTTCCACTACACCTATTCTACTTTAGCTACAAGTCATGGTGGCATCCTATGGAATCCTGGGATTTGCTGTTGAAAGAGGGATATTAAGAATTCTCAACCACAGTGCTTCACCAAATTACAAATGCTACCATGCTACAGGATCTCGTCAAGGCAGTTAAAAGTGGAATCATCGTGCAATAACTGTGTGATATTAATAGGGCACCTTTACTGGACAGCAGAATTGGGTGGAGGTGCTCAAAGCAAAGCTCAAATGTATAGTTTGGTGGACAAAATGTATCAATGGATTAATAGGTGGATGAATGCGTGGAGGGGTAAAGTGGATGGAAGGCCTAAAAACTATTCATATACAGGCATTCCTCAAGTTACAAACAAGATAGGTTCCATAGGTTTGTTCTTAAGTTGAATTTATATGTAAGCCAGTATAGGTATATGTTTTAAGTAAAACTCCAGCTTTCTCTATACAGTGTTCTCTCACTAATTGGTGGTTCACTTTTTGCAGATTTGCTGTTTCGCGGTTTTTCAATAAACTCTAAAAGAATATTATAAATCATAAAAATTTACAATTTACAGCCTAAGGAAGGGCGGAAGAAGAAGCTGAAGGGGGAGAAAAGGAGCCCAAGTGGCAACGGGAGGAGAAGGAGGCAATTTATCAACACACGATTGGTGGATAAAGACTTAAAATAGTGTATAACTACTAAAATAATGTATAAATTTTAAAATAAATATTAAATAAATATTAAAATAAATATAGTGTCCCTACTTTGCGGATTTTCAATTATTGCAGGTGGTCCTGGAATGTAACCCCCTCGATAAGTGAGAGAACACTGTATATATCTATATATATAAAAGAGTGATGGAATCGCGGCACTGGGCAAAACAGCAAAACTACAGGCTCCCCAACCTCGAAATTTGACAACACAACCCATCACCCACGCCTCTAGGTTGATACAACAAAAAATCCTGTCAAAAACCTCCACGGGGCCTTAAAACCCCAGCCGGCAGCCTGGCTCGAAGGCCCCATGGTGGTTGGAGGAGGGGCCTCCACGCGGTGGGGCTGCGGAGTAAAAATTGTCAGGCCGCAGCGGGGCCCGAACAGGCATGGAACAACACCCTCCCCCGCGAAGAGCCACTGCGACCTCCTCCATGCGCCACAGGCCGGAGGGAGGCCGCCCCCCCCCCCCACGAAGACCACCGCAGCCTCCTCCGTGCCCCGCAGGCCTCAGGGCGGCCCCGGCCACGAGAGAGCCGGAGCCGGAACCTTCCCCCCCCCCCCCCGAAGAGCCACCTCCGCCTCCCGCCAGGCCGGAGGGAGGCCGCAAGGACCAAGGTTTCTTTTCTTTTAACAATTTATTTTCTTTTTGAGATAGAGGCCTGAAGGGGTGGCCTCAAGGCCGGGAAGCGCCCCCCCCCCGCCGTGTCTTAAAGGGTCCTAAAGCCCCCCTCCCCTTTCCCCCTCTTCAGAGGAGGGCCCTCCCTTCCCAGCCTCAGCTGCCTGGGCCTCTGTCTCTCTTCCAGGGATTGGAAAGAGGGGCCACCTGGTTGTGGTCTCAGGCAACAAATAGAATATCTACAATTACTGTGGTGTAATAATACAGAACAATATAATCTCTAAAATCAGGACATTCAATAAAGAGGAACACTCTGAAAATGGGAATTCCAGAAAGGAAACAACCAGGGCCAGCTAACACCTCCCAACACAATTCCCCCAGGCAGGAAGCAACAATATAATCTCTAAAATCAGGACATTCAATAAAGAGGAAAACTCTGAAAATGGGAATTCCAGAAAGGAAACAACCAGGGCCAGCTAACACCTCCCAACACAATTCCCCCAGGCAGGAAGCAACAATATAATCTCCAAAATCAGGACATTCAATAAAGAGGAACACTCTGAAAATGGGAATTCCAGAAAGGAAACAACCAGGGCCAGCTAACACCTCCCAACACAATTACCCCAGGCAGGAAGCAACAATACAATCTCCAAAATCAGGACATTCAATAAAGAGGACCACTCTGAAAATGGGAATTCCAGAAAGGAAACAACCAGGGCCAGCTAACACCTCCCAACAAACAATTCCCCTAGGCAGGAAGCAACAATATAATCTCCAAAATCAGGATATTCAATAAAGAGGAACACTCTGAAAATGGGAATTCCAGAAAGAAAGCAACCAGGGCCAGCTAACACCTCCCAACAAAGGATTCCCCCAGGCAGGAAGCATCAATATAATCTCTAAAATCAGGACATTAAATAAAAAACAACACTCTGAAAATAGGAATTCCAGAAAGGAAACAACCAGGGCCAGCTAACACCTCCCAACAAACGATTCCCCCAGGCAGGAAGCAATCAGGCTTCCAAACAGCAAGGCTATTCAGTGCTGTTCAACCTAACCAAGCAAGATTTCCCCTTCATAGTACACCCTCAGGGTTTCAAGCCATGAGGCTACTCCGTCTCATTCAGCCTGCCCAAGAAAGGATGCCCCTATGTAGAAAGCAGTCAGTCTTTGAAGCAGCGAGGCTATTCAGTGCCATTCAAATTGGCTAAAAAACTATTCCCCCAAAATGCAAGTACCCAGCCTTCCAAGCAGCAAACCTATTCCATTGTATTCCAGCTCACCAAACAAGGATTCACGTAAGGAGAAAACACCCAGATTTTAAGGCTGCAAGGCTATTCACTGCTATTCCACCTGGTCAACAAATTATTCCCATCAGCCACAGCAACACGTGGCCGGGCACAGCTAGTGTTTGTGGTCATAAGACCACATGACCTTGGAGGTGTCTACGGACAATGCCGGCTCTTCGGCTTAGAAATGGAGATGAGCACCAACCCCCAGAGTTGGACACGACTGGACTTAACGTCAGGGGAAACCTTTACCTTTATCTAGAAGCTTTGGATAGCATAGTGAAGCACCCCTGTGGTGTTTTTTTTAAAATTTTTGTTGTCTGTGCCTCTGTTCAGAACATTTCACCCCACTTTCCATCCCTGTGATCATTGGATTTTGGGGGGAAAAAATGCTTGTTGTGCCAAACACAGATTGGTGATAAAGTTTCAGTTGAGACACCTTTTCCCCATGATGTTCAGGAGCAAATTTCCCTTCCTAGGGGTAGATTTCTCTCCCTGTTGTCTCACCTCTATGAGTCGTTTCTAAGTCAGATGTCTGTAACTCAGAGACTGCCTGTACTGAAATGAGTTGGGCCTTTTAGTTAAGACAATCTATTTAGCTTCCTGAGATGTCTCTCTCTTTTTTATGTATGGCAATCGATACCCTATACACAATTGTTTGTTTGTTTTTTGCCCAACAGAAAAAATGTGTTTTGGAACACAGTTCACTATATTCACACATCCGTAACTTTAAAGGCAAGAAATATGTCCTGTACATGCAGCATAGCACTATTATCATGGTTATATTTCATATTTTCCCAATATGTATTCTTCATCTACAGCTGAAATCATAGCTTCATTTTTTTTCATGTATGGTATATGCCTTTAACATAATCACCAATAACACTGGTCATCACATACAGTAAAACCTCTTTGTATCTTTCAAGCAACAATAAAGTAATGAAAAGCTAGGAAGAGACAAGATGAAATGGGCCTGTCAAACCGAAGCAGGAATTGTCATGAGAAATCAATGAAATTATATATTCTAAAAAATACTAAGTGTGAATGTCCATATTCCCAGTAGACAAGCTCCTGAACTTCTACACGGTGCCTCCTCTTTGACCTTCACCTCACCAGTTTTGCTTATTCCATTGCAGCCACGCATTTACTGTCTGGTCAACTCCAATTGAAGGAAAGTGAGAAAATAAGATGGCATTAGCTCTATTAACACGTTCTCTCAAGTGAAATTGAGAGACAAGGAGTCGAGGCCTTGTCATGTTTTGCATCAAGCTGATGCAACAGGGTCTACTGGGGTCTTAGGCTTTTGGAGTGGAACCTGGCCGTGGGCAAGTAGATCCGTCAAGCCACACAGTCAGCAGTGGCTCTCAGCTCAGTGGGAGAAGGCTAGGCTTGTCAGCTAGAATCCCAACAGTATTATTCTCTGTGTCCTTCTTTTAAAAAGGGGATGGGAAGAGTGCAATCAATATAGATCACTTTAAGGTTTCTGCAGTAAATGGTGATGAAAATAATTTGTGGTGACATCCTGTGTATGTGGTCAAAACAAATTTATTACCAAATCTGGCAACTAACATACCATCATCATCCTCATGCCTAACATTACTATGAACCATGTTGTCTTCTAACTGTTATTTTCCAACACCCGACTCAAGGAATTCCAGTGAATTATCTAAAACCTAATGGGCAACAAGATAACATTAACCTGCCTTTATTGTTTCCTCTTTATTTCATAAATAACTATTACAAATTTAGGTGGAGCGGATTACTAGTTAAGATCCTATTTTTATTTATTTCATGGGGAGATGGTTAAGGCATGAATATCTATCTACCTATACACACATATTTATACACACACACGTAAAGCTGTTATAGTCTTGGATATGGTAGTTGCTATAAACACGGTATTGAACATCATTTGAAAATATACTGTTAAGGCCTTTTGTCAGAGAGATTTCATAGCAGCCCAGAATGATTATTAAATGTTTCCTTTATTGGAGGAAATGGTCACGAAATATATAGAAATGGTTAAAGGAAAAATCGACAAGCTTGAAGTAGCAGAGAGTGAGCTGATAAAGATGGCAGATGGGTAATAGAGAAGAAACATCAGTTTGGAAAAGACCCATATTGGCCAAGTATGAAGGTTCTTAGGAACCAATTGCACCTTGTAGGTGTACCACATATTCATGTCTAACAGTGGTTCTCAACCTGGAGTCCCCATATGTTTTTGGCCTACAACTCCCAGAAATCCCAGCCAGTTTACCAGCTGTTAGAATTTCTGGGAGTTGAAGGCCAAAAACATCTGGGGACCCCAGGTTGAGAACCACCGGTGTTTAAGGACCTCACTACACCAGAGCATAGATCCACGTTAAATCCGGTTGCTTCCTCCTGCAGAATTCTAGGGTTTGTAGTTTAGGGAGGGGCCTTTAAACTGATCAGCCAGACAGATCCTGGCCCTCACTAAACTACAAACCCCATAATTCTGCAGGAGGAAGCAACCGGATTTAAGGGGGAATCCATGCTCTAGTGTGATGAAGCACTATAGTTGCTCTCATATAGAAGTCAAGGGTAGATTTTCAGGACAAAATTATGGATTGATATGACCCATGGATAAGTTGAAGGTCACTCCACAGAGAGCAGAAAGCACCAGCATTGCCTCAAGGGCCCAGCCACTCCCAGATTCTGCACCCTGGCATTTTTCTGCACAAGTATTCAAAGGGGTCCTTCATCACTTGACTCAGAAATAAATATGTTTCCTTTTTTTATAACATTTGAGATAAATGTTATCAAAAGAAGAAGAAGAAGCTATCCCTTTTCTAAATAAAGTGGCAAAGGATATGAGTGTAGTATATTCTGGAAGAACCTAAAAGAAACACCAACCCCTCTTTACTCTTTTGGTGCTCCTTTGAAAAGTAATTTATAATGTTATTCATTGAAAAGCTCTACTAAAGCAATGTTATCATTAATGTTACAGAAAAAGCAATGGCCCATTACACTACCCTTTACGCTATTTGTCTTTTTAAAAAAACAACAAAAAAACAAAAACCAAGATCTAAAGAAGATTGGTCAAAAACTGGGGTGAAGAGAGACAAAACATTATTATTTATTTTATTTCTTTATTGCATTTATATTTTGCCTTTCACTTAGTTCCAAGAAGAAAAAAGTAAAGGATAAACTTTAGACTTAGGGTTGACCTAAGTCTACTTAGTCTTTGGAGGTCTCTTTGCTTACCTCTGGTCTTATGAGACCATCTAGATGGTTTTTGATGGTTTTTTTGCTTACCTATGGTATTATGAAACCATCTAGATGATCTCTGAAGTCCCTTTCTTTAACTATGGTCTTCTGATGGCCTGATGAGATCATCTAGATGACTTTTGAGGGTCCCTTTCCTTACCAATGGTGTTATGAAACCCTCTAGATGGTCTTTGAGGTCCCTTTCCTTATCTATGACCTTCTGATAGCCTGATGGGGTCATCTAGATTGCCTTTGATTGTCCCTTTCCTTACCGATGGTCTTATGAGATCATCTAGATGGTCTTTGAAGGTCTCTTTGCTTAGCTACGACTTTATGAGACCATCTAGATGGCTTTTGGAGGTCACTTTCCTTACCTATGGTCATATGAGACCATCTAGATGGACTTTGAGGGTGCCTTTACTTTCCTATGGTTTTATGAGATTGTCTTGATGGCCTTTGGGGGCCTCTTTCCTTAACTGTGGTCTTATGAAACCATCTAGATGGTCTTTGAGGGTCCCTTTCCTTACCGATGGTCATGAGACCATCTAGATGGTCTTTGGAGGTCTCTTTGCTTACCTATGGTCTTGAGATCATCTAGATCAGGGGTCCCCAAACAAAGGCCTTCCAAGTCATTGACATGGCCTCTGTCCTAAACTTTAGACTTAGGGTTGACCTAAGTCTGAAATGACTTGAAGGCACACAACAACAACAATCCTAATTTTTGGACTGTTTCATAGTCCAGACCCCCAACAGTCAGAGGGACTGTGAATCGGCCCTCCACTTAAAAAGTTTGAGGACCCCTGGTTAAGCCCAATGGCACAATACTATGACCCCATTCAACATGAAATCTCTGGGTGTTGAATCACCCCCCCCCCCATGTTATTTTCACAGATTCCATAGTGGGATACTTTGCTTTCCACCACATTTACCATCTCAGAATTCTATGCTCGGTGTTTACTGTTACCTTCCTCTTAATAGGGTCAGAAGTCTAGGACTGAAAGGATGTGATAACTACAGACTCCTGGCACTGAGAAAGCTTTGTATTTAGTAAATGCACCAGAGTATAATTTACTGGAATTTGTATAGTATAAACAGGAAAAAGTGAGAGGCAACAAAAATAATAAGGTGATAAATATAATAATAGCACAATTGTGAAAAACAAATACATCATTAAGACCAAATTGGCCCTGTAACAACATTCTGCAGCAATAAAGCTTATTTTGATCATGCATGCTCATGCATGTGAGTCAGAAAAAGTTACTTTTCTATATTACAGCTCCCAGAATCCTGATTCAAGAAGTTGTAACCCAAAAAGTAATTATACAAGGTCTAACAATTTACATAGTATTTTTATTTTTCCGACAAGCCTTCGATCATGTTTATACTCTCTTATAATACATATGAGGACCTTTAGACTCTTTTTTAGCACTTTACAATTCTGAGGTCGAATACTGCTGTTTTATCTACAGCAATTGCTGTATTTTATTGTTTTTACCAGGGGGTACTGTGGATTTATGATGTTGTGTTGACTGTTTATTGCCTATGTTTTGTTTTGCACTTGTTGTATTTTGTATGTCACACTTTGAGTGTTTTGTGAGCTTCCCCGAGTCCCTCTGGGAGATGGTGGTGGGATATAAATAAAGTTGTTGTTGTTGTTGTTGTTGTTATTATTATTATTATTATTATCATCATCGTCATCATCATCATCATTATTATTATTCTGTGGAATTATAGCCATCTTATATAATTGCTATGGCTTGGATGTGCACAAGTTAGACCCACTGAAAGCAATCTGACAAGTTAGGAATGACAAAGTGATGAGTGTGTCTTTTGTAACTACAGTAGTCTCACTTATCCAACATAAATGGGCCAGCAGAATGTTGGATAACTGAATATGTTGGATAATAAGGAGGCATTAAGGAAAAGCCTATTAAACATCAAATTAGGTTATGATTTTACAAATTAAGCACCAAAACATCATGTTATACAACAAATTTGACAGAAAAGGTAGTTCAATACGCAGTAATGCTATGTAGTAATTACTGTATTTACGAATTTAGCACCAAAATAACATGATGTATTGAAAATATTGACTACAAAAATGCATTGGATAATCCAAAACGTTGGATAAGGCAATGTTGGATAAGTGAGACTCTACTGTATGTCTAAATCTGGATTCAGCCCTATGGGTCCACTTAAAATACCAGTGAATCAGGAACAGCAAAATCTGAACTTATATGAGAATTAATTTCAATATGGTGAAAAAACCAACTGTGTACAATTGAGGGTTGTTGTGTGTTTTCCGGGCTGTAGAAACTACTATACTGAGCATTTGAAAGATGTTGCCATAGTTTCTTTCTAGGAGCCTGTGCTGTTCTGAATTTTGTAGTTTATACATTATCTGATGGGCATTTCTAAGCAAATATTAAGTAACTTCATAGTAAAGTAACTATGTAAAGTAACATCAGTATTGCTTCTTATATTGGAAATGTCACATTTCTCTGCCCTGATGTCATTCATATGGAAGTGGGTGTCTCTTCTATTCCAAGGTAGTTCCTTCATATTCATGTGCTCATATCAGCACAGAGGTCAATTCTAAATAGCTCCCACTGCAGTAGGTTCATAGGATTCGAAACTTCTTGAGGATTCTTTGTGTTTTGGAAAGGTAGATTACCTTTCTACACATCTGTTTTATGATTTTCAGAAAGAGCATCTCCACACATGCTTGTTGAAGAAACATTTGCTTCTCCTACTGGTGAATTATCATCACTAGTGGACTGTTGTCATTATTGCACCTCATTTGCTTCCTAAACTTGCGTTTCATTTTATCCCTTCTAATCTCTGGCATTTCATCTTCTCTCAAGTTTGATTTGGAACATGCATTTGCTTTTGATGGATCGCGTTAAGAGTGGTTCTTCCCAAACGGCTCATTGTATCCAGTGATAAAGAACCAATAGATATCCCTTCTGCTTTCTCTTTCTTTTTAACCATCTCCACTGTTTTTGACCGATTAAAATAACGGCAGCCAACCCACCAACCAGCTAAATCACCCTCTTCAGGTGTTTTCCTTCTAATCCTCTGAGTATGGAAATAAAATTTATCCATTATTAAACTGTTTATGTCTTTTAAGGTATCTACCCTCGTGTCACTGTTGAATTCACTATTTGCAAACTGGCTTTGTCATTTTATTGATAGCTCTCAAGTGAAGAACTCTTGGTTAATATATGCAAACTCACAGCTCTCAACAAGCTTTACAGCTCCGTTAATGAGGGGATTAACAAGAGCACGGCAATGTATTTAACCTGCGGCACTAGCTCTGTTTCAATAAGGCTTCAACAGCCTATTAAATGGAGTGGGGGCTCAATTAACCCAGACAAAGGCCACTCTAGTGAACATGGCAGTGAGGACCACAGTTAACATCTGCCTAAGCAGCTTGTTCGGAGCTGGAAATAAAGAGGGTGACATGTTCTCGCCCCGAGCTATGATATAACTGAAATGGTGATTCTAGTTCATCTGGGCTGACTGAATAGGTGACAGCATCAAAACCTACCACTATCTCGCCATATGACAGTTTGTAAAATCTGAGTGCACTCTACGGTCACCCTAGAGTTTCCTGCACTTCAGCCTGAAAGTACTGTAACAGCCGGTGGAGGGTTCAGCAGAGAAATATGGTGGCAAAGCTGATGGCAGATAATCATGAGACTCTGAAAACATTGAAAGGGCTTTCAGGATGTGTGTTTGGTTTTTTTTTAAAAATCCTGTTGGATATTTCCTGGGTATAAAAAAAATGACTGGACCTCTATCCACATGTTGCTAAATTAAATGTCTCACTGTGGCCTTATGTGATGTTTAGGGAGAACTTCTTTCTAAAATGAATGTGCAAAAAGAGTCACTAAGAAACATAAGTAGTTAATTTCATTTTTAGTAAACGTATGGGTGTAATACAGGGCCACGGTAGTGCAATGGGTTAAACTGCTAAGCTGAAAAATGAGCTGTTTGGAAGGTTGGTGGTTTGAATCCATGGACAGGGCAAGCTCCCGTTGTTAGCCCCAGCTTCTGCCAGCCTAGCAGTTCGAAATCACGCTAATGTGAGTAGATCAATAGATACCACTTTGGTGGGAAGGTAACGGTGCTCCATCTAGCCATGCCGGCCACCTGACCTTGGAGGTGTCTACGGAAAACATTGGCCCTTTAGCTTAGAAATGAAGATGAGCACCATCCCCCAGAGTCGGACTCAACTAATGTCAAAGGGAAATCTTTACCTTTACTTATGGGTGTCTAATTTGAGGCATATGAAAAGATGGCTTAATTTTGTCTCTGTCCTATTTCTATCTGTAAGTTACATGTGTGTTTATGTGTTTGAGCACACACTTTCGAGTCACTTATCGACTTACGCTGTTGTTTGCCTTCAAGTCATTTCCAAATCACGGTAACCCTAAGGTGAGTTTATCACAAGGCTTTATAGGTCTCATAATGTGAGACTTGCCCAAAGTCACCCAGTGGGTTTCTTTGGTCGAGAAGAGAATCAAACCTTGTTTGCTGGGATTGTAGTCCAATGCTCAAACTAGTATACCATGCTCGATATCTGACTTATGGTAACCTCATAAATATTATAGAGTTTTCTTAGGCAATGAATACTCAAAGATGGTTTGCCATTGTCTTTCTCTGCAGTCCAGTCTTCAGCATTTAATACTCCATTAAAGTAGAAGCAAGAAAATGGGAACAGAGGTGAGCAATAACCAGGCCATGAAAGTGTATGTGTCCAAATATCTTCATGATAGGGTTGTTGTGTGTTTTCTGGGCTATATGGCCATGTTCCAGAAGAATTCTCTCCTGATGATTCATCCACATCTATGGCAGGCATCCTTAGAGGTTGTGAGGTCTTGATGATGCTTCTAACCACATGGAATTTGTGGCTAATTCACAAATCTTTCACACCAATCCTTACCAGCCTCAAAAATGTTTATTTTCTTAATATTCCTCCATAATGTTTTGTTGAGGAGAGCAACATCTTCTTCTTTCTTTAGGTGCTTTGCTTGGCTACAACCCGTCCCGACTCCCAATGAATCTAGTTATATAAGGACCTCAGGACTGACCCAGCTGTTAAGTGTGTTGAAGTGGTGAACTTAGGCAGCAGGCTGGGAATGTTGGAAATAGGTAACACACTGTTGGCTGTTTATTTGTTATTGTTGTATATTACTGCCAAGGATAAAGAGAGCATTTCTGAATTTTTCTGGCACCAAAACAACTTCTTTTGTTTTGGGTACTATGCATCTTTTCTTGGATGAAGTGAGTACTCTTTGCAGCTTTGGCTCAGGCACCAAAATATCTTGAGACACCCTTGGATGATTCCCCATTCTTCCCCTATCTTATTTCAGTTTTTTCAGGTAAATGAATATCAACTTACAGTCTGAAACTAGGAGTTATCTAGGAAAGCTCTTGTACTCTATGCTGATTCAGAAACCTATGTGTTTTGCCCAAGGCAGGAGACAGATCTATGTTGTAGCTGTATGTTCAGAAATGGAGAACAGGCATTACTCCTTTATTCCTAAAACACATTACTAGGTGCCTTCTGATACCTACTACAACTTTCTCTTAATAATTCATTCCATCTGCAAATCTTGACACTGAAGTTGGATTTAACCGAAGGCTAGATGGCTTCAGCAAGTGATGTGATTTGTTGATTTCTCCTTTTTCCTCTCCATGCCTTACTTTTTGCATTGCATAGAAAAATGTATGCACACTTTTGTGCTGTTTTGCTTGGGTGGGTCCTTAACTTAGACATTTTGGTTATTTTTTATATTTTTAAATTGCTCACGGAGTAGCGCGGTTGATTTTGTTTTTGAATGATTTATGCTGGTATCTTTCTTGTGTGTATTTAAGTTTAAGCACATATTCCAACTTACATGGGACATGTACATGGGACTCAGAGAGAACTTGATTTCTGCACAGTCCAATGCAGTTTCCCCATTGATCTATGTGGGTTGTATTGGTTGCTGATACTTAGCCCCTAACTTAAGCCAGTCAGCTTTTTAAAATTGTGTCAGAGGCGAATTGGAGTCATTTCTGGTGTGAGAGAATTGGCCGTCTGCAAGGACGTTGCCCAGGGGACAACCAGATGTGTTACCATCCTGTGGGAGGCTTCTCTCATGTCCCTGCATGGGAAGCTGGAGCTGACAGGCTCACCCCGTCTTGTGGATTCAGCCGGCACAATGGTTTAACCCATTGTGCCAAAACGGCTCCTTACCAACCAGTCACCTAATTGTCTGCATCTACTTGTGGGTGGCTTTTTTGTGTATAGACCTGAGAGCAGACATCTCCTTTCTAACATAATAATCTTGGTTGCACTAAGTCTCCTCATTCATCAATGGATCACCCAGCCTTATAAAAGGATCTTGAAAGCTTGTACACTCAGCATAATTTAGAATCAGTCCAGAGTAGCAATATTCCAGAATGCTACTCTGGACCGGCCCCGGATTTTGTGGCTATTCTGCAGTGGTAGAGGAGGAGAATCATCATGGTCCAGCCAGGTTGACACTGGTTCAGCTCCACTGGATGTCACCTTACCTTTCCTGTTCACCATCATTGCTCCTGGATTTCAGTGTCTGTGTAGATGAGCCCTTAGTCTATGTTACCAACTTCTTTTTCTCAGTTAGTCTCTAAAATACAATAAATGCCCTTTGCATACTACATAAACTACAAAATTCAGCATAGCATAAACTTCTAGGTAAAGGTAAAGGTTTCCCCTGACGTTAAGTCCAGTTGTGTCCGACTCTGGGGGTTGGTGCTCATCTCCATTTCTAAGTCAAAGAGCCAGCGTTGTCCGTAGACACCTCCAAGGTCATGTGGCCGGCATGACTGCATGGAATGCCGTTACCTTCCCACTGGAGCAGTACCTATTGATCTACTCACATTTGCATGTTTTCGAACTGCCCTTGAAGTGACTGGCTCAACCTTGAAGGAACTGGGGGCGGCAACGGCCGACAGGGAGCTCTGGTGTGGACTGGTCCATGAGGTCGCAAAGAGTCGAAAACGACTGAACAAGTGAGACGATGACGACGAGGAGGTTGGCAGAAGCTGGAGCTGGAGCTAACAGTGGGCACTCACTCCGCTCCCTGGATTTGAACCTGGGACCTTTTGGTCTGCAAGTTCAGCATCTCAGCGCTTTAACACACTGAGCCACCGGAGGCTCCATAAGCTTCTAGTATAACGTAATCATATAGAGCAGAGGGCTCTCAAACTTTTTCAGCTATGGAGCCCTTTTGGAAGCACAAGTTTCTCATGGAACCCCAATAAATGTTATATATTATATTATATATAATGTATATATATCAGGCATGGGCAAACCTTCTGACCAGCATAAACAGTCCAAGCCCTTTCTGGCATGCAGCAAAGCACAATCAAAGCAGCCTCTGAATGGTGGAAAGTAAATAGGGTTCTGGAAGCAAAGAAGGTGAGGGAAATTAACTGGCTGGCGAAGAAGGTGAGAAAAAAAAGCTTTTGGAAGTGAGGGAGGCAAGGGAAAAGGGCTTGGAGGGGAGAAGAGGGGGAACTGTGGAGCCCCTCAGGATGGTTCTTGGAGCTTCAGTGGCTCCATGGAGCACACTTTGAAAACCACTGATAGAGGAATATAGCAACTTTCTCCAGCTTGCTGACCTCCAAAATTCTTAGAGTACCATTCCCATGCAACCACTGGTAATGCATGATGGGATTTATTTCATTTAACAAAGGCAATTAAACGTATTTTAAACTAGCAATGAAATAATAATAATAATAATAATAATAATAATAATAATAATAATAATAATAATAACCCCCCCCCCCAAAAGGTTTGGATCATTGATGTCGCCATCCCAGGTGACAGTCTCATTGACGAAAAACAACAGGAAAAACTCAGCCTCTATCAGGACCTCAAGATTGAACTTCAAAGACTCTGGCAGAAACCAGTGCAGGTGGTCCCGGTGGTGATCGGCACATTGGGTGCCGTGCCAAAAGATCTCAGCCGGTATTTGGAAACAATAGACATTGACAAAATCACGATCTGCCAACTGCAAAAGGCCACCCTACTGGGATCTGCACGCATCATCCGAAAATACATCACACAGTCCTAGACACTTGGGAAATGTTCGACTTGTGATTTTGCGATACGAAATCCAGCATATCTATCTTGTTTGCTGTGTCATACAACATAATAATAATAATAATAAATTTCCCACTTTGAGGTGGGGTACAACAAATAAATTAGTATATGAGGAAATTAAACCAAGAGAAGTCTAAAATGCATCTGTCTCATAAGAATTTAAATGTTAAGTATCTCATTGCTATACCTGAGTGCATAATACCTGGTTTCACCCACAATAAAAAAAATCAGTAAGGTCGGGATTTCACCATTCTAGTGTAAATACCAAGCTAATTTTTCTGCTGTGTTGGCAGAAAAAGTGTGGGTAAAAGAGTTATGACAAGTAGTTTTACCACTACTCTGACACTGTAGTGTATTTGTGAACACATTATAAATTCATATGAAGTTGAGACTGGAAAGCTGAGGTCACACATCAGGTGAACTGCTGAAGGAAAACTACAAACAGTATCAGGTGTAAAATCTGAAACAAGTGTCAGAGAACATCTGTGTGGGGAAAGAAGCAAGAAAGGGCACTATGGCAAGTGGAAAACTGAGACTGTGAAAGTGTGACAAAGGAATAAATGTACTGGAAGCTCCAAAGGTAGCTAAATGGCTAAAGTGATATGTATAGGTGCAACTTTGGCACTTCTGTTTTAGCATGTATTTCCTTGGAAATAGATCCCATTGATTTCACTTCAACCCTATGATGCCACCAGATAGGAGGCTTCTAGCACTAACCATTCATTGCTTTCCCACTGTATCCTGTATGAGGAATTGCAACAAACTGTATTGGAACAGGCACAGTGGATAATTGATTATTCCTTTTTCCTCCCTCCTAGTTACATCCACATCAATGGATGAAGCATGACACAATCATAGCTTAGAAACATTACTTTGATCTACAACCTCAGAATTACACAATCAGTATGGCTTTGTCATATTAGCTTGAGAATTTTTTTAAAAAACCAACATTTTTTCCAAGCTGTGGAAAAAGTATCAGGGTGGCATACAAGTGCAAGCAAGAAAGTTAAAATATGTAAAACCAATGCAAACAAAATGAAAGAATGTAAAATAATAATTTAAATAGGCTAAAAACGGATTTGATTCAATTAATGTTAAAGTTGGTTTAAACTATTTTTAAAAATTTAAATCATGAGAATTAGCATTTTGGGATCAATGAATGTGTCGCAAAAGATGTAATAAACAACCATGATTTAATTGGCACTTAACAAACCAATGCTAGTGTCAGTTGGGCCGCCAAGGAAAGGAATGTCAAAATTGGGGTGCAACGGGTTAGAGGACCCTTTCACACATTGTTACATAGTGCTTTGATGTGCATGTGGGACATAGAGAAGCATGTCTCCCAACAGATCTCAGTCTTATGGCAGACACATATTAAGGCTCTCTCAATTATCAAGAACACAAGTTGATTTCTGAACAAGTACAGGAGCAGTGTTGTAGCCCAGCCTGAGATTGGGCCCATTCAGCCGGTAATTGTCCCTGCACCTGCCTTGCCAGAGGACTCTGGGTTTGGGCCTGAGATGCAGCCAGAGGGCTCTGGGTTTGGGCCTGAGATGCAACCAGAGCCTGAGATTTAGCCAGAGTTTGTCCCAGTGGATTCTGGGACCAGAGAAAGAATGGTTGCAAGCAGGCATTGTGAACCACATTCCTCCCAGCAGTCAAGGTCAGATCTCCAGGTGCCAGATGGACATTCTAGTTTAGAGGAGGATAATGAGTTTGACAGGAAGGCACAATAACTCATCAGAGGAGGGAATGAGAATGTTTGCAGAGAAGCAGACGGTTGCTTTTGAAGCAGTTTAATGAGTAGTTTTCTCATGAGAGAAGGACCTTGGATTTTCCTTAAAATGGCTTGCTTTTTCTGCCACAACCAGAGGTGGTAACATTGCTTATTCAAGAAAGAAGGATCTTTGCTCTGTGTTCCTGTGTATTCCTGCAGCCGTGTATCCTGCTTCAAGTTCCAGCCTTGCCTTGGCCTTTGTATCCAGTTGGATATTCCAGTATCTTTGCCATTTGGTTTTTATTCCAGCGAAGACCCTTGCCTTGCGTTTCATCATTGACTTTATACCTTGAACTACAATAATAATAATAATAATAATAATAATAATAACAACAACAACAACAACAACAACAACAACAACAACTTTATTCTTATATCCTGCCACCATCTCCCCAAAGGGACTCGGGGCGGCTCACGCCTTGGAGTTAATCCTGAACTCTGGTCTTGTTTTCCTGTGGTTATCCTTGATTCATACCTTGGAAATAATCCTGATTGGACAGTTCTTGATATCTCTTGGGACTAACTTTGATATCCAGTTTTAGACTATGCTCTTTGAGTGATTTTTATAGACTCTTGCTTCATGAACTTCAAGTACCTTGCTCTTGTGGATTTAACCTATTTTACTGACTCTGAACTTTATTTTCCTTTTGCTTGCATATAACCTTCAATAAACAATTTGCTTGCTTATATTCTGGGGTTCCAGTGTGGTTTTGAGGTGCCTACATAGCCTAGGGGTGCAACAAGCAGATTGCTTTATTGTTTTTATTTTTCATTCAGAATTGTGCAATAGTTTGGAAAGATATATAAACATTAGGTTTTAAATAATATTAGAATTGATTAACAGGTAGAAGTTTAATTAACAGTGAACATACAGGGAGCAAGATATTTTAGTATCTATAACCAAATCTGGAGAGTTGGGAGTTGTGTGTTGTCCACCAACACTCCAGCCAATTCAGCCATTTTTTCTTTTAGGTATATAATGTATAACTTAGTTTAATTTGCTATGCTAGTTAAGTCTGTAGTTGGTAGTTTGTGTTGTGTAATTACACCCTAAATTCTGTTGTATTTATTCAAAATGATATTTGTTGATAAAAATAACAATAAAGGACAAAGTAGGTAATGCATACCCTGAAGATCAAAAAAGAAAGACAGAAGACTTTATAGGATTGCTATTTGGAGCTTGACATGGTCATTCAAATCCAAGTATATCTCTTTCCGTTGCCCCTTAAGTTATGTTTTTTTCCCCTGAACAGGTATGAAAATGATGAGTGCAGCTATCTTTTAAGTGTTTTTCAGCTTATAGGCTTGTAGAAATGTGGATGTTGAAAGTGTAAGCAGTCCCATTAGCTAGAGCAAGGGCTCTCAAACTTTTTCTACCATGGGACACTTTTTGAAGCAAAAGTTTCTCTTGGATCCCCAAGAAATGTTTACATATTTGATACTTAATCTGGTGTCAGACTGATCGATCTGCCCATTTTATAATAGCCCCATTGTTGAGGTGTTGCCAATGCTATATTGCACTTTGTCCATTTTAACTGTGAAATTACCTTCCCCATTTCGGCCCATTTCGGCACATGTTTCACGTTGCGTGGGTTCTATGAATTAGTCTCCAGTGTTAATATTGTATGTTTTATGTTGATTTTAACTATTGTTTTTACTGTAATTGATGTTTTTATTGGATAACTGTTTTATTGCTGTGTTTTGACATTTGATTGTTTTATCGGGCAAGGCCCCATGTAAGCCGCCCTGAGTCCCTTCGGGGAGATGGGGAGGGGTATAAAAATAAAATAATAATAATAATAATAATTATTATTATTATTATTATTATTATTATTATTATTATTATTATTATATAATGTATATATATCAAGCAAGGGCCAGGCCAATGACAGATAAATGGAGAGTGTTTTGTGTGAACTAATTCATGCAGTGCAAAAAAATATAAAAAATACAATATTTAAAATGAAAAACAATTTCAACAAGCATAAACTTCAGTGGAAGACCTAGGCTGGAACAGCAGTTCTTTACTGACCATTACAATAGTACCAAGACCAGAGTGGAGAAGTGCAGATGTTATGTTACTTTTCTGCCATCAAGGAAAAATGGACTGACACTCTATAGCGTTTAAACAAAACTGTCAGAGTCCATTGGAAATAATGAAGTGTGACAGTTCCTCAGTTAATACAAGGACTATTGGGTCTGTAAATTTCAATTAGGCCTGACAGCAATAGGCCTTAATGTGATGTTTATGTGAAGTGGTAGGTTGGTAGTTTTCTTTCACACTTACAAAGTCAAGGAAATCAGTTGTGAGTATATGTAAAAAGGGTTCATCCACAGTATTTTGCTATTTGGCTATGGATCAACATTAAATGCTTGGAATGAAACATTCATAGGCATAGAGCCTGGAATTATTCACCAAGTTCCATATAATGGTTGACAATAAATAACTTTTAGGTGTCTCACTGTCATCTGCTCCTCCTTTAGTCATGAAAGGAACACGGAGCACTTGGAATACTTTCTAACTCATGCACTTATGTAGTTTTCTAATGGGTCCTCTATATAATATCCCCATACAAGGAACCTATGCAAACTTATATTTCAATAATACATACTTGCTCTGGTTTCCATGGGGTAGTGGAATGCTTGGTTTCAAGCTCCAAGTTTTATCTTGTTCAAAGCTGACATTTCTGGAAAAACTGCTACCAAGAACTGTGGAGATTATCTGACCATGGCCTAATTGAGCCGATAATGCAACCATCCAGATATTTTGGACAACAAAATATTGTACTGACCAGGTAGTGATCGGTCTATGACAAAGGAACTGTGACAAGTTCCTCCGCACCACCATCACCATCATCCCATCCTGCACAAAAAACAAGGTCTAAAGTGTGTCCAGAAGCATGGGTAGGGCAAGACACCACTTGGGACAGACCCATAGTTGTCATGGAAGCCTATCTCCAATCTCCCCTATTTGGGCAAGGTCTTGGAACATGTGGTTGCCTCGCAGCTCCAGGGATTCTTGGCTGACACTGATTTTCTGGATCCGGCACAGTCTGGCTTCAGGCCGGGGCATGGTACCGAGACAGCCTTGGTTGCCTTAGTCGATGATCTGCGCCGGGAACTGGACAGGGGGAGTATGTCCCTGCTGGACCTCACAGCGGCCTTCGATACCGTCGATCACGGTATCCTTCTGGGACGCCTCACGGGAATGGGACTTGGAGGTACTGTTCTGCAGTGGCTCCACTCATTCCTGGAGGGTCGGTCCCAGATGGTGTCATTGGGGGACGCCTGCTCGGCCCCACAACCATTGACTTGTGAGGTCCCGCAGGGCTCTGTGTTGTCTCCCATGTTGTTTAACATCTACATGAAGCCGCTGGGAGAGATCATCAGGAGTTTCGGGGTCCGGTGTCATCTGTATGCAGATGATGTCCAGCTCTGTCACTCCTTCCCACCTGTCACTAAGGAGGCTGTTCAGGTCCTGAACCGGTGCTTGGACGCTGTGTTGGACTGGATGAGGGCCAACAAATTGAAATTGAATCCAGACAAGACAGAGGTCCTCCTGGTCAGTCGGAAGGCCGAACAGGGTATAGGGTTACAGCCTGTGCTGTATGGGGTCACACTCCCCCTGAAGGCGCAGGTTCGCAGTCTGGGGGTGATCCTAGACTCATCATTGAGCCTGGAGCCCCAGGTCTCAGCGGTGGCTAGGGGAGCCTTCGCACAGTTAAAATTTGTGCGCCAGCTGCGACCGTACCTTGGGAAGCCAGACTTGGCCACGGTGGTCCACACTCTCGTTACATCCCGTTTAGACTACTGCAACGCACTCTACGTGGGGCTGCCTTTGAAGACTGTTCGGAAGCTTCAATTAGTCCAACGGGAGGCTGCCAGGTTAATAACTGGAGCAGCGTACAGGGAGCGTACTACTCCTCTGTTACGCCAGCTCCACTGGCTGCCGATTAGCTACCGAGCACAATTCAAGGTGCTGGCTTTAGCCTATAAAGCTCTAAACGGTTCTGGCCCAGCTTACATGTCCGAACGTGTCTCCCGCAACGACCCACCTCGAAGCTTAAGATCATCAGATGAGGCCCTGCTCACGGTCCCGTCAGCCTCACAGGTGCGGCTGGCGGGGACGAGAAACAGGGCCTTTTCAGTAGTGGCTCCCCGCCTATGGAACGCCCTCCCCATTGAAGTCAGGCAGGCTCCCTCCCTCCTATCCTTCTGTAGGAAGGTCAAAACTTAGTTGTGGGGCCAGGCTTTCGAATAAGAATCAGCAGCATTAATTACTATTATATATACTGGAACTCAATTGAAAGACCCAGTCTTTTAAACTTGAGCACGCCTATCTGTATTTTATAATGCGTTTTATGAATGTTTTATGTAAGTTAATTTTTTTAAACTGATTTATAGTGTATTGTACAGTTTTTATATGTGTGTTTTATTATAAGCCACCCTGAGTCCCCTGTTGGGTGAGAAGGGTGGGATATAAATATTGTAATAAATAAATAAAATAATAAGTCCGGAGCCACTCCTGACAAGCCAGTCTCAGCATGGATGTTGAAATCTCCCAGCACTTAGCTGCTGAGACTCCAACACTAACCCCAAGAACAACGCCGGCTAGCTCAGGAAGGGAAACTTTTGAGTAGCAGGGTGTTATACATACAAGATTTAATATATATCATTGTCATTCATTCCCCCCCTTTTCTTTTTTTACTGCACAGCCTTTCTATTTACTAATATCTCTTGCATGAGTGGATTTTTTTCATATATATATATATATACACACACACACACACTTTCCAACAATTAACAAAATTTTTGCGATGCATGTCTTATTTCAATATAAATAATACCAAAAGTAACTAATGCTTAAATGACATTTTAAACAATCCTTTGGGTTTGGAACAAGAATAAGAACTTGGGCAAGATCTTCATCTTGTAAATTTTTAGCCTTGAGGAGATATCTCAAAATTTCTTTCCTCATGAAATGATTTGTTTGCTCATATTTTTCCATAAATGATTGTAGTTCATTGGCATAATATTATTAATATTTTTGGTATATCTACTCCCAGGTATTTCATCTTATTATTCCCCAGTTTTATTCCCATGATGTTTTGAACCTTCTTAGGTTCTTCCCATGTTAGATTTTTATGTAGAATCTCTGATTTCCCTAAATTAATTGTGAGGCCCGAAGTTTTACCAAAATCCTTGACTGTTCTGACTATTGATTGTAGTGACTCCTCCACCTCCCCTAAAATTATCATAACATCATCAGCATATAGATTAATCTTGATGACTTCCTTGCCCATCTTATAACCTTTAATAGCTGGATAGTTCCTTACTGAATTTGCTAAGGGTTCAATGGCCAATGAGAATAGGGCTGGGGAAAGGGGGCATCTTTCATGAGGGGGTTGTCCATACTATTTTAAAATATATAATACAATCATGTTTTAAGTCATCAGATTTTAAAATCTCTTTCTTCTTGATCTGTTGTTCAGCCAAAAAACATTATTTCTTTCCTCTTCCAATCAATCCCAGAGTTTTTAGTTTTGACTACCCATGGTCATTTGGAATTCTCCTTTCTTTAATATCTGTGTTTACAAAGTCCTATGCTAACTATTCAAAAATATAATCTCGCTCATTCTTCTTTAAAGTCAATGTGATCTCTTCCTTGGGCTTTTTGTTTCCTGTCTTCTGGCCCCAGATGTCTTCTGTAGTATCTCCCAACTTAATTTGAAGTTTCTCTTGTTCCAGATCTATGTTTTGTCACTAGATTTCTGTCTGGGTCCATTCTGTAATGGTTCTCTCTGGATTCCTTCTTTGTGATTCTTTATTTGTTTTTCTTTAATTTCTCCTTCCATTTTTTCTTCTTATTTGCCCCCCCCCCCGCTCAGATTGCTTTTTCAATTTCAATTGTCCTTCATTGGGGGCCACTAGCGAATTCTTCAAGGTGGTATTTATTTGATCAAGCTGGTTGTTGGCACTATTGATTAATCCATTCAGAATTTCCAGTTGTTTCATAACTTCTATATGTTTAGCCAATATTTTATTGTGACGTTTTCCTTTCTTCATTTTAGGATGTTTAAACTGAATGTTGGATTTGTTATGTAAACACTTTTGTCCACTAAATATCGTATTTTGACAAGTTTTCTAATAAATGTCTTTTAAGAACAAGCTCCTATATTTAGCACTGCTTCAGGAAGATGTTTTATAAATATACTTGTATATGAAATGTTTTGACTGCTCTTCATTCAAGGTCACATTAAAAAATCTTCCTTCTTTCCTTTCTCTTTTCTCTTTAATCCAGAAAATTACAAATCATTATTACATTGGGATTGTATCTGTTTTCGATTAGCCAGAGGCTGATGGTTTAATTGAAGATTTAGAAAGGATTGTGGGCTTTTCTGTGACACAGAGTGATGGGCTTTTGTCTGGGAAATTCAGGTCTGGGAGATGATGTTTCTCTCTGTGAGAAATTTGGCTCAGAAAGAGTAAGGCCTCAAGGCCAGTCCAAGGAATCAATAGTAGATAAAGGTTTGAGTGAAGAGCTGAGTGATAAGGAGGGTTCTCAGGAGAAGCCACCTGTAGCTACAAAGATCAACAAAAGTCTCCATTTACAAATTAGAGCCAAAAATAGAGTACTCCAGGCTGAGAGATTACGTGGGAAAGTTGGGGAGAAAATTCATGTAAGACATAATGTTTTCATGGGTGGATATTAAACAACAAGTTGTTTACTTTAAGGGCAGTTCAGGCAACGCTGTGTTAGAGTGAGAAGCTTAGCCTGAGTTCTCTTGTTCATGGTTCAAATCAAGCCTTGATTTTAGATTTAATATATCTTTGAAGTTTTCTATGTTTCATTTCCTGTACTCCTGCTCAAGTCTTACTAGTTGTATCTTCCTGATTGTGGATTTAGGCTGTATCTTTGATTCCTAGCTGTTCCTGGACTTTGTCACCTTTGGAACTTTATGAGTCATTTGTGTTATTGTTTAGTTCTCAACTTTTGCTAAATCTTTTTGGATTATATATCTTTCGTCCTTATTCCTGATTTTTATATGCTTTTCATCTGTTTTTACAATAAACTCTTTGTTTATATTCCTGGACTCTTGTGTGGTACGGTGGTCATAGGTGTTTCCAGGCCTGGAGTGCAATAGTATCCATTTCTTAGCAAGAAGAACTGCATTTAATCTTCTGTTTTAAAAATGAAGCTTTTCCATTCCTTGTTTCTCCTCCTCTTCCCTTTTTTCTGTTTTTCTAAGCAGATTCTAAGAAGACTCACTTACTTTTTAGTAATATATTAATTTCAACTCTCTTTTATTTATCTGTTTATCTAGCTCTATTAGATATCCCTGTTCATATGCAATAGGGTAACAGTGTAAATCATTATCACCAAATACTTACTGGTAGATAAAGGTTCATTATTTCGTTGTTTCATTTCCTCCTTCTTCCCTAGATAGTCTTTGATTCCAGGGAGGTCTTGTGGGAAGGTAATCAGGTTGGGAAAGTTGGTCAAGGATCAGCAGTATAGCTGAAAACAACTGCAAGTGATTATGTGGGTGAATGTCTCTCCTTCTTTCTTCCCCTCAATGGCAATTCATCTAGGGATCTGCAATCCTCTGGGAGATTCCCACAAGACCATGGTTTCCCCGTTGTGAAGTTTGCAAAGGTCCACACATCTCCTTGGCTTATTTATGTGTAGCCAGGTGAACACCTACCCTTATTTTGAGCTTATTGGAGGCACTAATCATTGTCAATGACTAAGGACAGAGCCGTTCATCATTTAGTCTGCCATCATTCCTAAACCGGAAGTCTTCTTTGAATAAGTCTTAACAAGAAAACTCCAGAACATTGTCACCATACGTCAGAACCAACTTGAAGGCACACAATAACAAAATATGAGCTATCTAGCCCATGTGAGAATCAGAAAGAAACTAGACAGTGATGTCCATTACCCCCATCGTTGTTCATTTCAGCACTTAAGTTTTGAATAGAAATCTTCAACAAGCTTGGAGGATTACAGGAATTAAAATTAAGGAAGTATCATATAAATTATGAGCATTTGCAAATAAACTGGTGATTGATTTGACAAATCCATGTGGGAGCACTGAAAGATTGATGTTAAAATTAAAAGAATTTGGGGACTTGTCAGGATTTAAAATTAATAAGCAAAAGACTGTGATGCTGACTACAAATATGAAGGCAAGGATCAAACAGAATTGCTAGAAAAATGGTTTGAAAATCAAGAAGAAGGTGAAGTGTTTAAGTATTACAAAGACAAATTTGAATTGATTCATCGAAATAGCTATGTAAAGGTATGGAATGAGATAAAAAGATGGGAGAGTTTAAATTTAACTGTATTGGGAAGAATCTCAAAAATAAAAATGAATGTGTTACCCAGAGTGTTCTTTATGCTGTACTTCCCCAAACCTATGATGCAGTTTTCCCCCCAAACTGATACTCAAAAAAAAGGGGGGAGTGGGACCTAAAAGAAAACAAAAAAATGTTTTATCAATGGCATATGACCCCAAAAATGATAACAACATTTGCTAAAGACCAGAACATCAAGTGTTGGAAATGTGGAAAGGGAGAATGATTGTATCTACATATGTGGTGGACCTGTGGGAAAGTAAAACCCTATCGGAGAGAGATACATAGTAAATGTCAGAAAATACTAAAAGTTAAAATACCACTACAACCAGAACAATTTCTACTGGGTATGTCTAATGCCCAATGGGGGAAAAAACAAAAATAAGATATTCACTTACTTAACGACAGCTGCCAGAATAGTGCTTGGCAGGTTATGGAAACAAAAAACAGTACCAGGAGAGGAGGAATGGATAAAGAAAATATTAGATAGAATGAATATGGATCAGCTAACCTATTTACTATCAAGAACACAGAGCAAACCAAAGACGATGACAGGCTGGATGCCCGTAAAACATTGGATGAAGAAGGAAAAAAAATAGAATATTGATTTAACACCCATTAATAGAACATGGCAGGCTTATTGCAGAAGACAATGGCAACAAAGAATGTAAATAATGAATATTAATAGTAAGGGATAAGACACCATTATAGAGAAGAAGGGAAGTCAAGTAAAGACCCCCAATAGCACTTTCCCTTTCCCCTTCTCTCCCCTTCCCCCTTTTTACCTTCCCCTAATGTTTACCCACCCCACAATAAACACCCCTATATAATCCCTCTATATTCTTCTCCTCTTCCTTCCTTCCCCCCTCCCCCCATCCCACCAATGGTGGCTTTTAGGTAAAGGTAAAGGTTTCCCCTGATGTTAAGTCCAGTTGTGTCTGACTCTGGGGGTTGGTGCTCAACTCCATTTCTAAGCCGAAGAGCCGGTGTTGTTTGTAGACACCTCCAAGGTCATGTGGCTGGCATGACTGCATGGAACGCCGTTACCTTCCTGCCGGAGCAGTACCTATTGACCTACTCACATTTGCATGTTCTCGAACTGCTAGGTTGGCAGAAACTGGAGCTAACAGCGGGCGCTCACTCCGCTCCCCAGATTTGAACCTGGGACATTTCGGTCTGCAAGTTCAGCAGCTCAGCGCTTTAACACACTGAGCCATGGAGGCTCCATGGTGACTTTTATTACCCTGTTATTGTAAAATTCAATAAAAACTATTTTAATAAAAAAGGGGGAGTGAGTGCATTTTAGAATCGATGGCAACCTTGGTTCTCCATTGCTTCTGCTCTCCATTGCCACCGCCTCACACTCCTGGCACAAACGGCTTCTTCCTGTCTCCTCATCTCTTTGCCACTGCCACCTCCACTCTTGATGGCTGCCTCTAGCTCTCTGCTGGATTCCCTCCCACTCTCTCAGCTGCCATTGCTGCCACTCCTGATCCTCTTTTTAATATATAAAAAACCAAACAAACAACTCTGCAATTCTACGGTGATGACAGTGACAAAGAGTGGCAGCCTGAAGAAAAGAAGCCAATGTATTGGCCGCACTGTGGCAGCACATAATGCAGCAGGGCAACAGCATTGGGTGTGGGGTTGGGGAAGCTTTCTGGGGGTTAGCCAGGATATCTAGGTAGAGAACAAAGAAGTAAATTTAGCTTGAGGATTGAAATGTGGCAGAGAACTCACATAAAAGCTACTTCTTTCATCCTCTTGGTCCCCTTCCTAAACCAGCAGCATATCTTCTAATTCCTCCCCCCCCCCCCCAAATTGAGACACAAAAAAGGAGTGCACCTTTAAATTGATGAAATACTATATACATACACAAATGTACCAAGCTTGGACCAGACTGGACCCATTCTTGGACTAGATGGTGCTCAGAATATAGAGCCCTGGAATTGTTTGGATTTTTTTTTTCAATAGATTAGATCGGACAATCCAGTCAGACATTTTTCGTGGTATTTGTGCTCCCATCAGATGATATGAGAAGGATCAATTGATATATTGTCGAAGGCTTTCATGGCTAGAATCACTGGGTTTCTGTGAGTGTTTCGGACTGTATGGCCATGTTCCAGAAGCTTTCTCTCCTGACTTTTCACCCACATCTGTGGCATGCACCTCAAAAACCTCACAACCTCTGAGAATGCCTGCCACAGATGTGGGCGAAACATCAGGAGAGAAAGCTTCTGGAACATGGCCATACAGCCCGAAAGATTCACAGCAACCCAATCAATTGATAGTTTGCTTTGTGTTGTGGTACCCTGTTTCCCCAAAAATAAGACATCCCCTGAAAATAAAACCTAGTAGGGGTTTTGCTAAATTGCTAAATATAAGGCCTCCCCCGAAAGTAAGACCTAGCAAAGTTTTTGTTTGGAAGCATGCCTGCTGAACAGAACACCAGAGCATGCAGGGTTGGTAAATGTATGGAAATAATGGTAGTAACAAGAAATTCTTGATAGGATTCACAGTTTGTCTGGTTATGCTGGTTTGTGATGACAACTACTGTACAGTATATAATAAATGTTCATTTTTTTGTTCAACAATAAATGTGAATCCTTCTTCATGGAAAAATAAGACCTCCCCTGAAAATAAGACCTAACACATCTTCAGGAGCAAAAATTAATATAAGACACTCTCTTACTTTCGGGGAAACATGGTAGAATGGATGTGACTCTTGCAGCTCTGCATCTAAAGTCTGTCTTTCAATGATACCATCCACATTCCTATTCAGCAAGAGATGTGGCTGTTTTACATTTCTTTTGCCTTACTAAAATTATGCCACTCTACACAATCCCTTGATTGGCAAGTCCTTTTTGTAAACTGCCAAACACATACATAAACCCTGAATCTCCTCTGACACTTTTTCCCCCAATTTAGTTTGTTCCAGCCCATGCTGCATGAAAGAGACATCTTCCAGCACCTGTGTTTTCATTGATGCCTCCAGCGAAGCCCCGCAGATGAACCATTCCAAATCTCGGCTGACCTTAACAAAGAAGGAGCTGACATACTTCAGTCATAGCACTCAGCAAGCAATCAGACTGCATCCCAGTGACATTCATCATAGCTGCTGGCAACGGCCTTTAATTCATCTGTTATTTAACCAGGGTGAAATGCCCGTCAGCTATATCATGTTTGTTGGTGTTAGATGAACCCAGCTCATCTCGTGCTCACTAAAGTTCAGGATTTAACACCAATCCGTGATTTTTCAAGCACTTCCATTTCTGCACAGAAACACTTGTCTTTCCCTCGTCCTTTTTTCTGTTTTGTTTGACTCGTTGATCTAAAACATACACACACACATCCATGCCCTACCAGCACCTCTGATATTAGAGTGATGGCACGCTAATGCTACAGCATACCAGCAAAATAATTAGGGGCAGCAATTATAGGAAACCTCCCACCTTCTCCAGATTAAATGTTGTGAAAGACATAAGGGTATGTGTGTGTGTTTCTGGCATAGAAGGGCAATAAGTGAGTGTGAATATATCTGATTTTCTATGAAATAAGAACACTAATGACTGTGTGTGTTTAGAATTCCCAAGTAATGAGGATTCCTGATGAAATAAAAAAACAACCCTCTTAGCAGAGAAATGAGAAAGTCAAAGCATGCTTATGTTTTATTGAACTCGGTGGAAAATGCTTGGTATCCTCCAACTGGAAGGAATAAACAGTACATAAACTACACAATTGGTCCTCCACATTTACAGGTTCAACTTGTAGGTTTACAAATTTGATTATTTCAGATTTGATTAATATGTTCTTTCTAGTAATCTATAGTTCCCCCCGGGTAACATTGTGGTCACTCTCTGCTGGAAATTGGCCATGGAATTTTTCTGGAAAAACTAGAGCCAAATGAGTCAGCAGTGAACGGACTATGTGGCATTCACATGGCACACAAAGTCTGGCAAGCTTCTTAATGGTGTTTTGCCCTATATTGCTAAAAATTGGAAGATGCCCAGAACTTCCTTGAAGCTTTGGAGCTCACTTTAGGCATATGTAAACACAGACAGCGGGTTCTGATTCGAAACTGGGTGCCACTGTTTACATGGCGATTACATCACCACTGAATACATAGCTTTGGTGGACTGGGAACAGGAGATAGCAATTATCATTGCTGTCATATTCTTGGCACAACAGTAAGCATGGAGAACAACATTTACTGGTAATGGTCACTTATTGCCAGTGTTGGCACTGACCAGAGCACCAGAGTGATTGGAGAATGGAGGGTGAAAAGGATGGGGCCAATTCCTCTTTTCACCTCTCCCAAGTCACTGATACTGGTGGTAAAACATTTATAGCATTTATAGTATTGTAATAAAAATTTCACATGCCTCAAATTAGAGGTAAAAGATTCCCCTTGACAGTAAGTCTAGTCATGTCCGACTCTGAGGGTTGGTGCTCATCTCCATTTCTAAGCCAAAGAGATGTCGTTGTCCATAGATACATCCAAGGTTATGTGGCTGGCATGACTGCATGGAGTGCCATTACCTTCCCGCCAGAGCGGTACCTATTAATCTACTCACATTGGCATGTTTTCTAACTGCTAGATTGGCAGAAGCTGGGGCTAATAGTGGGAGCTCACTCCACTCCCCAGAATCAAACCACCGACCTTTCAGTCAGGAAGTTCAGCAGCTCAGCGGTGCAACCCGCTGTGCCACCGGAGGCTCCAGTACTGTAATAAATCAGATAAAAAATCTGTCTCAGCTCTTTCTCTGGAGCAAGTAAGTGGGTTCTCCTTGCTGGCATTTAATTATGCAACCAATACCTCCAGATTTAGGCATGGTGGCAGCAGCTTGTTTAAGATAATGGATAAAAAATTGGTTATCTGAGAGAAGGGAGAAAATGATATCTACCCATGTCAAGGTAAATAGAACTTTAAATTAACCATGCAGTGAATCTGACATAGGGTTTTATCTGAACTTTAAACTTATGTTTGGAAAGCAAAGGAACCGTGAAAACCATGTGTCTGTGTCTCTGTAGGATATACATTTTAAAAATGGATGAAATGAATAAAGGAGCTGTCCAAAGTTCTGAACCTATGTGGAGCAACTTGGGAAGCATCTTTAAAATTCAAGACAAAGGTGTTGCTTTTTTCTTATTCTTTCTTTACTTGATTTCTGGAGCTTTCTTTACTTGATTTCTGGAACCCCGGTGGCAAAGTGTGTCAAAGGGCTGAGCTGCTGAACTTGCAGACCGAAAGGTCCCAGGTTCAAATCCCGGGAGCAGCTTGAGCGCCCGCTGTTAGCTCCAGCTCCTGCCAACCTAGCAGTTCGAAAACATGCAAATGTGAGTAGATCAATAGGTACCACTCTGGTGGGAAGGTAATGGCGCTCCATGCAGTCATGCCAGCCACATGACTTTGGAGGTGTCTACGGACAATGCTGGCTCTTCGGCTTAGAAATGGAGATGAGCACCAGCAGCACATATACTAAAATTGGATGAGCACCAACCCTCAGAGTCAGACATGACTGGACTTAACGTCAGGGAAAACCTTTACCTTAATGTATTGAAAAATATTACACAATTTCTTTCTAAAAGAATAATAGCTCAGAGTACAATCTAGTGTGGATTTCCCACTCTATTGACATAGAAACTACCATTTCTCTTGTCATGTAATTTCTTGCACATGAGACAGATAATTCCCCCATGTGCCTCTCCCAGGCAGTAAAAATATAATACAGATCAGCTAAATAATAATTTATTGCCAGTACATCCCACCCCAAATTTGCTGCCTTGTGCTGCTGAATGATAAATTTGGCCAGGGCAAGGACTCAAAAATCTCTCATTTCTGCCTCCCAGAAAGATTTTGATTGAAAGACAGGATGAATGTTTCAGATTTTCTTAGCAGGACTTTGTTTGGTTTGTTTTCATTTGCTAAAACAAACATTTGTGAAATATTGGAAATATCTTACAATGGACAGCTGGGCCTGCAGCTGGTTTTCTTGACTTATTTACACACAACACACCCACACAGGCACCCACAAAGGCACAGGCACACAGCTTCCCTGTTTCCTCTGCTTTCCAAACAAACAGAATGTTCTCAATGAATGTGGACAATATTTGTTTAATTTATAAGCCCGTGGTTTTGAAACTCCCCCATGTATGCCAGTGCTGTCTTTTGTTTTTTTGTCACTAGACATCACAGACAGTCTTCCTCCTTTCGGGATGACAGTCCAGGGATCCAGATGCCAACCTGTGGCAAGGAGGATTCCAAGACATGGCATCTGGTGCCATGTGCAAGTCCAAAGGCAGCTGGTTGTGTTAGTGGCCATGGACTTGCCTCTGGGTGTGCCATGTGCTTGTGTTAGTCATTTGGTCAGCTCGGCGTCCAGTGTGACCACCTGCCTGACACCTTATTGTGACATTCCTTCCCCATCTGGGCAAGTCTGACTATTCATTTGAACTTTGTGGATAAAAGTGTTCTCCCACAAGTGGTTTTCTTTCTTCTGAAACAGAATGGATACTGCCCATTTGAGCAATATACTGTGTAGACATCTGAATTATTTCCAGACATACACAGATAAGTGGATTATGTGAATGGGCAGATCCTTTCTATGAGGAAGGATCCTTCATGACCTTTCTGGCAAGAGAGCAATATCCAACTATTTTTACAATTTTGCAGTCTTAATGCCAAAACAATACACGATAACACTGGATTCCGTTTTCATCTAGCTAAATCTAATTGCTATTTTTATGTCTTGGTATCATTACAACAAGGAGCCCCGGTGGCAAAGTGTGTTAAAGCGCTGAGCTGCTGAATTTGCAGACCGAAAGGTCCCAGGCTCAAATCCTGGGAGTGGCTTAAGCGCCTGCTGTTAGCTCATGCTCCTGCCAACCTAGCAGTTCGAAAACATGCCAATGTGAGTAGATCAATAGGTACCGCTCTGACGGGAAGGTAACGGCATTCTATGCAGTCATGCCAGTCACATGACTTTGGAGGTGTCTACGGACAACGCTGGCTCGTCGGCTTAGAAATGGAGATGAGCACCAACCCCCAGAGTCAGACATGACTGGACTTAACGTCAGGGGAAACCTTTACCTTTATCATTACAACAAAGAGGCATTTGATGGCAGAGTCCTTCCTCTTACTGCCGATTGCCCTCTCTTTCCAAAGACAGGAGAGCATATGGCCATTGGGATTTCCTTTTGAGAATTACTAGATGTGCCCTCAGTCAATCTGAAGCTATTAAAAGGTAAAGGTTTCCCCTTGACATTAAGTCCAGTTGTGTCCGACTGGTGCCCATCTCCATTTCTAAGCCCGAAGAGCTGGCGTTGTCCATAGACACCTCAAGATCATGTGGCCAGCATAACTGCATGGAGCGCTGTTAACATCCCACTGAAGTGGTACCTATTGATCTACTCACATTTGCGTGTTTTCTAATTGCTAGGTTGGAAGAAGCTGGGGCTAACAATGGGAGCTCATTCCACTCCCCAGATTCGAACTGCCGACCTTTCGGTCAGCAAGTTCAGCAGCTTAGCACTACTGGGGGCTCCCTGAAGCTATTAGCTTTGATAAATATATTTCTATCTTTTTTGTTTGTTTATTTGTTTTGAACATTTGTATTCTGCTGTTCAGGTAGAAAGGCTCTTAGAGCAGCTTATAATTTGTTAATGTGACAGTTCTCTGCCATCAGGCTTAAAATCTATTTAAGACATGGCACACAAGGAACAGGGAATCGTAGTAGGGGACATTAAGTTCACCAGATAATTCTGGTTTTTCTCTCCCATTGAGGACAGTTAGGTCAGAGGGAGGTCCTTTTATCTGCTTCT
The DNA here is from genome assembly GCF_035594765.1 of Anolis carolinensis. Taxonomy (NCBI): domain Eukaryota; kingdom Metazoa; phylum Chordata; class Lepidosauria; order Squamata; family Anolidae; genus Anolis; species Anolis carolinensis. Next base: position 74,133,571 of record NC_085846.1, read on the forward strand.
GGACGTAGCCAGAACGTTGTAACTGTCCAAGATTAGAACAGTGGCAATTGGACTGGAGGGAAAGAATTTTACCTCTGTCCTCCCCCATCCCAGTACCTTCCAGAGGTGATGGACTATAAACTGCATCACTCACATATAGGTAGGAGTGGTTTGTAAGGGTTGTGGTCAAATTCACCTGGAAGACACAACTCTCAGAATACTTTTTGTGGAGAGAAGGAACATGGTGAGGAAGCAGTTACCTTGGACTCAGAAAGCCCATCATTTTCAGAAGAGGCAGATTCCTGGTTATCTGCTCTCTCCTCTCTATCTGAATTGTCAAACTCCAGAAGGTGAGTTACGATTAGTAAACACATTAATCTGGCCTTGATTGGCAATGGGATATCTGACTAGGTGGAACCCCAACTAGAGTTGATTCATTGAATCAATTGTTAAATGTTGACTCAACCGTTAAGCAAATCTCATTGACTCAATAGATCTAGATGGGCTTTCCAAGCTCTTAGGCCCTTATGCTCTTATCATTGTGTTCCCCAAGTTATTTTTTTCTTATAGCCTCTAGACAAGGCAGTGGTGAGAAATTGTCAGAGGGGGTAGGGAATTTCCTCTACATTATTGGCCACCTCGGTCCATTTTAGGCTGAAGAAAGGCCTTTTTATCCCAGGGCGTCAGGCTAAAGTCATTCCCTGTTCTTGGGAATTTGGCAAAGACCCACACCACTTTGATATCATTTAGTAGCATTTGGGGATAATCTTTTGGCCCCAGAGTGTTTTGAGGGAATCACAAAAACAATTCTGCAGGCTACATGTTCTCCCAAGACAAACAGTAAGGAACACATAGTCCATGAAGCACCATTTATGTGATATCCTGCGTCACTGAAATTAAGGTGCAGTTCTTTTTTCTTTTTTATGATTTGAAAGGTAGTAGACGGTGGGTTGGTACTGGTTGCAGAAAGTTTTAAGAGGACATTTCTCCTAAGAATTTCTGCATTTGTTCACACCTGCCCCGACTGATTATTAATAGTCCCTGCCTCCCTATGTAAGATCTTATTCGATCTGATTTTATATTTTATATTATTTTTGCTATGAATACTGTTACTTGGAATATGAAAAGTTTAATCACTTTTAACAAATCATTTTTACCTGTTTTATGTATGTCAAAACTGAAGGATTTATAAGACAACTGATTCATTATTTTTCAACAATAACAGCTAGTAGTGACTCACTTGGACTTGAGGTTCGCCAAGGAGAGACAGATCTTTTTGATGCATTAGTCATTCATTTTCCAACAATAAAATGATTCTTAGTGAAATATTGACCTTCTTTACCATTTTGAGCGAGCATAAAAAGCTGCCTTTTTCAGGGGCTGACTTGCCCATCTCTGGGGTCAGTGCAAAAGGAAAGGAACAGATTTTTAAAATAATTATTTATAAGATGTCTGCTTTCATAACACCATTACTTGAGTATCTGACAACCTCAAGGGTCTTGTCCAAGTATATTGTGTGACATTCTTCAGGTCATCAGCAGCTATTCTTTCACTGAAGGAAATCTGCATTCTTCTAAAATCATCTCACAGCCCTTGCTTTCCCACAGCACAATTTATTTTTATTCAATTTTTTTTAAAAAAAATAGAAAAGTGCAAAAAATATTATTTCTCCCATTTCCTCCCATTTTCTTTGTCCTGAAATGCCATCTAGTAGATACGAGTGAGAAGCATTTTTTCTGTCTTTTTCCTTTAGCCATTTTAGACCCAGGAGGTGACTCCTGATCACATCCTGGTTTTTGCTATAGCACTCCGAGGTCTTCTAGATGTTTGATGTATTCTCCTAATCTTGCACAGCCCATGATGACTAACAATCCAAATCAGACTAAAGCAAGTCCATCTGCTCTTCTGTGGTCTGTAGACCTTGCTAATCTGCAAGCTGCATTGAGTGGTCCACAAAGAAACTGCAGAATCACTGAGGATATTTTTATTTATCCTGGATTCTTTTTTTTCTGATGATGGACATGAAATGCATTTTTAATCAGGCTGGATTATGAAATGAGTTAACATCATCTTGGCCCAGGGCCCATGGTTCCCATACTATCATGCTAGCAAGATGATGTCAGTGACTTTAAAGAAAAACTGATTTTTTTAAATTTGAAAAACTGTAATGCAACATTTTGATTTGTACAATTTTTTTTAAGATGGGTTTATTCAGTGGTCCACTGAGATAACCCCCAATTTTCAAGTGATCCATGAAAAAGAAAAGTTTGAGAACTATTGCATTAGAGATACCAAGCTGAGATATGAGTCCAGTCCTCAAGAGGCTGGCCCTGAATTCCCTGAAGTGAAAGCCTAGTCCTTTTACCATCAAGCTCCTTCTTTCAGTATTTAATCAACTGCCGAATCCTCTGAAGTGAAAAAATGCACATTTTGTTTTTCAGTGACTTGCTGGAGCCGGCTGCCTCTCAGAACCAGCAAGGTCTATGAAACTAGTCTTTATTAAGGATGAGTGATTTCTCACACTTATTTTGTTTCTATCCAAGGCTGCCAAGTTGGTCCACCTGGGCCTCTGAACTGAGATATCACATTTCCCAAGTCTGGTGCCTTTCCTCTCTATTTTCCCTGCATTATTTATTATGGCACAGAGTGCTCGGGGTTGAATCCTCAGCCAGGGTCCGACCTGCCTTGGCCTCACCTCGGCAATAGCTGGGACTGAAAAGCAACCATCAAGGATATTGAATGGATCAGCACATCCCCTGGTAATTTCAGCCAAACGGGAGCTAGGAATGCTATCGGCTTCAGCAGAAAGGGGGGGGGGGGGGGAGAGAATTGACTTTCCGAGTCAAGAGTCACAATGGGTGGACTGGGAAGAGTCACTGCATATGTTTTGTAGAAGGGTTAATTTCCTCAATATTCTGCTTTTTATTCATTGGTTTACAAAAGATAAAAACATAGGAGTAATAACATATTTCAAAATATACTGTAACACAAAAAAATGAAAGTAGTAAGTGCCTTCTGAAAAAAAAAATTCTGATCCAACCAACCCAATTACTTTAAGGACTTTAAACATGAGCCAACAATGTGATGCGGTGGCAAAAAAAGCCAATGGGAGTTTGGCTTGCATAAATAGGAGTATGTGTCTAGATCTAAGGAAGTCATGCTACCTCTCTATTCTGCCTTGGTCAGACCACACCTGGAATCATACTGTGTCCAGTTCTGGGCACCACAATGTAAGGGAAATGTTGACAAGCTGGAACATGTCCAGAGAAGGGTGACTAAAATGATCAAGGATCTGGAGAACAAGCCCTATGAGGAAAGAGCTGGGCATGTTTAGCCTGCAGAAGTAACATCTTATTTTGTATGTTGACCTTTTATGACCGTTTTTATCGATATTGTTTTCTTTATTGAGTGATTTGCTTTATTGTTTTGCTTGCTTTTATATTGTTGTGTTTGGGCATAGCCCCATGTAAGCCGCCCCGAGTCCCTTCGGGGAGATGGGGCGAGGTATAAGAATAAAGTCATTATTATTATTATTATTATTATTATTATTATTATTATTATTATTATTAAGTGAAGGCTGAGAGGAGACGTGATAGCCATGTACAAATACGTGAAGGGAAGTCATAGGGAGGAGGGAGCAAGCTTATTTTCTGCTTCCCTGGAGACTAGAACGCAGAACAATGGCTTCAAAATACAGGAAGGGAGATTCCACCTGAACATCAGGAAGAACTTCCTCACTGTGAGAGCTGTTCAGCAGTGGAACTCTCTGCCATGGAATGTGGTGGGGGCTTCTTCTTTGGAGGCTTTTAAGCAAAAGCTGGATGGCCATCTGTCAGAATGTAATTTCCTGCTTCTTGGCAGGGGTTGGACTGGATGGCCCATGAGGTCTCTTCCAACTCTATGATTCTATGATACTATGACTAGAACTCTCAAAACTTCCCAGTCAGTGTGTTCTTCTTTGCTACATTGGGAAAAAAAGATTTGCCCTTTCTTATGACCCAGCAGAGATCTTGTTCCCTGTCTTTAGTATTTTTGAACTACAGTTCACCCAAACCATCAGTCCATATGTCATCTCATGAGGACAGAGTTTCAGTTCTTCTACTATGGTCAGCAGCCTTGCTTTTGCTTCTTCTTTCCAGTGCTTTGGATCAATTAAAACTGGCAATATCCATGTCCATGGGGTAAGAAACTTGCTTCTAGTTTTAGAATGAACTTTTAGATCCTTTCCAAGATACTTAAAATGTCTCAAATGCCTAGGACACCTCCTTAAATGGCTAGACTAGAACCCATAATGCAGTAGTTCTCAACCTGTGGGTCCCCAGGTGTTTTGGCCTACAACTCCCAGAAATCCCAGCCAGCTTAACAGCTGTTAGGATTTCTAGGAGTTGAAGACCAAAACATCTGGTGACCCACAGATTGAGAACCACTGCCATAGTGAATTCACTGCCACACTCTTCAGCTCAGAAAATTGTGAAGTTCGGAGGACAGTTCCAATATTAGTCACCCAAGATTGCTACTGTGGAGGAAAAGCATGAGATGTGAATAATAAAGCATGCCAAGCACGGGAAAGCACTAAAAGGTTTAGAATTCTGATCAGCACCTCATAGTTTCTTTCTCTTACAAGTGCCTCTTAAAATTAACAAACTGGGCCTTCCTGGGATTAGAATATCAAAGTAATGTAATTATCACAAATTATCACAAAGTAGATTAAAGTAGATTAAAGAAAAGGATAAGGGAAAAATCACCGGAAGAAATAATAGATTTAATGGACTTCGAGAAGGGATTAGTTAACAAGACTGAGGAGAGTAAAAACGATAATGGCTCAAAGATGTAAAATTTACTCTAATAATATCAATGGGTTTAACTCGCCTAATAAAAGGAGAAAAGTATGGCAACAACTTAAAAAAGGGAAGTATGACGTAATATGTTTACAGGAAACACACATTATGAATAAGCACGTAGCACACCTAACACAGAAAAGTCTAGGGAAAACATACTACGCATCTAGTGCGGAGAAAAAAAGGGGGGTGGTCACATACGTTAACAATAATATCCCTTCTGAGAAAAGGTTCAACGACCAAGAGGGCAGGATGTTAGGGGTCAAGATTATAATAGAGGGGAAAAAAACCCTTATTTGCAATATATATGCCCCAAATGGGAACAAGATAAAATTCGTAGAGGCTTTATACCAAAAAATACTGGAAGAGGAGTATGATGATCTTCTGATCTTAGGAGACTTCAATGGAGTACTAAATAACAAATTAGACAAGTCAAATCAAGGGGGGAGGAAAAAAGACAAAGCGGCAGGAGAGTTACCAAAAAAATTTAAACAACTAAAAGATGATCTAGGCCTTATAGATATTTGGAGGTATTACCACGAAAATGGAAAAGACTTTACGTTTTTTTCATATAGACATTCAACCTGGTCACGTATAGACATGATTTGGGGCACCAAATCAGTAATGAACAAAGTAACTAAAATTAAAATATTACCCAGATTAAATTCAGATCATGCACCGATAGAATTGACAATGGAAGGCAATGGAAAGAAAAGGGAAGTATTCAGATGGAAACTGAACGACTCATTGCTGAAAAAGGCAACGGACCAGAATTTGTACAGAGAAAAAATATGCGAGTACTTTAAACTTAATAAGGAAGAAGACACCCCAGTCGAGGTAATCTGGGACGCCAGTAAAGCGTATATAAGGGGATTGATGATCCAACACAGTGTAAGAATGAATAGAGCAAGACAACTAAGATACACAAAAATCGTAGAGGAAGTGAACAGATTAGAAAATCATCTAAAGGAGAAGCCCCAGGATAAAAAAATCAAACTGAAATTAGAAATGAGCAAGAAGGAGCTAGATGCACTCCAGATGGAGGAGATGGGGAAAAAGTTAAAGTACATCAAACAACAGTACTTCGAGCATGCGAACAAAGTAGGCAAATGGTTGTCGCAGAGATTAGCTAAAAAAAGACAGGCAAACACTATCAGCAAAATCCAAGAAGGAGAGAAAAACTATTATAGCAATGAAGAAATAAAAAGACAATTTACTAAATACTACGAGAAATTATACGCGGATGACAAAATTCCAAAAGAAAAGGTAACTCAATATCTGGGGAAACAAGATATCCCAAAACTTACAGAGAAGCAAAGAGAGATTCTTAACAGAGAGATAACAGGAGAAGAAATAAGTAAAACCATCAAGAGATTGCCGCCCAACAAAGCGCCGGGACCAGACGGGTTCACAATGCTGTATTATAAAACATTTCAGGAGATATTAATCCCTCCACTACAGCGGGTGATGAATAAAATCCTCGTAGATGGGAAAGTCCCGGCAACATGGAAGGAGGCAAATATAACACTTCTCCCAAAAGATAAAGCAGACATGACAAACGTAAAAAACTATAGACCAATATCGCTGCTGAACACAGATTATAAAATCTTCACAAGTATATTAGCGGCCAGACTTAAGGAAGTTTTAAAGGATAGGATTAAAGAAGAGCAAGCAGGGTTCCTGCCAGGTAGACATATGAGGGAAAACATCAGGACAATATTGAACGCCATAGAATTTTACGATAAGAACCCACAAAAGGAAATTGCTTTCCTATTCTTGGACGCCGAAAAGGCGTTCGACAACGTTAACTGGTTTTGTATCATAGAAATTCTCAAAGAAATGGATGCCGGATATTATTTTATCTCCGCAACCAAAGCAATATATTCAGAACAAACAGCGAAAATAATAACAAATGGTCAACTATCGGATAATATAAATATACAAAAAGGGACAAGACAGGGGTGCCCACTCTCCCCGTTGCTGTTCATTATGATGCTGGAAATTCTACTAGAGGCAATTAGAAAAAATAGCGACCTCAAGGGACTTAGGATTAGAAATCACAGTTATAAAATACGGGCTTTTGCGGACGATCTCGTCTGTCTAATTGAGAATCCTTTAGAACAGTTTGACCTTTGGTGGGAAACAATTGCCAACTTTGGAGAAGTGACAGGGTTTAGAATAAATCGAGAAAAAACCAAAATTCTAACGAAGAATATGATACAGAAGAACAAGGAGAATCTGAATAAGAAAACGGGTATTGAAATAGTGAAAAAGATCAAGTACTTAGGGATAGAGCTAACAGCGAGTAATGCCCAACTCTTAAAAAACAACTATGAAAAGAGATGGAGGGAGATAAAGGACAAAATGAACAGGTGGAGACCACTTAAACTTTCCCTTCTAGGAAAGATAGCAACAATTAAAATGAAGATTCTGCCCGAGGCCCTCTTTCTGTTCCAAAACATACCGATTGTGAGAAACAAAAAAATCATTAAAAATTGGCAAAAAGATATTAATAATTTTTTATGGGAAGGTAAAAAGGCCAGAATTGCCTTCAAGTATTTGAAAGATGATACAAGAAGAGGAGGCCTTGGGCTCCCAGATCTACTTTTATACTACGAGGCAGCGAGTTTAAGTTGGGTCAAGGACTGGTCTAACTTGAAAGACAAAAAAATGCTAGATCTAGAAGGATATGACTTAAACAAAGGATGGCACAGCTACCTATGGAGGGAGAAAAGCAAAAAGGAAAAGTGTTTCAAACAGCACTACATAAGAGCAGCGTTGATAGAAACATGGGACAAATATAAAGGTAGATTTTATACTAAGGTTCCGATGTGGCTCTCGCCGATGGAGGCAGAGCATATGAGGGAACTCCCCAAGGGAAAATGGCTATCGTACAGACAGCTACTATACATAGAAAATCAAGAATACAGGCTGAAAAGCTATGAGGAAATAAAACAATTGGAATAATCCATGTCATGGTTAAACTACTGGCAACTAAAAGAAAGTTTCAGAGAAGATCAGAAAATGGGATTTGAAAAAAAAGACTCAGTCTGGGATAGAGTGTTAAAATCCGAAAAAAAATCATAAAATTATTGTACCAACAGTTACTAATCTGGGAAACGGAAGAAGATCAGGTTAAAGAAGTTATGATAAAATGGGCCAAGGAGGTAGGCCACACGATAAATATGTCGGAATGGGAAAGAATATGGAATACAAATATTAAATATACATACGCAGTAGAATTAAAGGAAAACTGGTGCAAAATCTTTTATAGATGGTACCTTACGCCGGCTAAGCTATCTAAAATGAGCAAGGGAAAGGGAGATGGTAAATGTTGGAAATGTGGGAAACACATTGGGGACTTTATGCACATGTGGTGGAATTGTAAGAGAGTGAGAAAGTTTTGGCAAATTATACATAAAGAAATGGAAAAGATAATAGGAAAAAAATTCGACCTGAGACCTGAATACTTCCTACTAGGAATAACGGACTTCCCGATGGACCAGAATATGGAGAAACTTTTTACATATATGGTGACGGCAGCCAGGATAACTCTGGCCAAATTATGGAAAACTCAAGAAACACCGTCGAAAGAAAATTGGTTGTTAAAACTTATAGACATCAAGAATATGGATTTATTGACTCAGTATATAAAACAGGACGATGCGTTAAGAAGGGAGACCAATTGGTGTCCAGTGGAAGAATATATGGACAAAGAAAATACCAACTGAGGGGGACTATAATGATCAACCAACTTAGGGCCCAAGGGTACCTAAGGGAGCCGCAGAGGTGGGGGGAAAAGAGTATTGCCGTGCAAAAGGTTCGGAAGGCGAATTGGTTGGGCTATGTGTGTCTTGTTCGTTAGGTTGTTGTCTTTGTAACTGTCCTTGTTATCGTGTAATGTATGTGTGTTGTTCCTGTTTTTTCTTTTATGCATTTGAAAAACTTACAAATAAAAATATTTAAAAAAAAACAAATTATCACAAATTCTGCAGAATTCTTTTTGAAAAAAATCTATTTTTAATTTTTTTTTCTATGAAGATTTCTTCAAAAGTTGCAACTCTACTTCAACTTGATCTCATTTCATAGAGATTCTAGGGTCCAGAAGGAGAGAATCCTGGTTGACACTAGAAAAGAGAGAGAGAGAGAAAGAAAGGAGAGGAATTATACATGTTACTGCACATTGCATTATTTCTGACTTTGTCTGGCTCACTGTGACATCCTTTCCTTTTAAACAGATGGCTAGAAGATGTCAGTCACTTCGAAGTCCCTTGATTTCATGTTAAGATTTGGGCTAATCTGAAGTACTTTCCCCAGCAGGCTTCCCGTTGTTTTCCAAAGCAGAAATGAATTGATTAAACATTTATCCCACCCACAGCTGGCAGGGTGTATTCTACATGGGACATTTGTTTTCAAGACATTGGAGAGAAGCCGACACACTGTCAAGGCTTGGACATGGTTTAGAATGGAACAGAAGCTAAGAATTGGAAGGCAGAAGTGAGAGCTGTCAGGATCCAGGGGTAAATCTGAAGACAGAAGTGGAAAAGAAGACCAAAAGGGTAAGGTATACTAAAACTCACATAGACCTTTTTGCAGAAACAACACTCAATTGAAATAGAAAGTCCTTTATAACCTTCCTACCTAAAACAATCCACTGGCTGCCAGTCTGCTACCGAGCACAGTTCAAAGTACTGGCTTTAGCCTATAAAACCCTAAATGGTTCTGGCCCAGCTTATCTGTCCGGACGTATCTCCTTCTATGAACCATCTCTGAGATTAAGATTGTCTGGGGAGGCCCTGCTCTTGGTCTCACCTTCTTTATGGGTGCGTTTGGTGGGGATAAGAGACAGGGCCTTTTCAATGGTGGCCCCTCAGCTATAAAACTCCTTCCCCAGTGAGATCATATCAGCCACTTCTCTCCTGACCTTCGGGGAAAAACTTAATATGTGGTTTTGGCACCAAGCTTTTGACAAGTAATTAGAGCAGTGCAATATGTGACAACGAATCATGTGATTGACAAATGGAACGGCCCTGGATTATGTTTTGGATGGCGTGATTTTAACTGATGTTTTCATCATTCACGTTTTAACTGTTGGTTTTAATTGAAATTGTTTATTGTGTGCGTGTGCGTGTGTGTGCGTGTGTGTGTGTGTGTATATATATGGGGCCCCTGGTGGCATAGTGCGTTAAAGCGCTGAGCTGCTGAATTTGCGGACCAAAAGGTGCCAGTTTCAAATCCCGGGAGCGGAATGAGCACCCGCTGTTAGCCCCAGATCCTGCCAACCTAGCAGTTCAAAAACATGCAAATGTGGGTAGATCAATAGGTACCGCTCCAGCGGTCTTTAGGCTATAGATATCCCCTGAACCATACTTTTATGTCTTTTAAAATCCTCCTCCCAATTTTCCAAAGACCCCAGCCACAATTGTCAAGCACAACCAAGTGGAAAGCCCTCTAAATGCATGAAAATATATGAAATACCCCCCCCCCCCCCCAATACATCTCAGAAACCCAAACCACATTGAAGGACATACATTCATGTCAATAGTCTCTCTCAAAATGGCAATAAGAAGGATTTGTTGAAAAGATCTCTCCTAAAACGGCCAAGGGGGAACATGGCAAAAAGGCCCCCCATTCTCAAAAGGATAAAATGCTTTGCGTATTCCCACTGCGAAAGGATGTGATTTACTCTGGATTTATATCTTTTAAGTGCGAAAAAGCCTTTTGCAACATGAACATTCTGATGTTAGGAAAAGCTTGACCTGCTTAAATTTTCCTCTAACCATGCAATATAGGACAATACAGAGATCACAAAAAGGAGAAGGAAGCAAAACCTAAACCAATCTATACAAGGAAAGAAAAGGAAATCAGCCAACCAGCTAGCGAACCAACTAAAACATTCACCGCTGATAAGAAAAATGTCCTTCAGATCAATTCTATTCATGCGTACTTATAAGGAATTTCATCAACTGTACTGGGTTTTACTCATAAGCAAATATATACACCATTGCAGGCTAATCTTTGGACTTTTAAAATGCATAGAGAAACTTTTGTTTAAGGGCTGCCACCTGGTGTTCTGCAAAGCTCATGTATTTCTAGCAACTGTTTTTCAACCAAACTTTAATGAAAAAAATTACTGGGATTTATTTTCCTCTGGTCAATGTAAGAAGACGTATCCCCTTTGAAATTTACTCTCTTAAGGGATCTTGAAAACTACATGCATCCCCTTCAGTTCTGATACTGGCAAATCAATTTCTTTTCTTCTTTCAGTGAAATGAAAAGCCTTTTGTGAATAGAATGCAATTGTAGCTGACATTTCCATTATTCAAACCACTTCACATACATTATCTTAAAAATACTTACTGCAGCCTTGTAAAAGAGAATATTATCATTATCCTCTTGTTTCATGTGGTGGAGAGTAAGGTGCTGATGCTAGTTAGACTTGAACTGAGAAAGAACCCTCAGCTTTGTTTCCATGCTAAGGCTAGAGTCCTGTGTCCACTTGTTTGAGAATACAAAAAAAAAATAGTGGGACTAGCTTCTAAGTAAGTATTAATAGGACTGAATTATTAGTCATTCTTCTACACCAGCTGAGCATAATATTTTTGTTTCCTCCTCCTTTTTCTTTATTGTTCATTCTACTTAATGTTGGGGCTGGCCCTGCTGTGGAGGAAGATTCAGGAATAGATGAAATCCATATTTTAGATATTTTATAAGAAATTATATCACTAGTACAGGGGCTGTGGTAGTGCAGCGGGTTAAACAGCTAGTTGCAGGAAATCTGCTGACCGGAGGGTCGGCAATTCGAAGCCATGAGTCAGGGTGAGCTCCCGACTGTCAGACCTAGCTTCTGCCAACCTGCAGTTTGAAAGTATGCAATGTGAGTAAATCAATAGATACTGACGCAGTGGGAAGGTAAAAGGCCGCCCTATGCAGACATGCTGACAACATGATCGGAGATGTCTATGGACAACAAGCTTCTCGGCATGGAAAATGGAACAAGGTTACCTCTCCATGGCCAGAGTTGAGCATTGCCACCTGACGCTGGAAATGAAAGGGAAAGGTCTTAGCCTTGTCTGTGTATTGTATGTTGTTGTTGTTCATGGTGTAAAAGGCACTGAATATTTGCCTTACATGTGTATACTATTATCCGCTCTGTGTCCCTCTGGGAGGATAAAGGTAAAGGTAAAGGCTTTCCCCTGACATTAAATCTAGTAATGTCCAACTCTTGGGGTTGGTGCTCATCTCCATTTCTAAGCCAAGGAGCTGATGTTCTCCGTGTACATTTCCAAGCTCATGTGGCCGGCATGACTGCATGGAGCACTGTTACCTTCCCGTCGGAGTGGTACCTATTGATCAATGGCTTCAAACTACAGGAAGGGAGATTCCACCTGAACATCAGGAAGAACTTCTTCACTGTGAGGGCTGTTCGGCAGTGGAACTCTCTCCCCCGGGCTGTGGTGGAGGTTCCTTCTTTGGAGGCTTTTAAACAGAGGCTGGATGGCCATCTGTCGGGGGTGCTTTGAATGCGATTTCCTGCTTCTTGGCAGGGGGTTGGACTGGATGGCCCATGAGGTCTCTTCCAACTCTACTATTCTATGATTCTATGATTCTATAATCTACTCACATTGGCATGTTTTCGAACTACTCGGCTGGCAGAAGCTGGGGCTAACAGCGGGAGCTCACCCCACTCCCTGGATTTGAACCTCTGATCTTTTGGTCAGCAAGTTCAGCAGCTCAGTGGTTTAATCCACTGTACCACCGGGGGGGATAAAGCGAAATATAAATAAAGATGATGATGATGATTATTATTATTATTGGCACAGCAAACAAGATAGATATGCTGGATTTCGTATCACAAAATCACAAGTCGAAAACGTTGTTGTTGTTGTTATTATTATTATTATTATTATTATTATTATTATTAGGTAACAGGAATGGAGAAATTGACACAGGAATTTTTACCGAAGACAATTTAATACTCTTTCCATGTTGATGTGCATTTTTCTGGGGCATATTTATAAAACAGAGCATGCCTCCATACCATTGTTACTAACTGGGATCATCATTGCATATGCTTCTTGCAATTCTTATTCCCTTAAGAACCTAAAAGTCCAACCATTCAGAGCCTTTCTCCAGGCCGAGTCCAAACATCCACCTTCTCCAAGTGGTTGCAGAGGAAGATCAATGTTCAGTCAACCATCAAGTCAACATTTACCTCTTTCGATGTCGGAAATACCGGAGGAACAAGAGTGCCACACTCTCAATTGGCAACACAGCAGTCTGAAAGTTCACAAGGTTAGAAGCACTTCTCACCCAGAATGCAAACTGTGAACCACATTTGGAAATAATGTTTTTAATTACAAGTAGCATTTTTGAGACTGTTGGCAGTGGCTATGGGGCATAAGTGAGGAGATCCCATCTGACAGTAGATGGCTGTGATTTGGATGCAAGAGACTGCAAACCAGTTTCAATCCTGCTTTGCTAATCAAATCAAGAGCTTTCACTCTAAGCAGAAGGCCTTCGAAGTGGCACATGAGGCTTCGTTGGAGAGATCTCATTATCCTCCATAAAAGAAATTGTGCTTGCTTCTGTCAAGAAAATGTTTGCAGGGGCCCCAAGGAAAACTCTCCAACAGTGACACACCGCAGAGTAGTGCAAGAAACCCTTTCACTTGAGTGAGTTTCTTTTCCATTGGGGGGCGCATGCAAGCAACCATACCAGTACTCATTGGTTTAATATAAACCAGGGCCATGGCTAAAATGTGATTAGTAGGATTGCTGAGCACCCCTTAGCATCCCATAATGTGCCAGATGAAAAGAGGACTAGTTGAAGACTAGGAGAGGAGGTTGCAGATCCAAAAGGACATCAACTCAATCCCATCAGTGAGGCTTCAGAATGGCCTATACATTTGTTTTCCCTTTGAAGTGGGAGTGGGGGGGATAAGTAGTCCCTGCATTTCTCATTAAAGAACAAATGGTGCTTCTCTAGCAATTCAGCCAACCTAATTGTCCATGTCTGATTAGGTGAGAGATGTTGTTTACACACATCCCCCAGACACTTGACCCGGGCTACTTCTCCAACGTTTAGCAAGTTAAGTAGTTGATAATGAGGTCCACTGTCTGGGGTTTTCTCCCCAACTTACTAAACAAGGGAACTTACTTGGTCTCTCTCTAGGTTTCCATTGGGGGAAGCCCTTGAAGTGGCTTGCAAGTTAAACAACAAAGCAACCTTTACAATTGGATGAACTTTCACAGGGCATCCTGCCAGCTTGTAATATATAATACATTTGTTAATCTTCGGTGTGGTGCAGGACTCTGTTGTTTTGTTCTCCCAAACAGAAAGAAGACTCTTCAAAAACTGTCTCCAGAATTTTTGTCCAGAATATAGCAACTTTGATATCTCTACCTATTTGGTAACATTGTAGACATACCAAGTGAATTTCTCATGCATGTCACAATGTGTATTACTTCCTTTGTACTATTCTGGAGCATATCTTCCATATATAAAAAAAAGGTAAAGGTTTCCCCTGACGTTAAGTCCAGTCATGTCTGACTCTGGGGGTTGGTGCTCATCTCCATTTCTAAGCCGAAGAGCCAGCGTTGTCCGTAGACACCTCCAAGGTCATGTGGCCGGCATGACTGCATGGAGCGCCGTTACCTTCCCGCCGGAGCGATACCTATTGATCTACTCTCATTTGCATGTTTTTGAAGTGCTAGGTTGGCAGAAGCTGGAGATAACAGTGGGCGCTCAAGCTGCTCCCAGGATTTGAACCTATATATACCCTGGTTTGATTCAAGGGTGCCATTGGGCTTCTTCCATCCATCCACCCTCATGTGCTCATTCAGTCCATTAACCCATAGGAGCAATGGATGATCCCTTCCCAGAATTAATAGAAAATTTAAATTTTTGTGTTATCAAAGGCTTTCATGGCTGGAATCACAGGGTTGCTGTATGTTTTCCGGGCTGTATGGCCATGTTCCAGAAGCATTCTCTCCTGATGTTTCGCCCACATCTATGGCAGGCATCCAACTGACAAGAGTTCTTCCCTCACCCTGGACTTTCCACAGATATATATAAACCTTCCTTGCTTAGTTTCTCCATACCTCACAACCTCTGAGGATGCCTGCCATAGATGTTGGCGAAACGTCAGGAGAGAATACTTCTGGAACATGGCCATACAGCCCGGAAAACATACAACAACCCCATTTAAATTTTTGTTTTCCCCCATCAGGATAGTGATAGACAGGAAGGGTTAAGGGTAGGTTTCCCCCTGACATTAAGTCTAGTTGTGTCCAACTTTGGGGGTTGGTGCTCATCTCCATTTCTAAGCCAAAGAGCCAGCGTTGTCCATAGACACCTCCAAGGTTACCTTCCCACAGAAGCGGTACCTATTGATCTACTCACATGTGCATGTTTTCGAACTGCTAGGTTGGCAGAAGCTGGGGCTAATAGTGGGAGGAAGGGTTAAACTCGATCCAAATGCTCTGTGGCCCAGACCCTGATTTCTTCCCCCTTCCAATGACTGTTATTAAATACATTGTTTGTATAGGGCATTGTTTGTATAAGGAGCACCGGTGGCGAAGTGTGTTAAAGCACTGAGCTGCTGAACTTGCAGACCGAAAGGTAACGGCGCTCCATGCAGTCATGCCGGCCACATGACCTTGGAGGTATCTATGGACAACGCTGGCTCTTTGGCTTAGAAATGGAGATGAGCACCAACCCCCAGAGTCAGACATGACTGGACTTATTGTCAGGGGAAACATTTACCTTTACCTATAGGGCAGTGGTTCCCAACTGTTGGTCCTTCAGGTGTTTTGGACTTCAGCTCCCACAATTCCTAATGACTGATAAGCTGGCTGGGATTTCTGGGAGTTGCAGTCCAAAACAACTGGAGGACCAAAGGTGTGGAACCACTGGTACAGAGTAAAAAGAGATGTATTAAAATGCAATCACATATTTAATACCACCTGTCATATGGTCCTGATTTTAAATACTTGTAGTGAACCAGATTGGGAAACCTGCAGAAGAGCACCTTGGGAATGTGAAGTTGGAGATAAAACACGTTGGGTTCAACAGAACTTATTTCTGAGTAAACTGGTATACAAAGGCAGTCAGTGGAAGGATCCCATGTCCTCTGTGTGCTGAATCCATGGTGGGTTTTATAAATGCCAGTCTTTCAAGGAACTGCTGATGGTGCTGAACTTATTTTGGAAACAGGATTCAGCACTTTAGACAGCTGATGTAAAGTCTGCACTAAAACCCAGAACAGTTTCACTGCACTGCTGGCATGGAAACTTCCAGCCATCCCTGCTAGTATAGAGAAGTATGAGCTTATTTTGCAATGTTTGTGTCTATACACATGAGATCAATGTCTTTGTTACACAACCATATACTAAACCCTTTTCTAGTGTTCATAAATAAATTCCCCATGTTCCTGGGGGACTTATGTGGTAGAATGGTTAAACAATGCTAAGTGAAGGGGGTAGAAACATAAGAAAAATCTGCCATACTTTTTGCTTTGATTTATAACATATGTACACTCCATATGTAAGAGAATCAGCATCATGTAGTTGTCTAAGCATTTCTATAACCGCGGAATAAAGTTCAAATCCCTGTTTGGCTACAGAAACAGACTGGATGGTCATGGGCAAGTCACTCTCTCAGCTTCAGAGTAAGGCAAAGGTAATTCCATTCAGAACAAATCTTGTCAAGAAGACCCTATGATAGATCCATCATAGGATTACCAAACGTCAGAAATGATCTGAAGGCACAAACCACTTGCAAACTTCAGAAAGGCTGCCTGCATTGTGAGAAGGGAGGTCTATACTAATGAAATCACATTTCTATTTAAACTTTGCTATTGATTAAATTTAGCACCAAACATTGTCTTCAGAACTTTGTGCTACATGATGGAAAGACAGCCTTGACTTTGTGACAGACTGATGTTATTTACTGCTTGAGAAAATGTGTAAACGCTTGTGCCAACAGGGCTGCTGACTTGAAAATGGGTTGCTGATCCATGCAGTCATGCCGGCCACATGATCTTGGAGGTGTCTACGGACAACGCCGGCTCTTCGGCTTAGAAATGGAGATGAGTACCAACCCCCAGAGTCAGACATGACTGGACTTAATGTCAGGGGAAACCTTTACCTTTACCTGCTGATCTGAAGGTTGCCAGTTCAAATCCAACCTGGGGAGAGCACAGACAAGCTCCCTTTATCAGCTCTAGCTCCATGTGAGGACATGAAAGAAGCCTCCCACAAGGATGAAAAAACATCAGAACATCCATGTGTCCCCTGAGCAATATCCTTGCAGACGGCCAATTCTCTCACACCAGAAGTGACTTGCAGTTTCTCAAGTTGCTTCTGACATGAAAAAAACCTGCTTGAGAATGGAAGAAAGCAGCTGCAGCTGCAAACTCATTGGATCGGCAGCCCATCTGGCATTGGCCTTTAAGGTGTAGAACTCCCTCTTTATTATTTTATTTTACTATCCGTTGAATGCGTGGCATTTAATTAGCTTTCTAAAGCTCACCACGGCCTTGAGCACTTGCAAAGTTCTTTATTCTCATCAGTGTTCATTTTTTTAATGGTTTGAGGCTGCCTCTGACTGCCAAGTGCTAAAATATAAATCTTCACACTTCTGAGTCATCGACCTAACCAAGCTGCAGCTTCAACTTCAGATAACTTCCTGGGAGTAAAGTGAACAGTGCCCACAGAAGAAGATTTGAGTCACAATTTCCAGGGCAACTCTGCCCCAGCCCTGTGAAAGCCCAATTCAGCCTCTTCCTACCACCTACCCTCACTCCCAGCTCAGGTTCACAGCTGAAACCTTCAATAACAGCTGTACCCGAACATTTCATTTTAAGAGCCATTTTAAAATGAGAGCATTTATCTCTGATGTTGTCTGATTTTCTGTGCACTGTCTTGTATTCTGTAGTCACCCTAAGCCTGGATGAGGTTTACTTTATAATGCACTAGCTGTGCCCGGCCACGCATTGCTGTGGCGAAGTATGGTGGTATGGGAAATAAGGTATTGAGGAATTGGTGGTAGTTAAGGTCAAGGGTAAAGGTTTTCCCCAAACATTAAGTCCAGTCATGTCTGATTCTGGGGGTTGGTGCTCATCTCCATTTCTAAGCCGAAGAGCCGGCGTTGTCCGTAGACTCCTCCAAGGTCATGTGGGATGACTGCATGGAGCAGCGTTACCTTCCCACCGGAGCAGTACCTATTGATGCACTCACATTTACATGTTTTTGAACTTCTGGGTTGGCAGAAGCTGGGGCTAACAGTTGTGGAATTTCCAATTTCCTTGCTTTATTTACTTTCTTTATTTCTTTATTTCTTTATTACTGTCCTGGTTTTAGAGATTATATTGTTCTGCATTATTCTATCCTAGAAATTATTTCATATCAAAATAGAATCTCACTTATCCAACATTCGATTATACAATGTTCTGGATTATCCAACACAGTCTGCCTTTTCATAATCAATGTTTTTGTAGTCAGTGTTTCAAATTCATTGTGATATTTTACTGGTAAATTTGTAAATACAGTACAGTAGAGTCTCACTTATCCAACATAAGTGGGCTGGCAAAATGTTGGATAACCGAATATGTTGGATAATAAGGAGGCATTAAGGAAAAGCCTATTAAATATCAAATTAGGTTATGATTTTACAAATGAAACACCAAAACATCATGTTAGACAACAAATTTGGCAGAAAAAGTAGTTCAATACGCAGTAATGCTATGTAGTAATTACTGGATTTATGAATTTAGCAATATATCATGATATATTGAAAACATTGACTACAAAAATGCGTTGGATAATCCAGAACGTTGGATAAGCGAGTGTTGGATAAGTGAGACTCTACTGTAATTACTACATAGCATTACTGCGCATGGAACTACCTTTTCTGTCAAATTTGTTGTATAATATGATGTTTTGATGCTTAATTTGTATAACGATTACCTAATTTGATGTTTAATCAGCTTTTCCTGAATCCCTTCTTATTATCCAATATATTTACTTATCCTGCCGGCCTGTTTATGTTGGATAAGTGAGAGTCTACTGTATATTGATCATCTTATATTATCTGCTTAGAACTGGATTATCTGAGGCCCCTTCTTCACAGTTGTATAAAATGCACACTGAAGTGGATTATATGGAAGTGTGGAGTCAAGATAATCCAGTGCAAAGCAGATAATATAAGATTATAAATGGGTTATATAGCTGTGTGGAAGGGCCTTGAGTCTACACTGCCATATAATCCAGTGCAAATTAGATAATCTGTGGAAGAAGCCTCAGTGAGGCCTAAATTTGCCTGTCCCCTAACTGAAACCTGGCTGTCCCTTGGTTGCTAGGCAACGAAGTGGGCAGAGATTAGCCCTCTAAACTGGCAGCAATTGGATAAAAACAATTATTGCTCTCCCTCTAATTAGGACTTTATTTTTCTTTTCTTTTTGTTGTATCAACCTAGAGGCGTGGATGATGGGTTGTGTTGTCAAATTTCGAGGTTGGGGGGCCTGTAGTTTTGTTGTTTTGTCCACTGCCCTGATGCCATCACTCTTTTATATATATAGATAGGTTCCATTGCATTATAAGACCTGCTCAGATACAATGCCCATAGTTTGAAAGTATCTACATTGATGCAGTTGGATGAGGGGAGATGCACTAAATGATTGAATTGCCCACTAAATAATAATTCTGACTGTCCCAGATACTGTGTCCCCAAATTTCTAGCATTGTTGAGAATGAGATATTGAAAATTGTTTACAACAGTGTGGTCCAAACCACAGCCCACCAATTCATTTTTGTTGGCCCTTGCCCTTCTTACTGGAAAAATATTTTAATTTAACATTTGGAAAAATCGTTTACCCTTCTTACTGCTTAAAATTTTTAAGAAACTGCCATATAACAGCCTCAAATTCCTATACTAAAGTTTGATTGGCCCTCAGGTTATCTTGTGTCATTGTATAGAAAATTCAAGGAGATACCTCTTGTAGTTTTTTTAAGTTGTTTGTAAAAACTTTGAAAATTCCCCAAAAGTCTGTGGAGGAGTGAAACATTCTGAAACTTGATGAGCTAACAGTAGTAAATGTGTTCTATAATCATAGCAAGTTTCATGCCAATAGTTCAAACAATAAAGGAGATCGGAGCCCCTGAAGTGTTCCCATTGGCACAATTAGTTAAGGAAAAGTAACAAAAAGTAACAAAAAGTAGTTAACTTGTTATAGTTACGATATGGACCCTGTCCAATTTTGTAAACACTTTAGAAATTATTTTTACCCTGATTTCAAAATGAGCATTTAAACATTTTTTTATTGACCACACAGGCCTATTGTTTAGCTTCTATGGTGACCATGCATAAAGCAGGATTAGACTTCGAGGAAAGAATGTCAAGAATTGAAAATATGCAAATAACACAAAGAATTCAATGGAAACTGTGAACTGTTAACAAAGACAAATAGACAGAACCAAGAGGAAATGAATCTAAAACTCTCTAGAAATCAAGATGAATAAAGTGAGATTTTCGTTCTCTGGACATATCATTTTTTTTTTCGTGTCAGGAGCAACCGGAGTTGCTTCTGGAGTGAGATAATTGGCCATCTGCAAGGACGTTGCCCAGGGGACGCCCGGATGTTTTTGATGTTTTTACCATCCTTGTGGGAGGCTTCTCTCATGTCCCTGCATGGAGCTGGAGCTGATAGAGGGAGCTCATCCACGCTCCTCCCGGGTGGGATTCGAACCTGGCAGCTTTCAGGTCAGCAACCCAACCTTCAAGTCACTAGGCTTTTATCCCCTAGGCTACCGGAGGCTCCTGGACATATCATGAGAAGCCATGACTCACTAGAAAAGACAATCATGCCTGGAAGAAGGCAGTAGGAAAAATGTAGACACTCAATTCAGGAACAAATGGGCTTGAACCCAAAAGTGCTGAGCAGTATTGTTGATGATAGGGTTATTTGGAGGTCTTTTGTTCATTGTTATTATGATGATGCTATCAATGAGGAACCCCCAAATCTTTCAGACTGAATGCTATGGCTTCCTTGATTGAGTCTATCTATCTATAATGCAGTCTTCCTCTCATTCCTTGGCAGCAGCTAACAACATACATCAAAATCAAGGTTTCTTTGCACAATTTAGAAGAGCAGCATAGTCCAACAGTTTACAGGTATATTTCCCTGATAGAGGAATCTTGCCATAGTGCATCAATGGGATCATTGCCCAAGCAGTTTCAACAGGCAGGCTGTTGTGAATAGTTGCACAAAAGGTTGTATCACAATTTGCACAACAATAGTCCTAAGACAGCCCACAACAGGACCACAGAGCACTGGTAATCTAAAGCAGAGAGCACTGGAAAGTCATGGATACCATGACTTGTGCCCAGTGGGAAAAAAGCATTTGCACTTTTTACAGTGCTCTTGTTTGGTGGTACCCCCATTGCACAGGATGACATCTTGCATTGTGTCGTATTGTACATTGTATCTATGTCAACAAATACTTCAATCTCTTGACACATTTACCCCATCTTGAGCAGTTCAAAGGTCCCAAAATGAGTTCAGTAGTGACTTCTGAATGATAGACACTCTTTTTCTTCTATTCTAAGACACCCTCCAAATATTTATGAATAAAGCTTTTATACTATTGATGGTACTGAAATTAGTGTGTATCCTAGAATCAGTGGTGTCTAAGAATAAATGAAATATAGTATCATACTTTACTCTTCGCCTCTACATTATATTATGAAAATATGGGGTACAGACAATTAAATATGTCAGCTCCCACTTCACAAAATCATTTATTGCATATGCAAGGGTAGCCATAGTTGCAATGCAATAAATGTCAGCAATATCCAAATTTCACAAAACAGAGATACCTTTATGATCCGACTAAATGCACAAAACACATTACAGTAGAGTCTCACTTATCCAATACTCGCTTATCCAATGTTCTGGATTATCCAATGCATTTTTGTAGTCAATGTTTTCAATATATTGTGATATTTTGGTGCTAAATTCATAAATACAGTAATTACTACATAGCATAACTGCGTATTGAACTACTTTTTCTGCCAAATTTGTTGTCTAACATGATGTTTTGGTACTTAATTTGTAAAATCATAACCTAATTTGATGTTTAATAGGCTTTTTCTTAATGCCTCCTTATTATCCAACATATTCGCTTATCCAACATTCTGTCAGCCCGTTTATGTTGGATAAGTGAGACTTTACTGTATGTCTGCTGCCCAATAAAGGTATCACTGTTTTGAAGACTGTGATGCCCTTTACTCCGTTTTTCTAGAATATCTGACTCTCAAAGCAACCATTGTTGTTATTACCAGAGAAACTCCTCTGTTTTAGAATGATTAGTCACCTTTCACCTTCTTTGATAGTTTTTGGTCCCCAAGGTGCCATCTGTACATTTTCAGTAGCTCACTTTGAGATCTTTTGCCTTGAAGGTGAGATATTGATGCGAACGTTTGCTATTGTAGGATCACATCCCTGGGTCTTTACAAGGAAAAAAAACTCCTAAGAAGGGTTGTGGAGATATAAAATTACAATAATCAAGTCTAGAGAAGACAAAAGTGCAAATAAGACTTTCAGCAAAAGTGTGACTGAGACAGTGTTGAAGATGGGGGCAATATAGAAGAAGTGTTAATAAGCAGATTTACAGAGAGACAGAAAGTGAGAAGCAAAGGTAAGCTGAGGATCAAAGGGAGCACGTGGATAGCTTCTAGTGCAAGATGGTTAAGAAACTTAAAATTGCTAAGAACAAATGTGTATGTCCTCACGACGGTGACTGTCATTTCATGGAGATGACTACAAAGGAAAGCAAAAGGACAAAATTGGGGCTTTTCCAAAATCTGATTGAGTGATAGCAGAAAACAACAGAGGCCAAAACAGCAGTCATTGGCACTTTGCAAAGTTATTATTATATATATTTTCATAGTGTGGCCAATATCCTGAAGAAGCTTATGTTAAATTTGTCGGCCTTTAATATATCACAGGACTACTTGTGGAGGTTGTTGCCTATTATAAACTTACAAATCACTACTCCAATAGTATTGGGGTGCCCAGCTTTTCAAATACTATTGAAACTAATGACTAGAGAGAACACATCTCTAATATTTCTAGGTCATCTTGCATGACTCTATGGCAGGTTTTCACAACCTGTGGCCTTCCAGCTGTTTTTGTACTTTGACTTTCAGAAGCCCAGGTCGCATGGTCAGGAATTCTGGGAGCTGAAGCCCAAAACATGTGGAAGGTCACATGTTGTTCAGGTATGCTCTATGGCCAATTTCCAGCAGACAGATATAGAGATCATATTGTATTTGGTATATTCTCATTCCCTTGGCAATTTTGTCTGTCCGTTTTTTTGGGGATGCCTAAACTGTATTTCTGAATGCTCAACTGAAGTTTTAAATCACTGCAATGTTATAAATTTCATGGTGAATAGAATAGGGTCACCATATGTTTAACCAAGCTGGACAACACATAACAATAAGATGTCATGGGGTAAAGAACTAAACCCAACAAACAAACCTCTTTCAATGCTTTATTTATTTCCAATTCATTTGATTGATTTTTGCCAGAAATTTGAGGTTTTACTCGGGTTGTTTGATTATACATTTCCTGTTGCTTCAGAAAAACTTTTGTTCCATTTCAAAAGATATTCTTTTTAAAAACTAACTGGAGGAACTCTTCATGACATGAATAGGTATCTTCAGTGGATGTTCGGTCCACCCAGCAGCGACATGGGTTACCAAAAACATGGGAGCATGGAAGGAAAATTATTATTTTTTTAAATGTTTTTATTAAGTGGTTTTGTACCTAGAAAGAGTGAGAACAATGGTGGGTATAGGAAAGATAGAATGAGGAGAAAAAAGGAGGGGGGGGGGGGAAGAAAGAGGGAAAAAAAGAAGAAAAAAGTATTTGCCTTTCAATTCATTCCTTTTAGGCATGTTTCATATCCATCTTATATAGTTCCCGCCTTCTGACTTTTATGTTTATAAGTATCATTATCTTACTGACTTCTCATATTGATTCTATAATTAATGGTGTTCGTTGCTTCTCTAGGAAGTCCTTGACTCTTGACCAGTCTGTTACTTTATATCCTAATTTAATTCTTTCTGTCAGAATGTCCATTTGCATAATCTCAAGTACTTTAGTAGTCCATTCGTGTATGTCTGGTATTTCTTTTTGTCTCCATTTTTTGGCTATGATAATTCTAGTGGCTATGGTTAGATAAAAGAACAATTTCTCTTGGTTTTTGTCTAATTTGATGTCAGTGATACTCAAGAGGAAGTATTCTGGTTTCATTTTAATATTGACCTGGAGGATTTCTTCCATACTCTCCCAGAACTTCTGGATTTTCTTACATAACCACCACTGATGAAGCATGGAAAGAAAATTAAAAGTCCACTTCTGGTTTTGAACAAAATGAGTATTTTGTTGGTGCTGTTGTTCATACATAGGGCAGGTGAACCTATGACAAATTGAAAAGGTGAATAAAGCTACCATTCCATTGGCAGTGTTGAAGTTAAATTTGATTATTCCTCATGTTGGCTTGTGCCTAAAAGGTGCCAGATTCTGTTTGATCTTGGAAACTTAGAAGGGTCCATCCTGGTTGATACTTGGATAAAAGACTGACAATGAATACCAGATATTGTAGGCTATATTCCAGACGAAGGAACCACCTCTAAATACTTTCTGCCCAAAAAAGTTCTATGAAATTTATAGGGTTGCCATAAGTCAACAGGCAACCTGAATTGGATTGCCTCGAGCAGCAAAATATCTTGGGCCAGCCATAATGGCACTCCATGCAGTCATGCTGGCCACATGACCTTGGAGGCATCTATGGATCTTTGGCATAGAAATTGAGATGAGCACCACACCTCAGAGTTGGATACGACTGGACATGAAGTCAGGGGAAACCTTTACCTTATCTAGCCATAACTGGGGTTGATCTTGTGTGTACATCTCTCCCCATCCACTTTAAGCCCATGCATGTTGCCATGAACACCACAGACAAGACCTATGCTGCCATTTTCCTTATATCTCACTCAAATGTAGATCAGATGAACATGTCAGGAGCAACTTGAGAAACTGCAAGTCACTTCTGACGTGAGATTTGGCTGTCTGCAAGGATGTTGCCCGGGGGATGCCTGGATGTTTCTGTGGGAGACTTCTCTCATATCCATGCATGGGAAGCTGAAGCTTATAGAAGGGAGTTCACCCTGCTCCCAGGATTCGAACCACTGACCTTTTGGTCAGGAGTCCTGCCGGCACAAGGGTTTAACGCATTGCACTACTGGAATCAGGTCTATGTTGGCCACATTGAACTATTGTGACTCTATGAATGAGATTTACCATGTTTGGATGGCATTGACTTGGCAGCATGGAAAGGTTTAATGAGCAGAATTCTGTACTTATTTCTATTAACTGTTTGGATTGGGTATATTGAGCATTTTTCTGCATAACAAATTATTGTGCATGTAGACTGATTAAATAGAGCAGGAAGTCCTAGATTTTTTTCTGATTCATTCTACTTTCATTTTGGAAATCCATACACATTTTGTTTATCCCAGAGTATTTTCTGTCAACTCCCAGTATGATCAGAGACGCTTTTACACCTGCTCACAATGTTAGTTTGTTTTAACCCAGTATAAAACTGGAATGGACAGGGACAAAATCTGAGACTTTTCAATCAGTCTGGATGCACCCTGAACTTAGGAAAAATACTTTTTGGACCATGGTTTCCATGATTCCACAGCTATCAGACTTTCTGCTTTGGGAATTCTGGGGACTGTAATATAAAAAGTAATGTTCCACGTTCAGTTTTGCACATTTGCATTCAGCTGAGAGGATTAAAAATACATGCATGGAGCCAGATCTCCCTTCTGAAATGGGTTCAGAATTATCAGAACTGGAAATGCAGTATATGGCGATACTCCATTGTCCAGCCACTGTTTTTGTGATAAGACTTTTTAGTAAAAAGAAGGCCATATCCTTTTTTTTTTTTTTTTGCTTAAGCTGTATGCTCTGAGCACAGGTTTTTCTGCATCATTATCTCAGCACACCATTAGCCATGCACTCTTGAGTGCTTTCTGTGATCTTTAAGGGGGTGAGATTTCTATACACAGCTTGTTAGGAGATGCCTCAGAACATGAGCCCGCAACATCTTCTCACCTCTGTCAGAGAAGAAATCATATAGACAGCTGGTCTAGTATTGCACATTTGCTGCATAAACCTGAAATGACATCTCTTGGCTGATCTTTTATATAGCACAGAGCTGCATAATGAGAGTGTAAAGCCAGACAAAGGAATACTTATTTTGGCAGACTACCTTATGCAAATTAAGCCTGGTAACAAAAGGCAGACAGAAAGATCCTCCCCACAAAAGACCTACCTAAGTTTATCCGGAATATATTTTGTGCAAGGGACTAGTTGCATGGCTACCCACAAATTCACTGTGCATTCTGTGCAGTGGAAATAAGGATGATTTTTCCTATCCATTGGGGAAGTTAACTTGACCATGTTATGGAGGAATAGCTACTAGCTCCAGGGTATTTCTAAATGCTAGACTTTAGGAAATTCAGTGAATATGACAAGCATCAGAAGATTTGATATGGCCCTGTGCTGGTATGCTTCCCTCCAGCCCCAGTCTCTGGTGCTGAGCCTTTAAGGGTGTAGTGTTCATATATTCCAGTCAGTCCTTGTTGACTTCCAAATGTCATGTGCTAAGACAGCTCTGCGCATGCAGATAATGCCCTGTGCTGGAGTCATCCCAGTTCAACTTCTGCTATCCCACAGCAGAAATATTCTGCTTAACTCCTGCATTATGACATGCCAGAAATCAAATTCCATTGATAGTAGCATGCAGCTCAGATTGTTTATAAGAGGGACTTATGAGATCTGGGCCCTTGGAGTTGCTATTAATGGTCACATTATATATTACATTGGGATCCCCTGGTGGTACAGTAGGTTAAACCGCTGAGCTGCTGAACTTCCTGACTGAAAGGTCGGCGGTTCAAATCCGGGGAGCGGAGTGAGTTCCCGCTGTTAGCCCCAACTTCTGCCAACCTAGCAATTCAAAAACATGCAAATATGAGTAGATCAATAGGTACTGCTCTTGTGGGAAGGTAACAGTGCTCCACGCGAATGCCAGCGACATGACCATGGAGGTATCTACGGACAACACCGACTCTTTGGCTTAGAAATGGAGATGAGCACCAACCCCGAGAGTCGGACATGACTAGACTTAATGTCAGGGGAAAACCTTGACCTTGACCTATATATTACATTGCTGACCTGAAGGCTGCCAGGTTTGAATCCCACCCGGGGAGAGCACGGATGAGCTCCCTCTATCAGCTCCAGCTCCATGCGGGGACATGAGAGAAGCCTCCCACAAGGATGGTAAAACATCAAAACATCCGGGCGTCCCCTGGGCAACATCCTTGCAGACGGCCAATTCTCTCACTCCAGAAGCAACTCCGGTTGCTCCTGACACAAAAAAAAAAAGAAAAAAGAAAAGCTAGAAGAGTGAGGCAAACAACCAATGGAGGAGATTTGGGCTATCATAAAAGAGCAACCCATATCAGCCTTTTTAAAGAAAATATTATTGTGTATATAAGCAGTCCCCGAGTTAAAAACATCCAACTTACAAATGATTCTTAATTAAGAACAAAGGTGAGACAACAGGAAGTGAGAAAAATCTACCTGTAGGAAGAGAAATTCAGTCCTGGAAGAGTTATCATGGGGGAAAGGTGTTTCAACTGAAGCTTTCTCACCATTCCTTGTTTCCACAACAAGCCAATTTTTTCAAAATCCATTTATCACAGGGACAGAAAGTGAGGTGAAATCTTCTGAACAGGGGCACAGAGAGCAAAACAAACTCAACAGGGGTGTTAACCCTTCCCTATGCTATCCAAAGCATAAAGATATATAGTGGAACCTCGACTTACGAGCATCCCTACTAACAAGTTTTTTTTTACTTATGAGCCGTTTCTCATTAGGGGTTTTTGATTTGACATACGAACCAGATCTGAGTTATGAGCCTCTTCTAAAATGGAGGCGGGGAGACTAAGGAGGGGGCAAGCTTGCAGGAAAGGAAGGAGGGAAAGGCCTTGGCGCGGACAGTGGCAGGGAGTCTGAGAATGAGCCTCTGAAGGGTGGATGGCAATGGAAAGGCCAAGAGGAGCTACTCAGGGAGGGAGAGAGGGCTGGCTGAAGCCCCTGAACCCCATGGGGCTTTGGCAAATGGGTTCAATTTGTTCTCTGATCAAGCTCTGGAACAAATTAATGGTATTTCAATGGGAAAATTTTCTTTGACATATGAGCAATTTGAGTTATGAACTTGGTCACTCGTATGTCAAGGAATCCCTGACATATGAGTTGTACCTGTCATACAAATTCAACTTAAGACTAAACCTACAGAACCTATACTGTATTGCTGTCGAAGGCTTTTTTGGCCAAAATCACTGGGTTGCTGTGAGTTTTTTGGGCTGTATGGCCATGTTCCAGTATTATTCTCTCCTGATGTTTCACCTGCATCTATGGCAGGCATCCTCAGAGGTTTGTTCAAAGAACTTTGAACAAACCTCTTAGGATGCCTTCCATAGTTGAGATGAAATGCAATCCAGAAACTATCTTGTTCATAACTTCAGAACTGTCTGTAACTACTTCCAAGTAAGGAGTAATCTGAGATGTTCTGCTTCAGGCATCACATTCATTGTGGTGGCTTTGGCATTTATGTCCCATGTTATCTTAGCACATGACCTTTGAAAGCCAGCAAGTGAAGACTGGAAAAGGTTCGCTGCTGCTTCTTGGTGAGAAAATTGTCTTTTTTTATTTTATTTTTCGTGTCAGGAGCAACCGGAGTTGCTTCTGGAGTGAGAGAATTGGCCATCTGCAAGGACGTTGCCCAGGGGATGCCCGGATGTTTTGATGTTTTACCATCCTTGTGGGAGGCTTCTCTCATGTCCCCGCATGGAGCTGGAGCTGATAGAGAGAGCTCATCCACGCTCTCCCCGGGTGGGATTTGAACCTGGCAGCTTTTCAGGTCAGCAACCCAACCTTCAAGTCACGAGGCTTTTATCCCCCAGGCCACCGGAGGCTCTTTCTTTTTTTGATATGTTTATTTGATTGATAGCCCACTTTTCCTCCATAACAAATTCAAAGCAGCTCCATCATTAACAACCCATGTGCTTGTCCTAGAAGAAAATGTGTCTTTCTATATCAGCACAGTCTCTTGTCTTTGTGTCACTCATTGTTGACACTTCAGGGGGTGTTCATACAGGACAGTGTTCATATATCCATGGCTCCATCCATATTTCTTTTCTTTTCAGCCAACATGCACTCGTCATCATGGACAAGTGGCAAACTGAGGCACTGCAGCCAAGAGAGAGAAAAAACCCTTGTCTCCAAGTGGTTGGCCAGGATCTCTCATTTTCAGCCACATGGGGTTTTACTTGTGGTTCTAGATTGGTTCTTGCCATTTATTTACTGGTTGGTTTTTAACATAAACAAACTAATTTACAGCGTAATATTCACTCAGTTAAAAAAAAAGACAGACAGAAGAAGAAAAAAGGAAGAAGGGACATACAAAACACCGTAGGGCTCTGACTCTCCCCCCCCCTTTATCTTAATTGTAATGAAAAAAAATGTGTGTGTGTGTGTGCGTGTGCGTGCATGTGTGTATGTGTGTGTGTGTAATCATGGCAGACCCAACTATATCATTGTGCTAATTACTAATAACAATAACTACAGATGGTTACATCAGATTTCTTTTTATATATATATAATTTTTATTGAAGAGTTTCTTAACATACATAGCAACAGTTCTGACAAAAAACAAAAACAAAACGAGAGCTAGGATTGTGGGGTGGGTTGGGGGGGCAAGCAGGGGAAGGTAGAAACAGATGGGTAAAACATTAGGGAAGAGAAGAAAAGAAAAAAAAGAAAAGAAGGGTGTGTGTGAAAATTCTAATTCCTCAAAAAGTCCACTTGAGACTTCATCCCACAAGTAGAGGGAAAGTGGGGGAAAGCAGAAGGAACTCTCTTACTTTGTTCCCTACCATCTTTCCCTGTCTTCTGTAATGTCCAGCCATCCCACGTCCTTTCCCATCTTTTGCCCATCTTTTCCTATTTTAAGCCGCTTGGAGTCGGGTAACAACTGACTCCTGAAAACTGACTTTTGGCTTCATTTCCATGTGCTGTGGAAATGGAGCCACACGAAGTCCTTCTGGAAGTGTCCTTACGTCATGTGATGGCTTCCATGAGTTTTTTCTACATAATAGAATGATAATGATAACAAATTAATGTGATTGACAAATGGACAGGCCTTGGATTAGGATTTGAATTTGCATGATTTTAACTGATGTTTTAATAAGTGATGTTTTTAATTGTTTGAATTTTAATTGTATTTGTTTATTTTTGGACTTAAATATGTTGGCATCAAATTACTGCCTTCAGCATGAGTAGAGCAGGGTACAAATGTGGGAACTAACTAAATAAATAAATAGCTGTCACAGTTTTATAGTTTGAATGGTTTCATTCTATTGTCATATGTTGTTGATTTGATATTTGATGTTTATATTTGTGAGGCATTGAATTTTGCCATTGATTATGTTGTGAACTGCTTTGAGCCCTCCCAGGGGTTAGAAAAGTAGTTTACAAATGCAAGAAATAAATAAAACAGCTAGTTGTTGTTCTTTACTTGCAACTCTGGTCAACAGTGATGTTTTCAAGGGTTTTCTTCATAAAGATTTTTTCAGAGGAGGCTATCGTTGCCTTCCTTTTCAGAGGAGTGAGAGTGACGTGCTCAAACTTATCCAGTGGATTTCCACGGCTTAGGATGGATTTCAGCCATTGTTTCCCAGAGGCCTAGTCCAATACTCAAAACACTACACCATGTTGGAGAGAGACAGAGACCATTTTTAGTGTTGCTGGGTGGATAATGAATAAATCTTATTTCTTTGAAAATAATGGCTAATAGCTGTGATTCATCTAAATTGGAACCTTTCAACTGAACTTTCTGATTTCATAGAAACGTGTACGTATGGGGACTTTGTAAAACTGGTTGTTGAAGCCCATGTGGGTTGCGGGTTTATAACACCACAGCCTTCAGAGAGGGTTGCTCAGATCATACTAGGTATATATCTTAGCACCCAAAACCACAATCATTCTTCTGAAGATGTAACCCTGCCTTGCAGTGGCAGAGTTTGCTTTACCACCTGAGGTCAGTGGGGGTTGAACAGAGATGGAGGCGGGGAAGATCCAAAAATATGTGTGCTGAGTTCTCAGTGCCCCTGACAAGTAGGTTGTTTTTAATGTGATTTATAAACTTTATTTTTCATCAGTGTTTCTTGTTATCTTGCTATCTAAACCAAAAAGAATGTCACAGCCCCTTAAAGATCATCAAAGTAATTACAAAGTATAGCCAAAGTCATTCATTTTGGACACAAATGTGCATCACTTAGTTACATCTCTACATCGATGCCTGCCAATGCTACTCCCCTCAAAACCCCACCTTGTAAGCAACATAACTTTCCGCCAACACAGCCATGTGCATGTTGTTGAATGTGTGTCCCTGCTGTTTTCTCCAGTTTCCAATGAAATAGAAATGGACAATGCAGGAGTCCCGGTGGCGAAGTGTGTTAAAGCACTGAGCTGCTGAATTTGCAGACCGAAAGGTCCCAGGTTCAAATCCCGGGAGCGGAGTGAGTGCCCGCTGTTAGCCCCAGTTTCTGCCAACCTAGCAGTTCGAAAACATGCCAATGTGAGTAGATCAATAGGTACCGCTCCGGCAGGAAGGTAACGGCCCTCCGTGCAGTCATGCCAGCCACATGACCTTGGAGGTGTCTACGGACAATGCTGGCTCTTCGGCTTAGAAATGGAGATGAGCACCAACCCCCAGAGTCAGACATGACTGGACTTAACATCAGGGGAAAACCTTTACCTTTTACCTATAAGACAATGCTGCCCTGCTTTCAAAGGAGATTTGTGAATTTATATCATTTTATGGTGCAAACAGAATTCGAAACTCTACAATAACAAAAAAAAAATGCCATTGTAATTCAAGAACAAGATGTCAGCCTATATTTATTAGACTTTAAAGTATGGTCAATTTTCTTGTAATATTCTACCTTTTCCTCCAAAACTAGGATTCAAGACAGGTCATACGTTAAAAAGATTACAATTCAAAACACACAAAAAATCATATTTAAACTTGGATTCAACAGAGAATCATATGCAAAAATATATACTCAAAAAGATTTTTAAACATTAAGAAATACAGCACTACCTTGACATACAAGTTTAATGTATTCTGTGACCAAGTTTGTAACTCTATTTGCTCATATGTCAAAGCAAATTTCCCCATTGAAATGCACTGAAATTCAGTTAATGTGTGCCAGCCCCCCAAAACCACACCAATTACCCCCTTTCAGTGCTCGGTCACAGAACAAATTAAAACAATTTTAGTCTCCCTCCCTCCCTGTTAGAGGCCTTGCCAGCTAGTACCTATCAGAGGCCGAGCTGGAGGCACCTGAAGGAGGCCCAGAGGAGCATGGGGCAGCTCTTCTTCATCTGTCGCTTCACTGAAGGAATGCCACTAGCAGGCCCAGGGCAAGCTGAGCGCCTGGCTGTGACTGAAAAAGGGGGCTTTGGGCCCCAAAAGCAGTTCTGGGGAGAGCCTTTTGCCCGGTCGTGGCCAAAGGAAGAGGCTCCGCGCCCTCTGAGTAGGCCCTGCACAAGATTGCAGGTGCTCTTATGCTAGTGCTACCTCTTGTGAAAGTACCCACCATCTTGCGCAGGGCCTTCTCATGAGGTGCAGAGCCTCCTACTTTAGTGACAGCTTATAACTCAGATTGCCACTCGCAAGTTAGAACAGAAAATCAGTCGAGCAGTAGCTCGTATCTCAGATTGCCCGTACGTTGGGATCAGAGCCGTCCCGAGGTAATTTTTCGGGAGTAGGAGACAGGAATTTTGGCACCCCTCCTGAATTTTGCTGCCCCCTCCCAAAAAAATAGTTGATAAATACCGCCGCCGCTGCCAGCGGCGGAAGGCCCAGCACCCGTCCGTGCGGCCGCCCTCCTGCTCTACCTCGCTGTCACCCGCCACCCGCCCATCGACCTGGGAGTTGTAGTTCTCCCTTCCCCAGAGAGCCCTGCACCCAGCCAAGGACAGGCCTGGCCCTCACCTCCCAACACAGGGCACGCCTCCTCCTCCTCCTCATGACCCCATGCGAGAAGACAGAGAGACCCACAAACAAGAAAGGCATGTCCCCAATCTCCCTCCCTCCCTCAGGGCTTCTACTTCTTCTTCTCTCCGAGGCCTCCGTCTTTCTCTCCCTCCCTCTCTCTCTGCCCACACAAGCCCCTCCTTGCTGCCCGTCAATCAAGGCCGGAGAGCGGCACGCAGCCAATGTGGGGCCTCCGGTGGGTGGGGCATCACGGGATCAGCCAATGGGAGGGGGCGGGGGGGGCTCTGGGGAAGGAGGCTGAGGACGATGGTCGATGGTCCTGTGCGTGTGCGCAGGCCTTCCAATCGACCTCGCGGTCGATTGAAAGGCCTGCGCATACGCACAGGCCCATCGACAGGCGGGTGGCGGGTGACAGCGAGGGAGAGCAGGAGGGTGGCCATGTGGACGGTGCTGGGCCTTCCGCCGCCACCATCACCACCTCGACAGCACCCCCACATGGTCTGCGCCACAAGAGATGGCTTAATTGGCCTTAATGGTGGACCACCTCTGATTGAGATACTCCTAAGTCAAGGTTCTGCTGTATATTATAATTAAAATCATACAGGATATACAGCCCCCTTTCCACTCTATCAGAATAAAAAAGTTTTGACCTATCAAGGGAATGAAAGCAAGGAGTGAAGCATTGAAGCTGCCCTAGAGAGAAACCTCCAAAATATAGGGGCAGCCATTGAGAAGGCCCTTTCTCACATTCCCACCAGTCATTGAGTATCTGGGATGGTCGGACTAAGAGATGGGCCTCTCAAGTGGATCTCGGGGCCTGAGAAGAATTATATTGGGAGA
This sequence comes from Anolis carolinensis, assembly GCF_035594765.1. NCBI lineage: Eukaryota > Metazoa > Chordata > Lepidosauria > Squamata > Anolidae > Anolis > Anolis carolinensis. The sequence goes on from NC_085846.1 coordinate 74,167,433, forward strand.
TACAATCTGTCAGGTTACCTGGACAAAAACCATGTGGGCTCCTTGTGACTCCCCCCCCCCCCCGGAAATTATTTCTTCTTCTTCATTCATACAGTCGTTTCCGACTCTTTGTGACCTCATGGACCAGTTCACGCCAGAGCTCCCTGTTGGCCATCACCGCCTCTAGTTCCTTCAAGTTCATGCCAGTCACTTCAAGGATACCGTCTATTATTATTATTATTATTATTATTATTATTATTATTATTATTATTATTATGTTTTAAAAAACTCTACAAAGACTTCAGGGGGGAAATCCTATACCACTGTTGTTTGTCAAAGAATGGACAAGGTTATAAAAAAGGTAAAGCTCCAATGCATGCAGATATTCTCTTCAGCAATACTACAATGAATGATTTTTTTTTCAGTGAGACTCCCCCCCCCTCCCTTTTTGCTTTCTCTCCTCAGTATCTCAGGGACCTTTCACATTATACCATTATACCTCAATGACTGTCATGGAAACATTGTGTGGAATCCTGGGATTTGAAATATGGGGGATTATTTTGAATTCTCAAACAGAGAGATCTTCTATTGCATGATCTAACTACAAAACCCAGGGTTTCACAGCCAGGATCCAGCCATGGCAATTAAAGTAGACTCATACTGCTATGATTGTATAATGTGAAAGGACAAACATTAGACACGCGACTTTATTGCATAAGGGAGGTAAACGGGTACTGAAGGATTGTGAGGGTCCCTATTTTATGATCCTATTGCATTCCATTGCTAATCTGCCTCATCACCATGATTAATCTGCTCATCAAGAGTCTCTCAGCTATTGATGAGACCAACTTATCAATAGCTGTCAATCCTACAACATTCCCATCACCTACTTGTGCAATGGGTCCATTACATTTCTGTGCTGGCAAATCAGCACTGAAGTGACATCAAGGGATGGAATCCTCCTCCTCTCCTCTCCCCCTCGCTATTTACGGCCATTTATAAGCAAAATAAAATAAAATAATAATGAACGTAGACTAGCATAACAGTTCTTGGGGAATAAAAACAATTCTTGCCCAACCCCATCTTAGACCCTTGTGGATTTATCCATTTTATGTAACTCTGTTTTTTCTTAGCCTCTTTTTAAGCGGACTTCACTTTTAGCAACCTGTTTTCTAAAGCAATATATCAAACTAGCTTTCTTTGATGTTGATGTTTTCCTTGCATATAATCTTTAGAGTACCACAGTGGGTGGACTTGTGAAGAAAACACACACCTGCACCAAAACCAAATGGGTGCAGGCTTCACCCACCACTGCCAAAAGTCCCCTATTTGCTCTGCCTTTCATTTCATCAGGGCATTTCCCCCCATTTCCCATCACATTGGCTTTAGAGTTGTGGGTGACTGTATACCACCAAATGCAAAAATGAAACTAAAAGATCTAAGAAACTCTGCTATGGAAAAAAATCATCAGGTGCAAGCTTAGGCTCACAGTTGTTAACCATGATTTACTTGGGTTATATTCTTCTTTTTTAAAATCATTTTTATTAAAGAATATTTTAAAAAGATTTTCATCTTCTAGGTTTACTAAAGGAAGGTATGGGGAGGGGAGGGTTTAGGTTAGTCGGGGTGGGATAATAGGGGGTGAATGAGTGATTCTGAGAATCCTAAGGAATTGGGTAGATATTGTTGGGTTGGTGAGGTTGAACTAAAAGAATTAAGAAATAGATTTGTAAGAGGGTAGGTTTTGGGGGAGTCAAAGGGAAAGTTCAGGGAGGAGTCTGAATTCAGACATCCGGAAAGGTAGCCTAATGGGGGAGGAGGGAAGGGGTAGACTTCCAATCTTCTTTCTTCCATACTGTATCTTGTCTTATCCTTTCAGTTCTTCCATTATGCAATCTTCAAATTCGGACCAGTCTGTTTCTTTCATAGCCTTACCGGTGCTTCTTTTTAATAAATAGGTTAGTTTATCCATGTTTTTTATATCCATTAATTTCTCTAACCACATTGCTTTTGTGGGGCAATTAGGGTTCTTCCAATTTTTTGCTATCACTATTCTTGCTGCTGTCACAGCATATATGTAAATTTTGGATTTATTTTCTTTTTCCCTTGGAGAGTCTATTATATCCTTGTTTTTCATATCATATAGTCCTAATAGGTAATATTCCAGTTTACAGTCAAAGTCAATTTTTAGAATTTTTTTTACATTCCGTATAAATCTCTTTCCAATAATTTTTAATTTTTTTACAATTCCACTAAATGTGAAAATATGACCCTATCTTTTCTTTACATCGCCAACATTTGTTATCTCTATTTTTATACATTAATCCGATTTTTTTGGTGTTAGATACCACCTATGAATTGTTTTTAACCAATTTTCTTTTAATTCTATAGAGTACCAATATTTCATCTTTCTGTTCCAGATATTTTCCCATTCGTCAATGGTTATACTTCTGCCCACATTTCTGGACCATTTTAACATTGAGTCCTTTATTATTTCGGATTCTGTCTTTCATTCAAGTATCTTATTATATAAAATCGTTATAACTTTTTTATTTCTTTTTAGAAGACCATCCCAAAAATTATTAGTCATATTAAATCCCGTTTCTTTGTCTTTTTTATAGCTTTCTTTTATTTGGTGGTATTGGAACCAAGATACATTTTTATAATTTTTTTGGATCTCTTCTAGTTCTTTAATCGATAGATTTTCTGGAGTTCTATTTATTTTTCTTATAATTTCTTTATACGTCGGCCAATTTTCCCATCCGAGTAGTCTCCTTTGGCTTGCCTCTAATGGAGAGAGCCATAATGGAATTTTATCGTTAAAATATCTTTTATATTTTAACCATGTTTTAATCAGAGACGATCTCACAAAATGATTCCCGAAATTTTTATCTACTTTCATTTTGTCATAACATAGATAGCCATGCCATCCCCAATGCAAATTAAACACTTCTATAGTTATACTTGGGTTATATTCAACTATATTTAAACTCAACATGCTGAAAAAGTGCAAAGCATTGCTATGGAGTAAAAAGTTAGGCAGAGTTAGGCAGTGAGACAGGCCATTTTTGAAGGCAAAAGGGATGTGACAAAAGCCTTTACCTGCTGGCGAAAAAATAGCAGAGAGAGGGCAGATCAAACCTTTCTCAGGAAGGAGTTCCAAAGCCTTGGAGCAAACACCAAGAACCTCTCTTCCATGTCACCACCAGCCGAGGTGAAGTGTGGTGAAAGCCTGCTTCTAAACATCATAAGACTCTGGCAAGCCTCTATGGAGAAGTATGGGCCTTTAAATAGTCTGAACCTAAGCTGTATAGGCTTCACCAGCAATTTGAATGGTGCCTGAAAACAGCCTGTGTAATTGATTTACTTATGCACTCCTATACCCAATCTGAGTCGGCAGTCTACCTACAATATTTTGAACCTGAATAGTCTGAGACATCTTCATTGTATTATGGTGATCCAACTAGGATTTAATCAAGGAATGTGTCAGCATGGCCACAGCAACTTTAAATGTAAATAAGCCTCTGAAATAATACTGATGCATCTAATCGGTGGGCTATCTGCATCAATTACATTTCAAATCCTCATAATATAAGGCCGCTTTTTAGAAAATACTATGAAATAAAAACCTTTAGATGGGGTCATAAAGCAGTGCACTAAGAAAATCACCAGATTCGGGCCTGCGTAATATCAGCAATGCTGTGGCTTTAAGTATTACAGTGATTTCATTAAACCCTGCAGAGCTGATGCTTTAAAAATCATTTGTAGATCTCATTGGAAATGATGGACAGATACAAAAGATTTAAAGTGTTCAAATATTGGTGATGGGAAATGTTTAAAGAAAGGGCTAAAGAAATCTGTAATAGTCTGTTTAATATATAACGAAGCAATACCCACCCACACAATGCTAATTATAGCACAAGGTGTTAATTATTGTTTACTGGGGTGTTCAGATTTTCAGATTTGCAGTGTTAAATAAGTAACTGTTTCAATGGCTAAAGAAAGCACTTAATGCATGCATTTGGGAGAAAATCCCTTTTAATATAATAGCATTAATATTTCCAGTGATGGTGAACAAAAATATAAAAAAGTGACATGGGTGAAACACAAGAAACTATGGTTGTTATTGTTGAAGCTTGGTCTTTTTTGGTCTGTTCGTATTTGGTCCCTTTCCAGTGAGTGTAAGTAAACAGAAACTTCTGATGGGAAGATATTTAATATTATTTACTAGCAACTCAAACCCGAAGAAGGCCTCAAAACATTAGCAGATCAAAATACATCAGGATTTTAAATAATAAACATCAAATCCTAAAATATTTCACTTTTCTTTCATTTTCTTTTCTTTGTGAGGTAGACCATATTTGGCTCAATCAGTAGCCAAATAAAAAGCACTCATTTCTTCACTCTTTTAAAGATAAGATCAGAACACTAAAACAAACATTTCCATATGGAAAATGGCAATGCATTTGAAGAGTCAACACATTGCTCTTTTTGAATGGCTTGTGATTGGATAAAAATGAAACCTGACAGGATCACATCTCATTTCCCGTCTAACTAACTAGGGAGATATCTTTAAGCTCTCTAGAGATAGATTGTTGACTTAAAGGCTTTAGTACTTGCTCCTATCAGATAGAAGAGATGGCAATTTCCTTGTTCTCTGAACTAGACATTCAGATAAACTTGTACTATCTCAAGTGATCTTGAGATAATTATTTTGGTCAATACAGCTAACCATTTCCTCTGTGTGATTTCTGCACATAAGAACAATTCCCATAACCTGAAAACCACCACAGCAGACCATGTTATTTGGTGTAAAAATACTTGAGAATCAGATTTCCAAATTCTCTATTTTTTATTTCCAATGGCCATTAATGTGGAATTTACTATGATTTGGAACCATGCTTGTACAATGCAAAAAAGCTTCTCTCAAAGTAATTCACAACTGACACTTTGAGTGTGTTGCCGAAGAATAGTCTCCTTTTGTGATTAAGAGTATATCTATAATACAGTTACAATGCGAAGAAATTTTATTTATTTATTTATTTACAGTATTTATATTCCGCCCTTCTCACCCGAGGGGACTCAGGGCGGATTACAATGAACACATATATGGCAAACATTCAATGCCAACAGACAAACAACATACAGTATAGACAGACACAGAGGCATTTAACATTTTTCTAGTTTCACGATTCCGGGCACAGGGGGAGCTGTTGCTTCACCATCCACTAGTGGCTGTACTTCCTCATTCCTTTCCTCGTGTTTTGCTGGCAGTTTTATATGTGTTGTAAATTAGTTAAATTAGCCTCCCGCATAAAGCGTACCTAAATTTCCCTACTTGACAGATGCAACTGTCTTTCGGGGCTGCATAGGTCAACAGCAAGCTGGGCTATTTAATGGTCGGGGGCTTAACCCGACCCGGGCTTTGAACTCATGACCTCTTGGTCAGTAGTGATTTATTGCAGATGGTTACTAGCCAGCTGCGCCACAGCCCGGCCCTGAAATCTTTTTAACTTCCATGGCTTAATTCACAAAAATCTTGGATTTGTAGTTTAATGAAGAAATAGAGAACTCCTGTCCTATCTCTTGAACTAGACCTTGACAGCTGTCTGGCATAGAATTAAGAGTTCCTCACAAATCCCAGGAATGCATAAGAAGAAACCACAGCCATCAAATTTGTATCAAACTTCTATAAATATGTAATGTAGTAGATACACTCAAAATTACTTCATTTATCACCAGTTCACAAAACAGCCATAAAAGGGTGTAAGAAGATGTTCCTTCCCTCTCTGTTTGAAGGCAAAAACAGGAATCTTCACCATAAAACTTTGATTAAATGTGGCTTGTGACCCTGAAGATGGAGATAGGTCTACACCAGCTGGACTATAAAGGATCGTTTATACATATTGGTGCTGTCAGAAAGCCAATGGTTGGTGAATCTTCTCTTAACTTTAATCTAAATTCTAAATGTGCTTTCCAAGGTGCTGAACTTGTTTTGAAAGTATTTTCCAGGGTATTGGATAGCTTCAAATACCTGGACTAAAATCTGCATAGAAAACTTGAGGAGCAGAAGCCAGTAATGACAATAAGAGCTGAAGGTCTCCATATTCAGACATATTTAAATTTAGACTAATTCTGATGAGGATACTGATGGTCTGTTATATTCTTATACTTGGGATAATTCCAGCCCCCAAATTATTTAAGATTATCCATTTTATTTAAATTTATCCAACCATACACCTTGGAGTTGGGGCTCAAGGCATCCTTGAACAGGCAGGTAACATCTATTGTAAAGGAACCCAAGTACTAAGAGATGAAGGAGCTGAAACATCTGAATTCCCATTCTGGTGTGAATGCAATATTACTATATCTGCAAAAGTGAATAGCATCTTTTCTAGAAGATCTTAAAGAATTAAAAATTCTATCATAAAACAGGAGAATGTCGTACATATGGTTGAAAGTGTGCACAATGTAAAAAATATATAGCTCGGGACCTCTGCTCAAGCAAACTTTTTGACTGGTTGAATAAAATCAGTAGTAGAGCCACAAAGAACTCTTTCCTATTGGTTGGTAAACTGAATAAGAGTGCTGCTTCCATACAAAGTGAATGGAGCACTGTGAAAAATGACTCACTTCTGTTATCAAATGGGCCATCATTTGACATTGTCAACATAAGATCTTAGAGATTTCTTCACCTATTAAAGCTTTTCTGGCCGCCATCTGTTTCAACACTTAGAAAAACAGATCTTGTACAGATATGATCTATATCAGCATTCATGCAGTAGTTGCTAAAAGATTATGCTAACCTCTATACTGATATACCACTTAGTTGTTAAGAAAATAAGAATGTAAGAAGAACCCAGTTGCTGAATCAGGTCAAGGCCTGGTTGCTCCAATATTCTGTTTGCACAATTCACAACTATTTGTTTACATGCAGGGTAAGAGTGCATTCATATCACATTCCCCAGAAACTGATGTTGTTAATTTCCATTAAGTCAACTTCTGATGAATGAGAGATCTCCAAGTCTGTTATCCAACAGCCATACTCAATGCTGTGACTTCCTCGATTGAGTTTATCTGTCTGCATATTTTCTCCAGTTCCAGTGATGACAGATAGCCAACCTGAATAATAGCCACTGAAGGCCTCAACCTCCACAGTTTTATCTAATGGCCTTTTTTATTAAAGCTGTTTAAATTGGCAGTCATCGGTATATTACCTTCCTGTACTAAACCCATTAAAAGCACGATTCACCCCTGAGGGATAAAAAGTGAGAGTTTGACTACCGCAGATTTAAAAGCAAACCAGTATGTCAGAAATGAAGTAGTAATAGTCCTATAGTAATAGAAATAACTATACCATTATAGCCTGGGGGATTGAATTTTTGTCAATTTCATTTTCCCCAGTTTATATAAAGCTCTCTAGCTAAGCTTGAGGTGTGAACTAGTATTTCTCTCCTCAACACGCTAGAATGCCTTGCTCACAAATACAAGGGGTTAGTTTCTTTCAATCCAAAAAAAAAGTATCCAAAAGAGGGTGACATAGAGGTGACACGACAGATATCGTTAAATAGATGAAGGGATGGTATGTAGAAGATGGAATGGACGTGTTTTCTGTTGTTCTAGAGCAGTGGTTCTCTACCTGTGGGTCCCCAGTTATTTGGGCCTTCAACTTCCATAAATCCTAACAGCTGGTAAACTGGCTGGGATTTCTAGGAGTTGTAGGCCAAAACACCTTGGGAACCCACAGGTTGAGAACCACTGTTCTAAAGGCTAGAATAGAAACCAATGAGTCTGCAGATGATTGTAGAGACCTATTCTTGATCTGCATATTCTCTCACAGAGATGACATTGATTTCCAGATAGAAGGTGCTCCTGACAAAGGTTGGCTTCACGCACCTTCCTCTTGACATTACTTATCAATACCAAGGAAGCCCCTCGGATTCTGGACCAGTGTCTGGCCGCTGTGTTGGCCTGGATGAGGGTGAACAAACTGAGACTTAATCCCGACAAGACAGAGGTCCTCCACGTACGTCTGATCGGGGTATTGGGTGGCAACCTGTGCTTGACGGGATCGCACTCCCCCTGAAGCCGCAGGTCCGCAGCTTGGGGGTCCTCCTGGACTCGGCACTGACACTTGAGGCCCAGGTGTCGGCCGTGGCTGGGAGGGCCTTTGCACAACTAAAACTTGTGCGCCAGCTGCGACCATACCTCGAGAAGTCTGATCTGACCATGGTGGTCCATGCCTTAGTTACCTCTAGACTGGACTATTGCAATGCGCTCTACGTGGGGCTGCCTTTGAAGACGGCCCGGAAATTACAACTAGTACAGCGTTCAGCAGCCAGGCTTTTAACTGGAGCGAATTACAGGGTGTGTTCAACGCCTCTGTTTAAGGAGCTCCACTGGCTGCCATTTATTTTCCAGGCCCAATTCAAGGTGCAGGTTATCATCTACAAAGCCCTAAACGGTTTGGGACCCACCTACCTTAGAGACCACATCTCCCTCTATGAATCCACGCATTTTCTTCGCTCGTCAGGGGAGGCCTTTCTCTCGCTCCCACCACCCTCACAGTCACGGTTGGTGGGGACGAGAGAGAGGGCCTTCTCCATCGTGGCCCCCCGGCTTTGGAACTCGCTCCCTAGAGAGATCAGGCAGGCCCCTACTCTCCTCTCCTTCCAGAAGAGCTTAAAAACCTGGCTCTTCCAAAAGGCCTTTGTTTAGTTGTTGCTGGATTGATCTATCTGTCCATTCCATAATAGTCCCATTGTTATTGTCTTGCCGTTTTATACCGCACTTTATTGTCCATTCAACTGTGAAATTTCCTTTTCCCATTTCGGAACACTCTGCACTTTGCCTGGGATCTACGAATTAGTCTCATGTTTTTAACACTGTATCCTGCTTGTTGATTTTAATGATTGTTTTTATTGATGTTGACGTTTTTTACTGGGATAATTGTTTTATTGCTTTGTTACTGTTATTTGTTTGTTTTATCGGGCCAGGCCCCATGTAAGCCGCCCCGAGTCCCTTCGGGGAGATGGGGCGGGGTATAAAAATAAAGTTGTTATTATTATTATTATTATTATTATTATTATTATTATTATTATTATTATTATTATTATTACCAGTTGGTCCACATGGCAAAGAGCTGGATTAAACGGCCCTTGTGGTTCATCCCAACTTTGATTATTTTATTCAAAACTACTGTATGGTCTGTATCTGCATCTGAACTGATACAATCCAGAATTCTATTACTTTACTTTCCTGCATACATAAAACAGGCCTTAATAATTCATCTATATCAGTGATTCCCAAAGTGGCCGCTACCGCCCCCTGGTGGGCGCTGAAGTGATCTAGGGGGGCGGTGATGGCCACAGGTGCATTTGCCATATGCATTAATACATAGATCTTTCTGTTTAATTGCTATTAAAATATTTTTTCTGAAAAGGGGGCAGTAGGTCAAATATATTTGGGAACCACTGATCTATAGTATTCACTCACAAACCTGGTTTCCACAAGATATGTGCTTCTGGATTCTTATTTGCATTAAAGCAGGACACTTTGAATGGATAGTTCTTTTGAAGCTGAGATTAAACCCCAGAGAACATTCATACCTGTTCTGTTTTGTCTTTCAGGAACAGCCTTAAAACACCGTGGTAAGTAAATGAAAACTGCTTTACTTCAGCAAAACATAAAGTACAGCACACTCAGTGAAATAATGCAAATGAAAGCAAGGAAATCATAGGGAAAACACAGTTCTTAGTCTCTGATAAACTCCCAAATCAAATAGCAGTCTTACTACAGACAAGGAAACAGCAATAAATGCAGATGCAGACTCAAAGCAGGCACACAGGGAGTTAAGGCATTAGTCAGTTTGTTACCAGCAAGAGCTGGCTGCACCTGCTTCTGAGTCCCTCACAGCTGCTAGGGCAGTTCCTAATTACTCAGCTGCATTTCTGGCAGCTAATCTAGCTGATGACGTATCTGCTCTGTTTCCTTTTGCCTCTCCTGAAATGAGGGTACTTGCAAAGTCTCTTTCTCAGATTCCAGCTGCCCCTCTGATTCATGAACACTTTCCTGCTCCCCTTCCTCTTCTGAAGAAGAGGACTCCCTAACAATAGCATTATTACCAGCTGCCACTGGTTCTGAGCATCACCTTTAAAGGCTTAAATCAGTGGTTCTCAACCCGTGGATCCCCAGGGGTTTTGGTCTACAACTACCAGAAATCCCAATCAGTTTACCAGCTCTTAGGATTTCTGGGAGTTGAAGGCTAAAACATCTGGGGAACCCACAGGTTGAAAACCACTGGCCTAAATAGACTAAGGCAACGTGAGCAAAATGTGTCCTACATGCTTCATACAATCTCTAATAAGAATCCCAATGCTCCTCAAAACTGAATATTTTTGGGGCCATTTTGCAGCCCGAATTGCACAAAACACCATAAAAAATCTGGATCATCTTGCTAGCCATATTAACTCAAAATCTAAACGTGACATCACTTTCAGTTACTGAGATCAGCAATGTGACCCACCAGGAAGAGGGGAAGAACAGTAATGTATGCATACACTGTTGCTTACCCAACATTCATTACTTTGGTGGGTGCAAAAGAGAGAGGGGGGGAGGGAGAGGGAGAACTATGCCCCAGTTTAGCTCTTATACTCTATGCAGGATATAAATGTACAGTAGAGTCTCACTTATCCAACACTTGCTTATCCAACGTTCTGGATTATCCAACGCATTTTTGTAGTCAATGTTTTCAATATATCATGATATTTTGGTGCTAAATTCGTAAATACAGTAATTACTACATAGCATTACTGTGTATTGAACTACTTCTTCTGTCAACTTGTTGTATAACATGATGTTTTGGTGCTTAATTTGTAAAATCACAACCTAATTTAATGTTTAATAGGCTTTCCCTTAATCTCTCCTTATTATCCAACATATTCGCTTATCCAACGTTCTGCCGGCCCATTTACGTTGGATAAGCTAGACTCTACTGTATATATGACTCCTTCTCTAACTATTTTTGAATGTCTTTCAAGACCTAGTTGTCCCAGGCTGTTTTTAATTGAACATGACCTCATCTCTTGTAATGTGAATTTCATTGTTCTCTTTAAAATATTTTACATTTTGCATTAATCAACTTTTTCTATATTTTATGGCTTAAATTTTTTACTTTGGGGAGGTTTCCTACCAGAAGTCTGTATTGAACTATTTCAAAATAAAGAAGCATTGCTTTGTGTTTGAACCTACTCTGTTTTTCATTTCTCCAGGTAAGCATTTGTTTGTTTTTTTAAGAGACCATGGCTTTTCATGCTCTGTGCCTGACTGTGGCCTGAGGCTGCCAGTTGCTAAAATAAATTAATATATATCTTTTAGTGGACTTTGGTTTTGGGCTGGGTGCTCTTTAGTCTGTCTTGCCTTGGGCTCTGAAAATGAAAAATGTTGTGGCCGCTCTCTACATGTGACTTGCCAAAAGGGGTGTTAGGAAATTTCCCTGGTTGTTCCATATGTGTGAGCTGCAAAGAGGTGCTAAATTGCTGAAGGAAATTAAAATGGGGAAAGGGAACAGGGGAAAAGGTCTTTCATGCTTCTGGTGCAGGGCAGGTTTTTAAGAGCAAAGTGGTTTGTGATGCTGGAAGAAAAAAGCCAGCCCTTCACTGTGTGGGTGATTTCTCCAAGAATAATGGCAATGTTTTAAAAAGATACAAGAAGAAAACCCAGCCTCTGGTTATGTACTTGTAGGCTTGCGTTTGATCAGGTGCTATCTGAAGGAGCGTTCATATCTTTAAGAAAGAAAAGTTGTAAGAGGAAGCAGTAATATTTTGGACAAGCTGTCATTTTCAATAGGTTACTGCCTGCGTCTTGCAGTGAACGTTTTGTTAAATATCTTGCCTTCCAAAGTTACTTTCCACAGCCGACTAGTGCTGATCCCTAATGTAAGCATTTATGTGTATTCCCCTGCAGAGGACTTTGATCTCTCCGGTTGTTTTCCAGACCTCTCTCAGTAAAACTGCTGAGACTCTGTCTGAATGGCACCCTAGTGCAGCTCGAAGAAAATAATGGTTGAAGAGTAACCAATTAGAGTTGGATTGGTCTTCTTTTGGAATTCAGTTATGTAGATTAGGCTCATTTTTTCTAAACTTTGTGATTTGTCACCCAGGCTTGTCTGCTTTGATGGTATTTCTCACTACTTTACTTTGTACCAACCAGTTAGAACATCATTTAACTTCCATCTTCTGAACTAGTAAATCAATTAAACCTGATCCAGTTTTAGAGATACTGAGAGAGAGAGTACACCAACAGTAGTCAACTATGCTAAGCGGAAGAGACTACACATGTTTTCATACATGTGGAAATAAAAGCTACTAACATTATGACAGGTTGGTGTGACTACATCACAATATATTGTATGGGTTGAGTATCCTTTCTCTGAAATCTTTTTTGCCTATATCAGCGTTTCTCAACCTGGGGGTTGCGAGGGGGATTTCAGAGGAGTCACTAAAGACCATCAGAAAACACATATTTCTGATGGTCTTAGGAACCCAAATCCCTCCAGTATTTTCTGTTGGTCATGTGGGTTCTGTGTGGGAAGTTTGGCCCAATTCTATTATTGGGGGTTCAAGGGGCTCTTTGAGTGTAGGCGAACTATAAATCCCAGCAACTATTCCAAATGCCAAGGTCTATTTTCCCCAAACACCGCCAGTGTTCAAATTTGGGCATATCGGGTATTCATGCCAAGTTTGGTCCAGATCCATCATTGTTTAGAGTCCACAGTGCTCTATGGATGTAGGTGAACTACAACTCCAAAACTCAACGTCAGTGCCCACCAAACCCTTCCAGTATTTTCTGTTGGTCATGGGAGTTCTGTGTGCCAAGTTTGGTTCAATTCCATCATTGGTGGAATGCTCTTTGATTGTTGGTTAACCATAAATCCCAGCAACTACAACTCCCAAATGACAAAATCAATCCGCCACAACCCCACCAGTATTCAAATTTGAGCATTTTGAATATTTGTGCCAAATTTGGTCCAGTGAATGAAAATACATCCTGTTTATCAGATATTTAGTTAACAATACATAACAGTAGCAAAATTACAGTTATGAAGTAGCAACAAAAATATTTTTATGGTTGGGGATCACCACAACATGAGGAACTGTATTAAAGAGACGTGACATTAGGAAGGTTAAGAACCAATGGCCTATATGTACAAGTATGTACATAATGAGATATCTTGGAGATGGTATAAGTACTGAATTCAGTTTGGTTTCATGTACACTTTATATGCATAGCCTGAAGGCCATTTTATTTATTTATTTATTTATTTATTTACAGTATTTATATTCCACCCTTCTCACCCCGAAGGGGACTCAGGGTGGATCACATTATATACATATAGGGCAAACATTCAATACCCATATACACATAAAACCGAGACAGAGACAGATGCAGAGGCAATTTAACCTTCTCCTGAGGGGATGTTCGATTCTGGCCACAGGGGGGAGCAGCTGTTTCATCATCCACTGTGACGGCACTTCCTCATTCCAACGTCATAAATTAGTTAAATTTGCCTCCCCACTTTATGAGTGGTACCTTATTTCCTACTTGATAGATGCAACTATCTTTCGGGTTGCTAGGTCAGCAACAAGCAGGGGCTATTTTTTATTTTTTAATTAATGGGTGCTCACCCTGCCACAGGCTGGCCTCGAACTCATGACCTCATAGTCAGAGTGATTTATTGCAGCAGGCTGCTCACCAGCCTGCGCCACAGCTACAATATTTCAAATAATTTCGTGCCTGAAATGTCTGTGCACATTGAATCATCATAAAGCAAAGATGTCACTATCAGCCATTCACATGAATAATTTTGGATTTTGTAGTATTTTGGATTTCAGAATTCTGAATAAGGGATACTCAATCTATATTTTCGATTAAGTTAATAAGGCACTGAATGCACTTATGTACAACCAAGTGCAATCTCTGATTAAGCTAAACTTGGGTAGGAACATCCCACTCAAAGTTGATGTCTGTGGATTTTAGTAACATTGGGCTAATGCATTTGGCTTGTACTCAAAAGGAATTCTGGTCACTGTGATTTAAAACATCAGTGCAGTTGAATGGCTCTACCCTGTGCTAGGCCCCTTCCACACAGCTGTATAAAATCCACATTGAAATGGATTATATGGCAGTGTGAACTTAGATAACCCAGTTCAAAGGAGATATTGTAGATTATCTGCCTTGATATTCTGGGTTATATGTCTGTGTGGGAGGGCCCTTAGTCACTTTTTCTCAAGGCCAGCAAATGCAAGAAGACACACACCTATAACAAACTTAGTGCATAATTCCCAAGATCGCCCAGATCATTTTGTCACATATGATGTAAAATCTGTTTTCACTCTCTCTGGGAATAAAAATAAAATGTAACTTAAAATAATTAATAAACCGATACACATTTTTGACATCCAAAGTGAAATACATGACATGCTTAAGCCCTACTGGAATCAATGAGATGTCAGTAAAAGTGAGCATTTCACTTTCAAATGTGTGAGTGTCTATTTTTTTTAAAAAAATTATACAACAATTTGCTTTTGAAAATTGTTGAATGATTTGCAACAATAATTGTTGTATAATAGCAACAATTTGATAAGATAAAGGTAAAGGTTTCCGCTGACGTTAAGTCCAGTTGTGAACGACTTTGGGAGTTGGTACTCATCTCCATTTCTAAGCCAAAGAGCTGCCGTTGTCCATAGACATCTCCAGATCATGTGGCCGGCATGACTGCATGGAGCGTCGTTACCTTCCCGCTGGAGCGGTACCTATTGATCTACTCACATTTGCATGTTTTCGAACTGCTATGTTGGCATGAGATGGGGCTAACAGCAGGCGCTCATTCCGCTCCTGGGATTTGAACCTGGGACCTTTTGGTCCGCAAGTTCAGCAGCTCAGCGCTTTAACACACTGTGCCACCAGGGGCCCCCATCAATTTGATGTGTTTGAAAAAATATCAACAGTGACTAACTAATCAGTAGTAACCCAAACAATTAATGAGTTTATTCCATACTTCTTTGTATATATTATTCAAATACTTTGAAAAGGCTTGTTATGATGAAGCTCTTGTCACCAGCCAGGGAGCCAAAAAGGTGGGAAGTGGGTGAAAGACTGGTTCAAGAAATTTCTGGCACTCCATTAAAAGGAAAGAAGAGTAAAAAAAAACAAAACCTATCAATAATAGTAGTTGAATTTTCTTACTCTATGGTTTGCATAGATACCAAAATCAGAACCATCCAAGACAACAGTATTTCCTATTTCAGTAGATGAGTGTGAAAGACTACAGTAAAGAAAGTTGATAAGAAAAAAAAATCAAGATACTGAAATGTAGTGTTAGAGAAGAGTTCAACAGATATCATGGACTGCTAAAAAGACAAATAAATAGGTGATAGATCAAGCTTGAACCATTGCTGTTTTACATACAACCTTAACAATGGTTTTAGCACTTTATCTATTGGTGTACTGATAAGTTTGCATCTTATCAGAAGAACTATGCATTCTATATATGGGCATGGCCCCATGTTAGCCGCCCCGAGTCCCCGTTGGGGAGATGGTGGTGGGGTATAAATAAAGTTTTATTATTATTATTATTATTATTATTATTATTATATATGGCATTTTCATAGACACATACGTTGATTTATAGAAAAAGACCTCATTGCTGGCTTAATGTCATTGTGATCTTCAACCCAAAGAATTATTAACTTTTCATGTAATAATAGAAAACTATTGAGAAAACTAATGTAACAAGACCAGGCCTAGAAGATCCTGGATTTGATTCATGCTGGTAGTCCCTTCGCTAATAGAGACTGCTGGTATTCCATGTTTATTTGTTATGGCCATTTCATTGCCTGTTGGCCATCCTTCTGTTGATGAGACTTTTGCATTAATTGAAAAACTCTCTGTCTTTCTTTCTCTGCAGCTTTATTTCTTTTTTGTTCCCTAGATGTGTAAGTCTGATGTCTATAGGAAGGCAAAAGTTCTTCAAACTAAATATGAAGAAATGTGAAATGCTGAATGGACAAATGAATGGATCCAAGAACAAATCAAGTCTGAACTCTTCCTCTTCATCAAGTTTGCAGACGACACAAAACTGGGAGGGATAGCTAACACTCCAGAAGACAGGAGCAGAATTCAAAACGATCTTGACAGACTAGAGAGATGGGCCAAAACTAACAAAATGAAGTTCAACAGGGACAAATGCAAGATACTTCACTTCGGCAAAAAAAATGGAAATCAAAGATACAGAATGGGGGACGCCTGGCTTGACAGCAGTGTGTGCGAAAAAGACCTTGGAGTCCTCGTGGACAACAAGTTAAACATGAGCCAACAATGTGATGCGGCTGCTAAAAAAGCCAATGGGATTCTGGCCTGCATCAATAGGGGTATAGCGTCTAGATCCAGGGAAGTTATGCTCCCCCTCTATTCTGCCTTGGTCAGACCACACCTGGAATACTGTGTCCAATTTTGGGCACCACAGTTGAAGGGAGATGTTGACAAGCTGGAAAGCGTCCAGAGGAGGGCGACTAAAATGATTAAGGGTCTGGAGAACAAGCCCTATGAGGAGCGGCTTAAAGAGCTGGGCATGTTTAGCCTGCAGAAGAGAAGGCTGAGAGGAGACATGATAGCCATGTACAAATACGTGAAGGGAAGTCATAGGGAAGAGGGAGCAAGCTTGTTTTCTGCTGCCCTGCAGACTAGGACACGGAACAATGGCTTCAAACTACAGGAAAGGAGATTCCACTTGAACATCAGGAAGAACTTCCTCACTGTGAGAGCTGTTCGACAGTGGAACTCTCTCCCCGGGGCCGTGGTGGACGCTCCTTCCTTGGAGGCTTTTAAGCAGAGGCTGGATGGCCATCTGTCGGGGGTGCTTTGAATGCGATTTCCTGCTTCTTAGCAGGGGGTTGGACTAGATGGCCCATGTGGTCTCTTCCAACTCTACTATTCTATGATTCTATGATTCTATGATTCTAGAAGCCGAAATGACTAAACTACGGAGGACGTCATACTTTGGACACTGCATGAGAAGACATGACTCATTCTAAAACTTGATCATGATCTACAAAGTGGAAGGTAATAAGAAATGAGCAAGACTCTTATTAGAAGTGGATTAATTCAATCAAGCAGACTGCAAGACCTGAACCTGGCAGTTGATGACCAGGGCCATTGCGTATTTCTCATTCATAAGTTGACTTGATGGCACATACCAACAACAAATGATTTGTGTTGTAATGCAGGTCTTCCCCCCCATTTTTGCAATGTGGAAAAGACCAAAGATAAAGATCAATGGCCAATTGCATCTAAGCATTTTGGAGAGGAGGGTGTCAATGGGAAAACATTAAGATTTTAATAGGAGCTGGCTAGACTCGGAAACATTTCTCATTCCTGCCTGACACTTCCAAGTGAAATCCTCTTGCTCTGATCTCTTCTTCTGGGTGGTTGTGTGGATTGGACTCAACCCAAATCCAAAGAAAGGAGGCACATGGCGACAGCGCAATGAGGAAACAGACATACCTAGGCCCTGAGGACTCTTGGGAAACATCTTCTTCAAAATCCTGGAGACAACATGTTGTCATATCTGGTTTGGTAACAATCTGAGTTACATTTTCCCAGTGAGTCTTTCAGAACAACCTACCAACACTGAGTACCTTGGAAGAATTGCAGCATCTAAATGTAGTGAGTAAAAAAATCTGAGTGTCAAATCAAAGGTTCAGGAATTGAGATTTGAACAATGCAGTATTGCCAAACAAAGAACTGAGTTTGTGATTAAATGATTACTGGGTTGCTGTGAGTTTTTCAGGCTGTATGGCCATGTTTCAGAAGTTTTCTCTCATGACTTTTTGCCCACATATGTGGCAGGCATCCTCAGAAGTTGTGCATGCCTGCCACAGAGGCAACCTCGGTGGATGCCTGCCACAGATGTGGGCGAAACATCAGGAGAGAAAGCTTCTGGAACATGGCCATACAGCCTGAAAGACTCACAGCAACCCAGTGATTCCAGCCATGAAAGCCTTCGACAATACATTAAATGATTACTGTTTATATTTCACCTCTGAGAAACTTTAACTGTGCATAATGTCAACAGTAATCATAGACATAGTATTTTTGAAGACGTCTCAAATGTATCTTCCATCTTGAAATGCAGAATTGATCATAAAGAAAAATTAAATGTTAGTTCAGTATGTATATAAAAACTTGTGAACAACTAGCCCCTATTCCGGGAAGGAATGGGAAAAAGGAGAGATTCAAGGATGATTGAGTGACATATTCTCCTTGACACATAAGGCATAGGAGCCATGGTTCAGTCAACATCCCACACCTCCAGGCAGTGCAGGATTATAGCCACTGGAGAGAGAATTTGCCAACTGTGAAGTTGCACCCATTGCAACTAGTGGTGATAGTAATCCTGGTAGAACAGAAACTATGGTGTGGATGACAAGAAGCAAAGCCTGACAGTTGATGGTTCAGACTAGAGAAACAAAAAGTCAATTGACTCCATAGGTAAGAAAAAAATGTGATTTTGTAAAGATTTGGTATTACAAATGTATTAATGAGGTAGCTCTTGTTTTTTCTCAACATGGACTCAGGTGCAGTATGTTATCTGCTGTGTCAAATCTACATCAAGTCTCCATCTACAGATATTGGTGGTCAGTGTTAGCACTAGCTCATTCTTTTTCTACACTAAGGAACTCTGCACAACAACATCCACACATGCAAGATGGAGTTGCATTGTTTTAAAGGTTATTTTCACTTTGTTTTAAAGGTGAAATGTAATATTTTGCCTGTTCTGATAACAAAGCAAAGTGTTGACCCCATGTAATCACAAATCCTCTATTGATTAGATATTTGGGGTTTGTTTAGGAAGAATGTTAAAGAGAACAAGGAAGTGGAAAAGGAACATTTGGAGGAAAAAGAGACATAAAGAGGAATTACAGGGAAACATTTCCTAGAAATAAAAAAGCATATCCTATAAAGTGGCCACTTACATAATGTCAAAGATGTAGAAATGGTCAACTCAAAAGGGGGACTAATGTAGGTGCCCAGATCTGAATTCCTGCTCATCCATGCAACCAACTGGGTGATCATGGGACAAGTCATATCACCTCAACATCATAGGAAGGTGATGGTATTAGAATACATTTTTCTGAGAAAATCCTATAATGGGGTTGCCATAGCCTGGCACGAACATGAAGTCATATAGCAACAACAACAACAACATGTACATGTATAGCTTAGAAATAATTCCTCTATAGTTACTATATCTTAAGTCCAAATTACAATGCATCTTGCCATCTGACAATGGCGCTGGCTAGGTAACATGTGTAGGTGTCTAAGTTAAGGGTAGATGGGCAACTACAAGGCCATTGTTTGTATTTCTTAGGATTCTTTTATCTCTTGACTTTTATGGGTTTTTGAATAGATCAGAAATGAGAATCATGTTGTCCTTCAGCTAATAGCTAATGCTATTTGCATTGCAAAGTAACAGCATCAGCTCAGACTCAACTTTTTTTCAGAGGACCGTCCTCTTTGAAGTAGGATACATGGTCACGATGTATACCAAACCAGAACTCATCAATCTATATATATAAAAGAGTGATGGCATCAAGGTAGCGGACAAAACAACAAAACTACAGGCCCCCCAACCTCAAAATTTGACAACACAACCCATCATCCACGGCTCTAGGTTGATACAACAAAAAGAAAAGAAAAATAAAGTCCTAATTAGAGGGAGAGGAATAATTGTTTTTATCCAATTGCTGCCAGTTAGAAGTCTAAGCTCCGCCCACTTGGTCTCCTAGCAACTGACTCAGCCCAGGGGACAGGCAGAGTTAGGCTTCACTTAGGCCTCTTCCACAGATTATCTAAAGCCCCAGCTTCTGCCAACCCAGAAGTTCGAAAACATGCAAATGAGAGTAGATGAATAGGTACTGCTCCGGCGGGAAGGTAACGGTGCTCCATGCAGTCATGCCGGCCACATGACCTTGGAGGAGTCTATAGACAACGCTGGCTCTTCGGCTTAGAAATGGAGATGAGCACCAACCCTCAGAGTCAGACACGACTGGACTTAATGTCAGGGGAAAACCTTTACCCTTTACCTTAACTACCACCAATTCCCCAATACTTTATTTCCCATACCACCATACTTCGCCACAGCAACACGTGGCCGGGCACAGCTAGTATACTTATAATATACCTTTTCCTCATGTTCCAAGCACCCTATCTCAAGACCTCCCATCCCTATCACTACAGACTCTGTATAAATTTGATTTCTGTTTATTTGAGTGAAAAATAGAAGACAACAAAATCACAGCATTGTCCCATAAGCCACTGAGAACACATCTTAACGGCTATTCTGAAAGAGGAGACTGTAAGCTGCATCACAACATAGGAAGTAGACTTAGTTTTGGAAAACCTATCCTACCAACTTCATTCTCACAATAGGACTTTATTGCATTATGCTGCTGTTCTCTGACATATGCACAATTAGAGAAGTCTCTGGGAGCATCACATCAGGTAGATTGCAGCACCATGATATGGTCAAGGGCTATTGGAACTTGGGACAGCTTTGTTGCAGGGAGGTGGTTGATCAGAAATGGAGATTGCACAGTGATGCAATAGAGACCATCATCAAAAGCTATGCTCTTGCTTCTGTGTCAGCTTGATTGCCATGCAATAAAGTCCTTAGATTCTGAAGAGATACAAGACTCCTTTGTATACTGATATTCCAGACTAACTTGGCTATTGTCTTTGATTTCTCACTTTCAGTTATATAGCTACTGAACATGGTGGACTGTGGACTGAGACTTGGAGAGGAACCAACAACTTTTAAAGAAATCATCCACTGAAAGCAACAACAGAGGTAAAATAGGGATGGAAATTCATTATGGATAGATGTAAGAACATAGGGACTGCATCTGTTAAATAGAAAAAAATGGAATGTGTATGAGTCTATTCGTTGTCTTTGCTCTTTCTTCAGTAGACTATTAATAAAAACTCTTCATGGTTTCCTGAGGTTCAGAAATGTACCTTTTTCTTCAAAACAGAAAGTATTGTGGCAGTTTAATAATAAAAAGAGAAGGTTGAGAAGAGACATGGAAGTCATGTTTAAATATGTGAAAGGATGTCTTAAGGAGGAAGGAGCAGGCTTGTTTTCTGCTGCCCTGGAGACTAGGATCTGGAGTAATGGATTCAAATTACTGCAGTGGTTCCCAACCTTTGGGCCTCCAAGTGTTTTGGACTTCAGCTCCCACAGTTCCTAACAGTTAGTAAGATGGCTGAGATTTCTGGGAGTTGAAGTCTAAAACACCTAGAGACCCAAAGCTTGGAACCAATGAATTATAGGAAAGGAGATTCCATCTGAACGTTAGGAAGAATTTTCTGATTGTGTTCAGCAGTGGAACTCTCTACCTCAGAGTGTGGTGGAAGCTCCTTCTTTACAGGCTTTTAAGCAATGGCTAGATGGCTATCTATCAGGAATGGTTTAATTGTGCTTTTCCTGCGTGGTGGGAGTTGGACTGGATGGTCCATGTGGTCTCTTCCAACACTATGATTCTATGAAACATAGTTATACATTTCACTAAAATACATGCTTTTTAAAGAAATAGAGGGACTTTGACTTTATTAGTGATACTAGCATACATTCGTTTCTATTTGGAGATTTATATAACTGAAATTGAGATAAAAATCTAAATCAGGTCATATATAAAAGAAAATTGATTCTCTGTATACACATCCATTTTTTTTGTGAACTTCTTTTCTCCTTGCTGACTTTGCAGAGGCTGGATGATAAAAGACTGATATTTGCAGGTTGGCTTTTGAGTAAGAGTATATTACTTTCACCCCCTTTTAACACCCCCACATAGGTGATGCATAGAAGCCAAAGTCCTTCTCAATCTGCTGCAGAGATACCATTATTGAGTTAAGTATGTTTGAAGTATGTATAGGTGATGACCTTTGGCTTGCACCAATGGAAACAAAGGGTTACAGAAATACAGACCCATAAAAACACAAACAAATACCAGGCCCCAATGCCAGCCGCAGGGGATTTCTAATTGTCAACTGCATGGATCAAGACTGTTATGATAAATGTCATGAATTCTGTGGACTTCTTACAAGATAGTAAAAAGAAGAAGAAAAGAAGTGAGGTTATAGATGCTGTTTCGTTCCAAGAATTTAATAGATCTTCCACTAAATTCTTGATTATATACTCATACAATGTGACCACATACTCTGCTCCAACTTTTAAAAAGAGTGAGCAATATGTGAAACAATATTGCATTATGTGAAATAATATTGAAATAATATTGGTTTACAATAGCAGAAAAATAGCCTCTTTGGTGACGTATATACATAACAAATCCAAAATCCAAACTAACTAAAGATTGGCAGCTAAACATTTAAAGGTGCTTGTTGGTCCTTTGCATCTGTTTTGCCTCAGTGGATTGTTTCAAGTGAAACATTTATCCATTGTTTGCAATAATCTCAGTTTAGGCTCCAAATCATGATTTATGTACCACATAAAGAAGAAATTAAGGGTTTCCTAGTTCTGTCATTCCTGGATATCCTTGAATAATAACCCAAAGTTTAATACATTACCCTAAAAACTCAATTCCTGAATAAATAGGAATTAAAACAGATTCATTTGCAGTTTCTATTCATTAATTAGGGAAATTTGGAACATATAATACTTGGTTCCCCAGAGATTCAAATGAAATTCTGGAAAAGTGCTTCTAGTCTCTAAAGATTTACACGGTAATGGACAAAAGCAATGTAAAGATCAAACTTAGCAGCCTGTTCCAATAACTGGTTCAAAGACAGAGTTTGTTTAAACCTCACATTTTAAATCGAATTAAATGAATTGTGTGATATATACAATATTAGATGGAAAAGCTGTAAAATTTTGTCTGAATGAAATTTATGTACTGTAGTCAGTTTTTTAAAAAACTAAATCAATAGTAGTTCAACAGAAAGCAAGAAAAAAGAAATTTGATTCTTCAGTCTGTATGATTGTATGATTATTACCTGTGTACTCTGGAATAAACTAACGTGGTCAAAAGTGACTATTTGTTCATATGATTTTATGCTGACCTTTGTTGGTGTGTTTCTTCCAAATAGTATCAGGATGTCACTGCACTGACATTTTGCCTTGCTCTTCGTTATACTTAAACTGTTTTCATTTATGCAGTTCTGAATACTTTCTGTCCCACTAGAATGAAAGCCCAATTGTTTCTATTTTTAATAATTAAAATCTTAAAATATATTAATTGCATTTTAAAAATATTAATTGCATATTTATAGTTTACCATTTACATGTTCACAGTAGCCAGACTGTTTATAGTAGCTTACCGCCATTGGTTGATGAGCGTTGTTTTAATTGAATTTTAGTTGTTGTTTTATATGCCTATATGTTTTATTTAATTGTATTTTAAATTGTGTTTCATTTTATGTTCTGTTTTCAGGCACCTTATGCCATGTGTAAGCCACCCTGAGTCCCTTCGGGGAGAAGGTGGCGGGATACAAGAGTAAAGTTATTCATATTATTATTTTAAAATACAGTAGAGTCTCTCTTATCCAACATAAACGGGCCAGCAGGACATTGGATAAGTGAAAATGTTGGATAATAAGGATAGATTAAGGAAAAGTCTATTAAATTTATTTATTTATTTACAGCATTTATATTCCGCCCTTCTCACCCCGAAGGGGACTCAGGGCAGATCACATTACACATATAGGCAAACATTCAATGCCTTTTAACATAGAACAAAGGCAAACAAACATAGGCTCCGAGCGGGCCTCAAACTAATGACCTCCTGGTCAGAGTGATTCATTGCAGTGATTGATTGCAGCTGCTCTCCAGCCTGCGCCACAGCCCGAGCAAATTATGTTATGATTTTACAAATTAAGCACCAAAACATCATGTTTTACAACAAATCAACAGAAAAGGCAGTTCAATGAATGGTAACATTATGTAGTAGTTACTGTATTTATGAATTTAGCACCAAAATATCACAATGTATTGAAAACATTGACTACAAAAACATTGGCTACTAACAAACTGACTACATATAAAGGTAGAATTGCATAAAATTATAGTAGCAACATTGTCAGAAATTAAATCTGTAAAAAGTTCAGTCCTTGCTGCCTAAAGAAATAGCTGTGGACCCGGGTAGGAGGCAGACTGTGTTGGATAATCCAGAACGTTGGATAAGAGAATGTTGGATAAGTGAAACTCTACTGTATTGCACTTGCACATGATGAAGGTTTTCTGGTTAGTGCATTATGCATTCAAAACTTAATACACTAACAGTAAAGCTGTTACTAAAGATAGAACAAAAAGCCAATCCAAGGCAATAACAGCAAAGAATAAAGTGCTCCAGTATATGAAACCAAACTCCAAACAGCAACTAGATAAAAGAATGCTACAATCATCTGGCACTCATTGTAATACTTAGTAAAGATCAGAAAAATGCTAACAACACACAGGGACTAGGCCAAGAAACAAATGTAAGTCCTTTCCTGAAGCCCTGGCCTCAAAGTGAGAGAGGAAAACACAATTTCTGCTCAACTTAATCTTCTCCCCTAGTGCCATTCCTTTTTCTTGTATATCTTGTCTTTAGACTGCAAGCCTGAGGACAGGAAATGTATTTTTTCCTTGTTCTACAATAATAGTGCTGTATAAATAAATGATAATGAAATGATGAAGATTATGAAAAGAGGAAGGCTTCACTACAAGTAGACTGATTCAATCAAAGAAGCCATACCTCTGAATGTCTAAGACCTGAGCAGAAGTTAATAACTGGGACTCTTGTAATTTCTCATCATAAGTCAACTTGATGACAAATATGACAACAAAGATCATGTCAAGGTTTTCCAAAAAGTCAATACAATTCTAGGCCACATCAACAGAAATACACTCCCAAGATCAAGAGAATTAGTAGTGTTCCTCTATTCTGCTTTGGTCAGACCTCATGTGGAACATCGTGTCCACAGTTTAAGAAGGATGTCAACAAGCTGGAAGTTGCCCAGATGCCATTGATCAAGCTGATTAAAAGATCTGAAAACCAAGCCTTATAAGGAATGCCTTAGAGAATTGGCTATATCTAGCTTGGAGAAAAGAGGATTTTGGGGTCTTCAAATATCTGAAATGATGTCATGTAGAAGATAGAGAGAACTTTTGTGGAATGGAATGTTTGTTGACAGGTCCATTCTTGAACTTAGTCAAAGTGCTGCATAGACTGGTAACTTTTCAATTGGACATTGGACTACTGCAAATCACTCCATGTGGGGCTGCCCTTGAAGATGATGCAATTTTGCAAACTAGTACAAAATGCAGCAGCTACACTCCTTATTGGAATACCATATTTTCTTTTTGGTGGGGGGATGTAGTGAGGGATATGGCCCTTCAGGTTTCAGGGGGCTAATTATCAGAAAAGGGAATACTCATGTTTTGTTTCTAATGTCCGTAATTTTATTTCTATTTTGTTACTTGCTGTGTCATATTTTATATTTCATATTGATTGGATGTGTTTTTCATTGTTTATCCCATCCTATGTAATATTCTGTATTGCACTTATTGTACTGTATTATTATGTTGTGAGCCATTCAAATTCCCCTGGGGACAGGAGACAAGATACAAATAAACTTTATTATTATTGTATTATTATTACTCAGAGGTGGTTTTATCAATTGATCTCCCTGCCACTCCATATATATGCCTGCCTAAGATTTGGGATCTCTTGGAGAGGCCATCTTTTTTGTCTCACCAGTGTAACGCAGCTGTGGCGCAGGCTGGTTAGCAGCTAGCTGCAACAAATCACTTTGACCAAGAGGTCATGAGTTCGAGGCCAACCCGTGCCTGCGTCTGTCTCTGTTCTATGTTATGGCATTGAATGTTTGCCTTATATGTGCAATGTGATCCGCCCTGAGTCCCCTTCGGGGTGAGAAGGGCGAAATATAAATACTGTAAATAAATAAATAAACACAACATATTGTGGGAGGAAATGGGAGAGATCTTTCATTGCTGGGCCATACAAGTTGTGAAACATTTAAGGCCCAAATAGTGCCAGCAACAGTCATTCTGGCACCAAGGCAAAATATGACTTTGAAAAAAACCTCTTAGGGCCTCATTAATTTTCTCCAAATTTGCAACCACCCTTATGGTTTAAATTAAACTGGGTTTGCATTTTCTTGTTTCAAACATCAAGTGCTCTTTTATTTATTTATTTTTGCTGCAACCTGTTCCGAAATAATTTTATTTTAAGCTGTTCTGCGATCTCAAGTTACAGGCTGGGATAGAAATATTTTGTACATAACTACATTTCAAGAAATAAATATAGGAAATTTGAGATTTATTTCAGAAAAAATATAGCTCCTAGTAGTTAAAAGGTACCCCAAAGTATTTACTATTATATGATTGCATTGGTGGGCAAACAACATTTCATAGACACTGGCATATGATGGTGGAAGGAGGCGAAACATTAAGAAGAGTTGCCAATAAATGATCTACAGTTTTGTGGGGCAGATCACTCTCTGATACTTGTTTATGCACTTTATTAAAGCTTTGGATATTGTGTTTTATATGCCCAACCCCTTTTATCTCCAGTGGTTGATGCTATATTATTACTCATTTGTTCTGATTTTATGTGTTTTATTGTATTTTTAAAATGTTTAAATTGCTTATTTTATTTGATTTATGTTATTACTGTTTTGTTTTGGGCATTGCCCCATGTTAGCCGCCCCGAGTCCCTTCGGGGAGATGGTGGCGAGATAGAAAAATTAAGTATTATTATTATTATTATTATTATTATTATTATTATTATTATTTTATGACACAGCAAACAAGATAGATATGCTGGATTTCGTATCACAAAATCACAAGTCGAACACTTCCCAAGTGTCTAGAACTGTGTGATGTATTTTCGGATGCTGTGCGCAGATCCTAGTAGGGTGGCCTTTTCAAGTTGGCAGATCGTGATTTTGTCAATGTTTATTGTTTCCAAATGCCAGCTGAGATCTTTTGGCACAGCACCCAATGTGCCCATCACCACCGGGACCACCTGTACTGGTTTCTGCCAGAGTCTTTGAAGTTCAGTCTTGAGGTCCTGATAGCGGCTGAGTTTTTCCTGTTGTTATTCGTCAATACGACTGTCACCTGGGATGGCAACATCAATGATCCAAACCTTTTTCTTTTCCACAACTGTGATGTCTGGTGTGTTGTGTTCCAGAACTTTGTTAGTCTGGATTCGGAAGTCCCACAGTATCTTTGTGTGCTCATTTTCCAATACTTTTGCAGGTTTGTGATCCCACCAGTTCTTTACTGCTGGGAGGTGGTACTTGAGGCATAAGTTCCAATGAATCATTTGGGCCACATCGTTGTGCCTCTGTTTGTAGTTTGTCTGTGCGATCTTCTTCTTCTTCTTCTTCTTCTTCTTCTTCTTCTTATTATTATTATTATTATTATTATTATTATTATTATTATTATTCTACAACCTCCTCACACAGGCAAAATTGCCCATCCTACAACAGTTCAATGCTCAATGCAGTCATGCCAGCCTTATGACCAAGGGACGTCTATGGACAACGCCAGTTCTTCGACTTAGAAATGGAGATGAGCACCACCCCGCAGAGTTGGACTCGACTAGACTTAATGTCAAGGGGAAACCTTCACCTTTACCTTACAAAGGTTTGGCCTCACTTCAGGTACAGAGCCCACCAGATCGCATCACACAATGTAGATCTACTTCCAGCTGGGCTCCATGCCTGAAGTGAGGTCGAACTTTCATAAGAGGCAGTGCTGGGAACACGGGAAACTTTGCATGCCAGGCGATGATGCTTCCCCTTGTGGGATGAGATAAGGGTGATGTGGGTGGTGAAGGGCGATGGGTTCCCCATGCTGAATTCAACACAATCCATAGTGAATCTTGCTGCTATCACCTGGCTTACTGGCCTCAATGTGATAAAGTCCATAGTAGGAGAGGTTAAATGGAAATAACCACATGTGCCTCCAAAAAAATCTTTTGAGGTGAGCTTCTTCTTAGAACCATAGTATTGAAATAAGCCCTAGGGGCCATCCATTCCAACTTTCTGCCATGCAAGAATATACAATCAAAGCAAGCCTGACAGATGAGCATCCAGCCTCTGTTTAAAAGCCTTTAAAGAAGGAGACTCCATCATGCTCCAAATTAGTATATTCCACTGTCAAACAGCTCTTACTTCCTAAGAAAAAAGATTCCTGAGTAGAATTTCTTTTCTTGTAATTTGAATCCATTGCTGCATGTCCTACTCTTTGGAAAAACAGAAAGAAAGCTTGCTCTGCTTTCAATATAACCTGCTTTCAGATACAGTAGAGTCTCACTTATCCAACGTTCTGGATTATCCAACACACTTTTGTAGTCAATGTTTTCAATATAATGTGATATTTTGGTGCTAATTTTGTAAATACAGTAATTACTACATAACATTACTGCGTATTGAACTACTTTTTCTGTTAAATTTGTTGTATAACATGATGTTTTGGTGCTTAATTTGTAAAATCAAAACCTATTTTGATTTTTAATAGGCTTTTTCTTAGTATCTCCTTATTATCCAACATATTCGCTTATCCAACGTTCTGCCGGCCCGTTTATGTTGGATAAGTGAGACTCTACTGTATTTTCAAATATTTAAATGTGATTATCATATCACCTCTTAACCTTCTCCTCTTCAGGCTAAACAGACTCAAATCTCTAAACTCTCATAGGGTATGCTTAAAAGGTAAAGGTTTCCCCTGACGTTAAGTCCAGTCGTGACTGACTCTGTGGGTTGGTGCTCATCTCCATTTCTAAGCCGAAGAGCCAGCGTTGTCCATAGACATCTCCAAGGTCATGTGGCCGGCATGACTGCATGGAGCGCTGTTACCTTCCCTTCGGAGCGGTACCTATTGATCTACTCACATTTGCATGTTTTCGAACTGCTAAGTTGGCAGGAGCTGGGGCTAACAGCGGGCGCTCATTCCGCTCCAGGGATTTGAACCTGGGACCTTTTGGGTATGCTTACCTAACTTTTTATCATTTTGTTCACTCTCCTCTGAATATGTTCCCTCTTGTCAGTATCCTTCCTGAATTGTGGTGTCCAGAAGTGGGCACAGTATTCCAGATGAGGTCTGACCAAAGCAGAATAGAATAGTACAGTACTATTATTTCCCTTGATTTGGACACCAGACTCCTATTAATGCATCCTTGAATCTCATTCACTATTTTAGCTACTGTATCACACTGTTGACTTGCTGCCAATATGATCATTGTCAGTCCTTGGGACTTGGATCTCATTAGCTTCAGTGATTGACTCATGCATGTGATTTCTGCCTTGAATATGTATTAGTTTTGTTCTTAATGGTGCCTCACATATCAGGTTTTCTCCTTCTTTGAAGTGGCATGGTAGGTGTTATAAGCACATCATACTCTTTCAGTCTAAGTGGAAGGCAAGGACAAACTTCTCTGAATAAACCTTGCCAAGAAAACCCGTCATGAGTCAACTTGGAGTCACATAACAACAAAAAAGGAAATAAGAAGATGCATTTACTGAATCAGCTTTGGAGCTAAACACTAGTAATAAGACAAGAAGCAACGTAATCACACAGCAGTTTACAATGTGTCTAAGAATTGTCTTGTGTCTGTGGAGTAGGGCCATTACTGTCAGGAAGTTGCTCACAAGCCTGCCCATTTATTGATAGCGATATATCAAGACTATAGGAATCTTGCACATTATGTGCAATTCTGTCTAAACAGAATCATTGTGCCATATAACAGAGCAGATAGTGAAAGGTAGAAGAATAAATATAAAACCATCAATAGTAGAGCTTAATAGAAATATGCCAATTTGTTGTCAGTTCCTCTGTGATCAACCCATAAAATGACAGCTTCTTTGTGTGAATCAAACACCATTTTTCACATGGTTTATATTTTGGATCAGCCGATGAGGTTATTTACCACCACAGCATCCTACAAAGCTTAGTGTGGAATTGTATATTAAAAGGGAAACTTCCTTGTGAACACCAACCAACATCATCCTTCATTAACTGTTTTACTTGATTATTGAACATTGGAAAGGCTTCAGTTCTTGCACTTCTAGAGCACAATGTCATGTGAGAATGAGGAATAGGTCTCCTGATGAAAGAAAGTTATCAGAAAAGAGCTAGACATTATATGTGGGTGGAAAGTATCCATGAAATAGATGTTTTACTCAGCAAAATGATTTTATCCTCTAAATATGCAGAGACACAATATCAAGTATCACAAATGTGTGCTGGTGATGCAGGCAGCAACACTTAATTATCAGTTCTGCAAGCAAATTAGGTGAGAAAGTTACTTGTCTTTTTATATTTATTTCACTTATAAAATCCCGTCAGAGAAGATACCAATTCTACCACCACAGGAGATTGCATGCAGACTTTTGCCGTGCTTTCTCAAGTCTCACAATATATATATTAAACCACAGAGAATTTCTACCTTTATTTTCTTTCACTCGCGGCTTTGGACAGATTTAAAAGCCAATAATTTGAGGGACCTTTCACATTTCAAAACTATTGGCTACTGGCTAGCCTTTTATTGTGTGATGTTGTGATTTTATAGTTCTGATGTATTAATTTGTTGTAATTGGAGTGTATTTTATGTTGTTGTATTTTATTGTACATTGCTGGGCTTGGTCCCCATGTAAGCTGTCCCGAGTCCCTTTGGGGAGATGGGGCGGGATACAAGAATAAAGTAGTAGTTGTTGTTGTTATTATTATTATTATTATTATTATTATTATTATTATTATTATTATTATTATTGTGCTGTGATTCCAACTCATTCAACATGGCTACATCTAATGGCATCCTGTTTACAGTTTACAGTTTAAGAAGTATTTATTTATTTATTTATGTCCCATACTTGTATCCCAGCAACAATTTCATGCCCGACATACAAATTCCAAAAATACAATTACAATTAAAATAAAACATTAAAACATGAATTATTAAAATAACAATTAAAATCATGTAAGTTCAAAATCATAGTTCAGAATCAGTCCATTAGTCAATAGTTTTTAAAGTTCTCAATTATTGCACTGCTATAATTATTGCTCAAATGCTTGGTCCCATAACCATGCCATAAGTTTTTTCCTAAAAGACAGGATGGAGGGGTCTATTCTGATGTTATTAGGGAGGGAGTTCCAGAGCCGCAGGGCCACTACTGAGAAGGCCCTGTCTCTCATCCTCACCAATCATGCTTACGAGGGTGGTGGGACTGAGAGCAGGGCCTCTCTGCCGCGGTGGGTTATAGACAGAGGCGGTCCACCGGAGAGGCCACTTAAGCGGCCTCTGGTGGCGCAATCATTCCAGGGGTGCAGTGAGGACCTCGGGCAGATGGCACCACCCCCTGCCTCCTTCTTCAGGCCTTGTGGGCCTTCTTCAGGCCTTCTTCGGGCCGCCCGGCCCACCGGAAGGGCCGACGTGGGCTCTGGAGTGCCTGACGCGGGCTCCGGAAGGCCCAGTGCAGGCTCCGGAAGCCCACGTTGGCCCTTCTGGTGGGC
Source organism: Anolis carolinensis (assembly GCF_035594765.1). Lineage (NCBI taxonomy): Eukaryota > Metazoa > Chordata > Lepidosauria > Squamata > Anolidae > Anolis > Anolis carolinensis. The sequence continues at coordinate 74,199,009 of NC_085846.1, forward strand.
TGGGTGGGCCCTCCAGAGCCAGCGCTGGACCTTCTGGAGCCTGCGTCGGCCCTTCCAGTGGGCTGGGTGGGCCTTCTGGAAGCCGTCATTGGAAGCAAGGCAAGTGGAGTTTATTTGTTTGTGGAAAAATGTCCAGGGTGGGAGAAAGAGCTCTTGTCTGTTGGGAGGCAGGTGTGGATGTTGTAATTAATCACCTTGATTAGCATTTAATGGCCCTGTTGCTTCAAGGCCTGGCTTCCTCTTGACTGGGAGAATCTTTCTTTGGGAGGTGTTAGCTGTCCCTGATTGCTTCCTTTCTGGATTTTCCCTGAGTGTTGTTCTTTATTTAGGCTTTTCCTTAGGTAAAAGGTAAAGGTTTTCCACTGATGTTAAGTCCAGTCGTGACCGACTCTGGGGGCTGGTGCTCATCTCCATTTCTAAGCCGAAGAGCCAGCATTGTCCGTAGACACCTCCAAGGTCATGTGGCCGGCATGACTGCATGGAGCGCCGTTACCTTCCCACCAGAGCAGTACCTATTTATCTACTCACATTTGCATGTTTTCGAACTGCTAGGTTGGC